>NW_015547777.1:418727-483252 GCF_001515605.1 Sinocyclocheilus anshuiensis | reverse complement strand
GATCTACAATAAATCGCATATTTAGAAATATGTTGATGTATTCTGTGTTGGCATAGGTTTATAAATGACTTAAGTGAAACAACGCACAGTTTTAGCAGATGAATGTTAAGCAACCCAAACTCACCGCAGATGCAGAGGAAGAGTTCAGCCCTTTCACACATACAGTCTTCACTGGTAAATTACCGTTAAGAGATCATGTGTGAACAGGACCTTTTCAAAACTACAGGTAAATTTGTTCTGCCAATCATATCGTTCTTATGGAGATGACGTGATTACTCTGAGCTGTTTACAAAGCTCCGTTAATTATATAGAAAATAGCTTTTCTATATAAATATGGCTCTAGATGGAAATCTTCTGTGTCGTGCTCATCAGCTGCGACTCTGCAGTTGGATACTATTATAATGCGCGTCTCATGTTTATAGGACCAAAAATGCCTGATTGGCTAGTAATGTTACTTTGGTTGAGAGTGAAAGCTGTGTTGCTCTCATACATTGGTAGGCGAACTCATGAACTCGAACGTGATATCAACAAGTACTATCTTATCTTCCCGCAGCTAAACGCCACACGCCGGAGATCCGGCACGGTGCCGGAGAACATTAAGCCCTGATATTACTATTGTATGGAAGCTTGTTTCTGCCATGGGATTAAAAAAAAATACATTTCATCTCTCTTTTTATTTTTTTTTTATCTTTATTTACAATAAATTACAACATTTAAGTAAAGTATACTAATGCAAATAATTACTGATATTATGGCTGTCTTCATTCATTTTCAAACACTGAACTATCAAGCTTTTATTTTGTTGGAAAATTGCAGGGAGCCCTAAACCCTCTGCTGCTCTTTGTTCGTTTTTGATCAAAACATTTTATGTTTTGGTTTTTTAGAATTTTTATCTTCACTGGAATGGTACAAAACACACACTCACACACACTCACACACTCACACACTCACTCACTCTCACACTCTCACACTCTCACACTCTCACACTCACACTCACACTCTCAGGATCTGAAAAGGTTAAAAGGTCCTGACAAAAAGAGTCACACTTATTCATGGTCAAAAATGATGCATTGGAAACTAATTGGAAGTGAATCTCATCTAGTTCAGTCCTGAAACCAATCCAAATCTGACAAATTTTTGTGATATCAACCTCAAATTTGGAGCACAACCTGTTTAGATTTATAGCTTTGATTTTCATGCAGTTTTAAAGTAAAACATGTTTTGGAAAATACATACTCCATATAATTGTTTTTTTTTTTTGTTTCACTTTTTAACTTTTTTCACTCCAGCAATAATCTTCCAAATGCTTCTTAAAAAGAGACCAAACTTTAGATTTGTGACAGTTTAATTTCATTTTCAGGTCTATGCTCAAAAAGTGGGCAACAGGTAATAAATAGATCATAAAATCTAATTTAGTACCATAAAATCCCCTAAAAATACACAAGATGAAATAAAAAACATCATCAAATACTAAAATTTTAAAAGCGCCAGAAGGTTAAAGCTTGACTTTCGCTGATAACAGCCGGTTTAAAGCGCTTCTCATTATAGTTTGTGAAGATGGCGTTAAAGCAACTCAAAAAGACAGAGTTTCGGCTCGCTGCTGAAAACACTGGATCATGAGCTGCTCACGTGTAAAACAACGCGTAAGTCCGCGCTGGACTCTCAAACACACAGCAGAGAATAAACCACAGCCTTTGAGATTGAATAAGCCATACTGCAATGTTGTTTTTCTTTTGGATAATCATGCAGCCCTCATTTAGCAAACACTTTTATTTTCACACAGCAGCAGAAGCCTGGATCACACTGGCGTCTGTGCGGTGGTTTTTACCTGTTCAGCTCGTTTCGGATGTCCTGGAGCTCATGTTTCTCGTTCTTGACGGCTTCCTTCTCTTCAGCGGCCATGTAGCGTAACCTCATGTGCTCCAGCTCCTGCTGCTGCTTCTTCAGGCGTGTCATAGCATTCTCCTGCTCGCGCTGAACACACACACACACACACACACACACACACACACACACACACACACACACACAGACACAGACACAGACACAGACACAGACAGACACACACACACACACACAGACACAGACACAGACAATAAGTCATACAACAGCTACTTATTATTACAGGACGTCTCCTCGATCGCTGGTTTTAATGTGAAAGGTGAAATCTTGAGTTTTCCAGCAGCTCACATCAGTATAGAGCGTCTGTGAGAACTCAAACGAGCGGGATTTAATTGATGACGTGTTTGTGGTAATCTCATTTCATCTGCAGTTTCCCTCAAGCATAACAACAGTAAAACTTTCACCGCAACCAGAAGTGCAAGAAAAACAAACACTTAGACATGGCCTTGACTTGCGGCCAAACATTAGCAGAAGGAAAACACACACAATCATCCTGAGGATTTGAGGAGTTTCCTTCACTATCTGCGGTTAGCTGGACTCTAAACGTTGCCAGAGTTCTGGTCGAGGTGTGTGGCGTGAGCGTCAGCTCTAATAAGGACTGCTTGTCTAAATACATGACCAGCGAATGACCCAGACACCAGACGCGGCTCAAGAGCAATTTTCTGGAGAGATTCGCAGACACCTGGGCCGCTTCACTGAGCTAATCTACCCAGAAACCCCAAACAGAGCTGACAGATCCATCACAGCACATCTTTAGTGAAAATCTGCGCTGAACAGCACATGCTCTCTTCTGCTCACCAAGGCTGCATTTATTTGATCAAAAATACTGTAAAAATTGTGAAATATTTTTACAATTTAAAACAGCTGTTTTCTATTTTAATATACTTTAAAATATAATTTATTTCTGTGATGCGCAGCTGTATTTTCAGCATCATTACTCCAGTCTTCAGTGTCACATGATCTTCAGAAATCATAATAATATGCTGATTTATCATCACTGCTGGAAACAAATGTTTTTTTGTTTTTTTTGAACCTGTGATACTTTTTTCAGGATTCTTTGATGTTTAAAAAGTTAAACAGAACAGCATTTATTCAAAATATAAATCTTCTCTAACAATATACACTACAGTTCAAAAGTTTAGGGTCAGTAGATTTTCTCTCTCTTTTTTAAAAATAATTTAATACTTTAGTAATTAATTAATACTACGAAGGATGTAATAAAATAAAAAGTGATTTTTTTGAGATATCAACCTCAAATTTGGAACACAGCTCATTTAGATTTATCTTTCATTTTCTCGCAGTTTTAGAGTAAAACGTTTTTCTTTTTACATATATATTTCATTTAAAATTTTAAAATAATATTTTGTGCATTTTTCCTAATAAGAAACCTAAACGTCTACAACATTTTTTTTTTCAATTTTTTTTTTTTTTTTTTACTTTTTTCAGCGATAATCTGACAAATGCCTTCTTAAAAAGAGACCAACCTTAAGATTTATTCATTTTCAGGTCTATGCGATGCTCAAAAAGTGATTAACAGGTAATAAATGGATCATAACTATTTTTCCCCTAAAAATACAAAAGATTAAAACATTATCAAACTACAATATAGTACATTCGTTTCATTTAAATAAAAATTATTTTTGACCGATACCAAAATTCAGTTTTGATCACAGCAATAAATTACATTTTAAAGTGTATTAAAATAGAAAGAGTTAATTTAAATTCTAATAATATTTCAGTTTTTTTCTGTATTTTTGATCAAATAAATACAGCCCTGATACTTCTTTAAAACACATTACAAATTGTAACTTTTGAACGGCATTGTATCTTTAGTCTTTGAGATCATTTCAGTGAAAAACGATCCACTTCAATTCATCCATCGATATTTCAACAAGCCAACTTGATATTCAGATGTTTAACGTTGAACATAATACAAGCCTGATTTATAGCTCAATATCATATTAAGTTATGGAGGCCTCGGAGCTCCATAAATCATCAGATGTTTTCTTTATATATCTCTGGCACTTGAAAGTAAAGGAGAAAGACGAGTCTGGGTCGCTCCAGCTGCTGTGTGTCTGTAACAGTTATTAGCAGGCTGATAAGCCTCTGTTTATACTGCGTCGGTCCTGCTCAGGGTTCAGGGGACAGCGGCCCAATGTTTCAGCGCAGCTCGATGCTCACTCACACAGCTCTTTCCATGAGAACTCACATCTATCACGTCTGCTGTAACGCAGTAAACTGCTCCATTAGTCTTCAGCTGGTTCTGACTGCAGCCTGATTGGATCCAGAACACAAACTCCAGGCTATTTTTAGAGCCATTAAGATGTTTTACATTGTTACATTACTTTCATGACACTGAAGCACATTCTGATGACTGTGATGCACGAGAATCTCATCCTCATTCATGTGAAACTAAAGTATTAATGCAGCATGACAGTGTCTGCTGATATATATAAAATAATACAATTTCATACAAAAATTCTAAATACTATATATATATATGTTTGATTTTTAAAA
Source organism: Sinocyclocheilus anshuiensis (assembly GCF_001515605.1). Taxonomy (NCBI): domain Eukaryota; kingdom Metazoa; phylum Chordata; class Actinopteri; order Cypriniformes; family Cyprinidae; genus Sinocyclocheilus; species Sinocyclocheilus anshuiensis. The sequence goes on along the minus strand of NW_015547777.1, from coordinate 478,833 downwards.
TATTTTTTCAAAGTATTATAGAGTAACTTGAATACAGTAAAATATACAATTGTGAATTTTTTTTTCATAATTTTATATTTTTATAATATATTTTAAAATACGTAAAGCAGTATGTTTCAAGTAAATATATAAACTATTATAAAATTACATATATATATATATATATATATACACACACACACAAAATGTCATAAAAATATTTTTTATAAATACTATTATATAATTTTATATTTTTTCTATACTTAAGTTTTTTTAAATATTTTAAGTACTTTAGAGTAACTTGAATGCAGTAAAATGTACTATTGTGAATCATTTAAAAAAAAAAAACTTTATAATATATTTTAAAATACGTAGAACATTATATGTTTCAAGTAAATATATAAACTATTATAAAATTATATATATACACACACGCACACAAAATGTCAAAACTATTTTTTATAAATACTATTATATAATTGTATAATATTTTTTCTATACTTATGTTTTTTATATTTTAAGTACTTTAGAGTAACTTGAATGCAGTAAAATGTACAATTGTGAATAATTTTTTTTATAATTTTATAATATATTTTTAAATACGTAAAGCATTATGTTTCAAGTAAATATATACACTATTATAAAATTACATATATATACATATACATGTATATATATATACACACGCACACAAAATGTCATAAAAATATTTTTTATAAATACTATTATATAATTGTATATTTTTTCTATACTTATGTTTTTTAATATTTTAAGTACTTTAGAGTAACTTCAATGCAGTAAAACATACAATTGTGAATTTTTTTATTTATAATTTTATAATATATTTTAAAATACGTAAAACAGTATGTTTCAAGTAAATATATAAACTATTATAAAATTATATATATACATATACACACAAAATTTCATAAAAATATTTTTTATAAATACAATCATATAATTTTATAATATTTTTTCTATATTTATGTTTTTTTTTTATATTCTAAGTACTTTAGAGTAACTTGAACACAGTAAACAGTACAATTGTGAATAGATATATATTTAAAAATAAGAATATTGTATACGGTATATTTTAAAATACTTAAAACATATTATAAATACATAAAATATAAAATTATATATATAGTTTTTTTATAAATATATTTTTCATATATTTTAATAATGTTTTTTTTTTTGTAAGTACTTTAATGTATTTTAGTGTAACTTGAATGCAGTAAAAAAAAAAAAACCATTTGTGAATGAGAATTACAAACCAATTCCAAAGTAAGCATCCAGGCGCATTATATAGTCATGAGACTCGGGAGTACATGTCTTAATGATCCGTATATCAGGCTTCATTTTCTTTATGCAAACAATATTTTTTGGGGTGAGATTTGGGGACACATTTTCATGAGACTGACTCGTGCACAAAATATTCTGATCCGCTCTGAGAGATTAAACGTATCATTTACAGCCGTGACGGTAAACACGGTAAAACACACGCCAGTGACCCCATCATGTGACCCGCTGGCAGTGTGTTTAGATAGTTAACCTGTTAGTCTTACCTGCTTAAACCTGGCTAGCTCCTTCAGGGCTCGTCCCCACTGCTGCTTGTAATGCAGTTTAGATTTAGTTGCAGACTCCAGTTTACGCTCCAGCTCCACCTTGATGATAAAAACACAGATGATTCTCAAAACAGACTGGACATAATGTGCCTCTGCTCTGTGTAGGATTTAGTGTCTCTGACCTTCTCCAGGGTCAGCAAGTTGATCTCTGACTGCAGACGGACCTCGGGCCGGACGTTCTGCTGATCCCGGTACAGCTCGAACTCCTTCTCCAGCTGCTTGCATTTGTTCTCAGCCTCTTGTATCTAACGTAGTGAACGTGGTGAAGGCACAAGAGACAAACAGAAAAATGAGCTTTTATGGCTCTGATACAGTGGTATTTCAGAGACTCAAACGGAGCAAAAATATGAATTTGGTGCAGATGCGGATATTTCTATTATGAAATTCTGATGCTTGTGCTGTAAAGATCACAGCAGTGATAGAAATTAATCATTTCCAGCAAGTTTTATGGCCATTTTTTCTAAAAGTGTGCACCATCTTTTGAGTCAAATTCTTGCATTTGGATTGTTTCCAAGTAAATTAAATCAGTATCAACAAAACTGATCTTTGCCATGCAGAGGAAACACAGAAGCTGCATCTGAAGTGGCATTTAGATGGATTTACACACTGTTTAATGCAGCTCTGAGGGACATGGAATACTTTAACCTGCAGTTACAAATGCATAAATAATGTTTTGATATTTTAAACACAAATAAATTAATTATTTAAAAAATGAAAAGGCACCTTAAATGTGAAATTAAAACCGCCAGCAGGTGGCAGCAAGTCACTGTTAATAAGTGAGTCATTGTGATTGATCCGAATCATTTAAACGGTTGGTTGATTCATTCAGGAACGAGACACCGTCATGTTGCTCAGAGACACTAAACAGCGCTGTGGCTGTGTTTGGAATTATTTTTATTGGAGAAATAGAGCAAAAACAGAAAATATGGCCTCTAAAACGCAAGTCTCTTAATATTAACTTGTTGTTTATTGAACTGTTGTATAAAATCAATATCACATTTATAATCACGCTGACTTTTGGAGAAAAACACGGCACTTTTCGTGTGATATTAACTATATGAAATGATATAAATATATACATTTTCGGCCCATATATTGTCTAACCTGCTAGACTTCGTCATCTAATGTATGCGCGCACTCTTTAGGTGTTGTGTTTGCTTTTCGCGATATACTCGATAATATCAAATCGCACATCGTTAAAACAACAATTACGATATTATCGCACACCCCTATTCTGTTTAGATTTTTATAATGCATTGTCTTTTTATCAATCCACCAGTTCACATTCAAAGCTCTGCGTGTTTGCAGGGTAAAAACATGGGTCGATTTTCGCATTGGTCTGAACTCTGAACAAAACAACAGTTTTATTGAAAATGCTCATTTATTCTGACAGCAGGTGGAGCGTTTGGTAGAAATATCACTGTTTCCACGGTAACAGCAGAACACAGAGCAGCAGCACTGGACTCTGAACCTGCAGCGCTCGTGTAAGGCTGGGCGATATAGCTAAAAAATGTATCAACGATATAATGTTTCATATCATTCGGTATCGATAATTATTGACTTTTTTTATAACCGTTTTTAAAACAAAGTTTAAATTTAACCACTGTATTTTTAAATTAACCCAATTTATTGAGACAAACAACAAATATTTTTTGTTTTAACAGTCAAACACACAATAAAAATTAAACAAATATCTTTGTTTTATATGCCGATTAAATAGGTCTTATGGTGTGTTCACACCAGACGCGAAGCGAATATGCACATCGCGTCACTCGCTCTAGATTGCTCGCGGGATGTTTTTCGTGTCACTCGCGCGAATAAAAACAGCGCGATCAACCATGCTGGAGATAACTACAATCGCTGTTTTGTACTTGTTGTCAAAAAGTCCCAAATACAATGGAAAGCCAAACGCCGACGTGTCTGGGTCCACAGCACCATCCAGAGGAGGATGAATAACGTTAGGATCCTGTATTAATGTGTGTGTTACATTTTACTACTGTATATATACACTGATATTACTATTATTTTTATTATTGATAGCAGCATCTCTGTAGCCATGCTAATAAAATACAACTACCACTCCAACTGATTTTAATTGTTTTCTATGCTCCAGACCTATATAATAACAGACGGCTGCAATAATGCTCTCTTCTATTGTCTGATTCACCTGGACGTGTCAAGAAGCTCTTCGCTGATTGGCTTGCGCGAGAATGCATCACGCGAATTTTCCGCTCCAGTTGAAATTTTTTAACTTGCGCTAAAGATGCGATTGAGGCGAATATTGTGCGTTCGCAGCAAACGCGTCGTGCATTTCGCGTCGCGAATTTGCCTCTATTAGCGTCTTTGCGTTGCATGTAATCTACTCGCACGAATAATTACATTCGCATCTGGTGTGAACACACCATTAAGGAAACTTTTGACTTGTCTCCCGAGGCCACAGGAGGGCGCCATTCACTCTGATTGCATTTAAAAACATAAGAGACGCAGTGAAAAGCAATAAACCGCCACAAATTCGCGACGTGTTTTTCTAAAAGTTTAAACTGTTTTAACTTTGCAAGGCTACATCTCTTGTGTGAGACGCGAGTGCAGCAGTCGTACTTGTCCAGTCTAAAAAATGCGCTGAATATGCGTTCTGTGTGAATGGCTTGGTTTCGGTTTTAACCTAATCAAGATCTTCTACACATTGAGCTTCTATATTTCTCTAATATTTTAAAATGCATAACGCAGCAACTGTGCGTCTCGTGGACTAGACTAACAAAACATTAAAATGCAACAACGTCACTTACATCATCACCGCATCTCGCGCGCCACTGACGCACACCTAACATTCGATTGTACTATTTTTGCATTCAAATGCATGTTTATTTCAAATTCGACTAATATTAATTTTTTTATTCACAATCTCCTCATCACAGGCAGGCATTACAGCATGTGTTCGTGTTTGTGTGTGCGGTCTGCGTCACTCAGAGCACGTGCTGATATCGTGCGCTATATTGAACATTTTTATATCGTTATCGAAGAAGCTGTACCGTCGATAAATACCGATACCGTTTAATGAAATCATAGCCTTTTGAAGTTTAATCGTCACATTCAGCATATCGCAATTCTGGTCTTTCCGTCCCCAAATTTAAGACCTCTTGAAATCATAATTAAGACTTTCTTGTACAATTTAAGACTTTTTTAAGACCCCGCGGAAACCCTGTAAAATCTGCTCAAGCATGACTCTCTTATTAATCTGCAGAGCTGAGTCTGTGATTGAACACTGAGAGGGATCACAGATCCGGTGTGTGTTTAACAGCACATCCATCAGCTCAAGCCGCTCCCGCTGAAACAAGCGCTCTTCATCCGCCGCTTCTCCCTCTGACAGAAAGCAGACGCCAGAGAAACCTGCACATGATGTTTGGTGTTCGCAAACGAGGAGAGAGCGTCCAGAAAAGAAGAAGAAGAAGAGGAGAGGCGGGGGAGGATTCTGCACTGGATAAACCGGGATAAATGTATGTTTACACGTTACTGACACGAGAGGGAAGACTCTTCTCTTTACACATGTCAGAAACCTGCTTTGCTTGATTTGTTAGCGCTGCGCCAGGCCAGATGTTTTCTGGGAAAGAACAAGACTGAAGTATTTCAGTAGGTGGGCTGTGTGAAGACGAGGAGACGCTCTAGTTCACAGACGAGCCGCAGACAAATACAATGAGAAACAGACACATGATCTCAGAAAGCTGGTGATTCATTACGTCAGCGATTATCTTTTAATATAACACTATTATATATATATATATATATATATATATATATACACTGCTGTTCAAAGGTTTGGGATCAGTAAGATTTTTATTACTCTTTAAAGAAGTCTCTTCTGCTCACCAAAGCTGCATTTATTTGATCAGAAATACAGAAAAAACTGTGAAATTGTGAAATATTGTTAGAATCTAAAACAGCTGTTTTCTATGTGAATATGTGTTAAACTGTAATGTATTTCTGTGATGCGCAGCTGTATTTTCAGCATCATTACTCCAGTCTTCAGTGTCACATGATCTTCAGAAATCATTCTAATATGCTGATTTATTATCAATGTTAGAAACAGTTTTGCTGCTTAATATTTTTTTGGAACCTGTGATACTTTTTTTCAGGATTATTCAGAAGAAATCTCAACACACTTCAGCAATAAAAAAAGACACACACATGTTTGTCTAGAGTAATTTTTGCTTATTAGTACGGTTGAACTGGATCATCAGAAGCAAATAGAATGGGATTAAATACATAAAGGATATCTGTGGTGTTTAACATTTAATTATTGCAGGTTTGCGTCATATTCTGAGTTGCATTATTTTTATTCATTTTGAGGATTACTGAATCTGTGTTTTGTTTTGTTTTTTGTGAGTGAGATGAATTAATGCATATTCATATTTATTTTAGAACTACAGTAACATCTGATTTCTCTCAACATGGGGAGAGTTGTCAATCAATAAACTTGAATTAAAAAAAAGGTAACTTGCATTACTTATTTGAAAAAGTAACTCAGATATTCTCTTGTAAATTAAAAAGTAATGTGTTACTTTACTAGTTACTTGAAAAAGGTAATCTGATTACGTAACTCATGTTACTTGTAATGCGTTACCTCCAACACTGATAGCATTAGTGACTGAAAGCATTTGCTGTAGTGTGATTGTGCATCTACAGAGAGTTCAAGACCAGAAACACTGACATTAAACAGCGCTCGCTGGATCACCGCTAAAGCTCTTCACTCCTCCCTTAAGAACGGGTGGATTAGCGAGTACTGACACCAGCGGGGGTGACCTCATGACCCCGTGACCCCTCCCGGCTCGTGCCTTCAAAGGGCCAGAGATCACGGTCACAGCTGGTGTTTGCTGTGTTTACCTGCTGTCGCTGCTGAGCCAGTAGATCCTCGAGCTGCCTGACCTTTGACCTCTCCAGCTCCACCTGGTGAGCGCAGTCCTCGCGCAGACGCCGGCCGCTGTCTTGCAGCTCCCGCATACTGAACTCGTGCTCGGAGCGGAGCTCTCGCTGCAGCCTCTGCGTCTAAACGAGCGGCAGACGAACGCCTCAGAAACACACGATCACACGACACGCTCTCTGAAGATCATTTAGACTCACCTCCATCTCAGCGTGAACCAGAGCTTTCTCTCTCTTCTCCAGTTCAGACAGAGTCTTCTGCAGCTGCTCCTCCAGGAGATTATACTCCATCTCCTGAAAACACAATGACAAAAAATGTATATTTCATGAAAAATTATTATAATTATAATATAATAAATTTTTTTAATATTAAAATATTTTTTTATAAATATTTTTTATAATATAATAAACACAATTAATATTTATACATATATAAATTAATATAATTAAATATAAAAATAATTTTCCTCACTTCCTGAAAAACAATAGTGATGGCAATTATTTATATAAAACTCATCATTTAGCCACAGTCATGTTATTCCAATCCTGTATGACTGTATATCTTCAGCAGAACAATATAATGAGATGTTTAGCAGAATGTTCATGCTGCTCCTTTACATATAAATGACAGCGGATGCTGATCAGAGCTCCAGAAAGCACTTAAAAACACCATTAAAGCATCAAAACAGTGGTTCAAATGACTTGTGTGCTCCTTTATGTGATTTTTAGGGCTGCCACTAACGACTATTTTTATTTCGATTAATCTGTCGACTAATTTATCGATTAATTTCCCACACAAAAAAATCTACAATTACTTAAGAATATTTTATTAATCTATATTTTATTAAACCAAATGAAATCCAAATTTCTATACAATTCTTTTTTTAAAGCAAAAGTAAAAGAAGCAAGTGTCCATCTCAGAGTCCAAATCACTGAAATCAAAGTTCAGTATTATAGTGTAAGAATGACAACATATCCATGTGTTCTGGTCTACTAATAATACAATTATAATCAAAAAACACTTTTTAAAGGAGTATTTACCAGAAATGTTATTTACCAGAATTTATTTAGGAGAAAAATGTAAATGTGCAGTATTCCTGAAAAAAAACAAAAAAAAATTTTTACATTTTTTTTTTGTAATAAATTCAATTAATTGGAGATGCTTTTGATTCTTACAATTTAATGGAACCATTAAAATGGAATTCAGAAAATAATGGAAAACAGAATTTGGTAAAGATAAAACTGTAAAACTCAATTAATTGGACAGGCTTTTTGATTAATAAAATGTAATTTAACCATTAAAACTGAATTTGGAAATAAAACGGATTTCATAATGCCCTATAATTATAATTAATTTTTTTGTGATAGATGTAAGATGAAAAATAGATGTAAGTGAACAATAGCCTTTAAAATGACTTAAAATACATATATAATAGCAATGAGGCAATAATAATTAGTTCAAATAAAGTATCAAAAGCAAGAAATATTATGGTTTTATTGAACAAAACTGTTAAAATACATAATGTATTATAAACAATAGAGCTAATGTACATTACGCATTACAACAAAGGCCTGCAGAGGGCGCCAGCGGCCTGATGATTGTTTTTACACATTGCTGTGCGATCCTTGTTTAATATTGACCAAGCACCATTTCATTCAAATGTCCACTTCACCTTTAATATTTGGCCATTTCTTTAGGACGGAAATGCTATAGCCACTAATTAAAAGAATATGTGGACATCAAAACGTGTAAACAAGTGAGGGTTTGAGCTTTTATTTTGAAACCGCGATGTATTCGCCTGAGTTTGCATGGATTTATAAATGATTTACCTTACAAATCTGATGAAATGGAGCACGTTGCGTTCCCAGATGAACGTTATAATAAACCCAAACTCACAACAACATGCAGAGATGGAGTTTGAGACGCTCCACACGTGTAAATGATAACAGTTCCTGCGGAGCTACTGTGAACCGAGCCGCTGTGTGACGCACGTACTTAACCTACACGCATGTACATAATTAAAGCGCATATACTGTATTAAAACTGCATCGCATAGAATTATTTAATTAAATCGCAGCGTTTGTGAATTCACAATTATGCTTAATTATGATTTTTAAATGGGTTTAATATATCATGCAGCCTTGGGAAACAGTCTAATAATGTGTGTTATGGATTCTCGTGCGTGAAATGCGCCACTTCCGGTATTCTGCCGGTTAGTCGACGCTAGCAAAATGAAGTCGAGGATTTAAAAAAATCGAATAGTCGAATAAAATCGATGAATCGCGACAGCCCTAGTGATTTTATATTAAATTCATATTTATGCATGTGGCAGATGGTTTTATCCAAAGCGATAAAGTCTTGCAGCGCAAGTGACCTATATACACTGCAAAAAATGCTTTTCTTACTTAGGTTTTTTGTCTTGCTTCCAGCCCAGATTTAAAAAAATTCTTAAATCAAGAAGGCTTTTCTAGACAAGTAAAAATTATTGTCTCGTTTTCAGAAAAACGAGTCAAAATTAAGTGAGTTTTAGCTTAGAACAAGCAAAATAATCTGCCAAAGGGGTGAGCAAAATAATATTGTTTCCTGTTTGTAATAGGTTTATTTTGCTCACCCCTTTGGCAGATTATTTTGCTTGTTCTAAGCAATTAAAAGGAAATAATACAATAAAACATTAGCATGTAGCCTTCAAACTTATGTAAACATTGCATTTAAAGATCGCATTAGGAGTAAAAAACAAAACAAGTGGTAGGTCTACACTGCAGTAAATGCTTTTCTTTCTTAGGTTTTTTGTCTTGCTTCCAGCCCAGATTTCTGAAAACTCTTAAATCAAGAAGGCTTTTCTAGACAAGTAAAAATTATTGTCTCGTTTTTCTGAAAACGAGACAATAATTTTTACTTGTCTAGAAAAGCCTTCTTGATTTAAGAGTTTTCAGAAATCTGGGCTGGAAGCAAGACAAAAAACCTAAGAAAGAAAAGCATTTACTGCAGTGTAGACCTACCACTTGTTTTGTTTTTTACTCCTAATGCGATCTTTAAATGCAATGTTTACATAAGTTTGAAGGCTACATGCTAATGTTTTATTGTATTATTTCCTTTTAATTTTTCAACCTTGCCTTTACTGTCTGAAACCAAACAGTGTTCCACTGAAGAAGGACTGATATGAGTCTGACCTTCTTCTTGATGAGCGCCTCCCGCTGGTGATCTCTCTTCCTCCACTCCTCCGCAAGCGCCTGCATGTGACTCAACTCCTTCTGCTTCAGCTGAGGACAAAACAAACACAACACATTACCTCTGAAAGAACTTAAACGACGGCTCTCCGGTCCTCGTGTTGAGTGAGTGCAGATGCGTTGTGTGTGAACATGATCTTACTGTAGATCTAGACTCAATGTGAACATGCATTTCTCATCTCACTGCACAGAAACAGATTCAATGTTCCTCAAAATGAATGAAAACAGTGAAATGCAAACTCAGAATAAGATGCAAACCCGCAATAATTAAATATGATAAATAAAACAAATGTATTTAATCCCATTTTATTAATCAGTGTCTTTGCTGCTGACCTTCAATGATCCAATTCAACCATAATAATAAGCAAAAATGTGACCCTGGAGCACAAAACCAGTCATAAGGGTCAATTTTTTTAAACTGAGATTTATGCATCATCTGAATAAATAATCTTTCCGTTGATGTATGGTTTGTTAGGATAGGACAATATTTGAAAATCTGGAATCTGAGGGTGCAAAAAAATCTAAATATTGAGAAAATCATCTTTAAAGTTGTCCAAATGAAGTTCTTAGCAATGCATATTACTAATCAAAAATTAAGTTTTGATATATTTACGGTAGGAAATTGACTAAATATCTTCATGGAACATGATCTTTACTTAATATCCTAATGATTTGTGGCATAAAAGAAAAATCTATAATTTTGACCCATACAATGTATTGTTGGCTATTGCTACAAATATACCCCAGCGACTTAAGACTGCTTTTGTGCTGCAGGGTCACATTTGACTTTAGATAAACATTGCATTTGTATTTACTTTTTTTGTGAACTTTCTTCTCTCGTGTCCTATTCTTCATGTAATCCAGAATAACATCACAGGTAAAGGGATTGTTTGATCTACTCTACTGTACAGACGTGAATCTACATTTCCTTCAGCCTGACGCTCATTCATTTCACTTTTGGTGTGAAAGCGATTTTATACATTTGCCAAAAATAGAACTTTTTTATATTATAAACAAACAAGCAAGCCCAGCCCAGATGAGGAAAAAGTAACGCAAAAGTAACAAAACGCATTACTTTCCATAAAAAGTAACACAATTAGTTACTTTTTTTATGGAGAAACGCAATATTGTAACGCATTACTTTTAAAAGTAACTTTCCCCAACACTGCTTATATTTCATCAACTGAAATAATGTTAATATATAACAAATGACTAAAATCTGTTTTACCTTTATAACATACACGTAAATATTAAAATATACAGAAGGTGCACACGTTGTCATAAACACAAATACAAAACACCATCATGGTAACATACACATGACAGCAAAATAATGCAATAAACATTCATTTAACAACATAAAACATAACTGTTAAAACTAAGAAGAAACAGTTATTTTAATGAAAAACCATCAAATGTGAGGTGTCACATGCACTGGGAATTCTGGCAATGTCAAATTAACGTTTTTTTTTTTAAATACCGTTTTATAAAAAAAACAGTATTTTACTTAGATCTATTACAGTTTTCCACTGTATACAGTAAGGGAGCTTACAATTAACCAATTAACAGTCTTTTACCATTAAAATTGCAATTATTTTGACAGTGTATGAGCTCAACACTGTCCGTTTTGAGCTGTTTTTCTAATGCTGTTTTTAGGCGAGGATGAAGCTTTGCATTGTGAAGGTTAGAGTTTCTTCATAACACCTCAAACTCTTATTATTAATTTTAAAAACAGCAGTGAAATTGTGTTTTCCCTCTGAGATGTGCAGAGCCGCACCTGATTATCGAACAGATCCTCCTGCATCTCCTTCCACATCTCCAGCTCCAGCGCTGCCTTGTACTCCGGGGTCTCTCGAGGTCGAGTGAGAGGCTCCGCCCCCCCGGGGCCCTGAGGGGGAGGAGCCAGAGCTGCCGGCGGCCCCTGAACAACAAACAACACCCGTGACGCTGCTGTTCAAGCCACATCCACATTCAGATACAGAACGGTAATCAAAGAGCCGCCGCACCTGTGACGATTCAGAGACGAGGACGTCTTGAGCTTTCACAAACCCCAGATCTTCAAGAACGCTCACATAACAGAGTTCAGCCAACTTCTCAGACCTACAGACACACAATTCAGTTCAACCATCAAACCGACTCCTACAGAAGCGCATTTCTGCAACAGGATACAAAAGCATAAAAAAGTTAATCTTGTTTGTTCCAGCACAGAAAACAAGGTAACTGCACCTTTTGTCAAAAAAAAAAAAATGATATCTTGAATGAATGAATTTTTTTTTCCAGAATTGCAAAAAAGGTCAGAATTGTGAGACATAAAAAAAGATCAGACACCAAATGCAGGGATTAAAGTGTTCCATCAGTCCATAAAGACAGTCACTTGGTTCATTCCTGAATGATTCAGCCGTTCGAACGAATCAATTGAATGAATGATTCAGTGATAAAATCAGTGACTTGCCGCCACCTGCTGGCGGATTTAGTTTCATTTTTAGCCTATAATTTCAGTTATTTAAATCATTTTATATTTAAAACATTAATCTCCACATAAATGTATGAATTTAATTGCACTCATGCCACCTCTGAGCCTCATTAAACATCTGGAAATGTACCTACAAGCCACTTTTGTGTTCTTCTGTGCCACCTCTGTAGTATACATTAATTTATTAATACTAATTGCATATTGTAACTTATTTGTCTTATTCTACTACTTATTAAAAAAAGAAAAAAAAAAAAGAAACTAAATCCGCCAGCAGGTGGCGGCAAGTCACTGATTTTGGAGCACAAAACCAGTCATAAGGGTCAATTTTTTTAAACTGAGATTTATGCATCATCTGAATAAATAATCTTTCCGTTGATGTATGGTTTGTTAGGATAGGACAATATTTGAAAATCTGGAATCTGAGGGTGCAAAAAAATCTAAATATTGAGAAAATCATCTTTAAAGTTGTCCAAATGAAGTTCTTAGCAATGCATATTACTAATCAAAAATTAAGTTTTGATATATTTACGGTAGGAAATTGACTAAATATCTTCATGGAACATGATCTTTACTTAATATCCTAATGATTTTTGGCATAAAAGAAAAATCTATAATTTTGACCCATACAATGTATTGTTGGCTATTGCTACAAATATACCCCAGCGACTTAAGACTGCTTTTGTGCTGCAGGGTCACATTTGACTTTAGATAAACATTGCATTTGTATTTACTTTTTTTGTGAACTTTCTTCTCTCGTGTCCTATTCTTCATGTAATCCAGAATAACATCACAGGTAAAGGGATTGTTTGATCTACTCTACTGTACAGACGTGAATCTACATTTCCTTCAGCCTGACGCTCATTCATTTCACTTTTGGTGTGAAAGCGATTTTATACATTTGCCAAAAATAGAACTTTTTTATATTATAAACAAACAAGCAAGCCCAGCCCAGATGAGGAAAAAGTAACGCAAAAGTAACAAAACGCATTACTTTCCATAAAAAGTAACACAATTAGTTACTTTTTTTATGGAGAAACGCAATATTGTAACGCATTACTTTTAAAAGTAACTTTCCCCAACACTGCTTATATTTCATCAACTGAAATAATGTTAATATATAACAAATGACTAAAATCTGTTTTACCTTTATAACATACACGTAAATATTAAAATATACAGAAGGTGCACACGTTGTCATAAACACAAATACAAAACACCATCATGGTAACATACACATGACAGCAAAATAATGCAATAAACATTCATTTAACAACATAAAACATAACTGTTAAAACTAAGAAGAAACAGTTATTTTAATGAAAAACCATCAAATGTGAGGTGTCACATGCACTGGGAATTCTGGCAATGTCAAATTAACGTTTTTTTTTTTAAATACCGTTTTATAAAAAAAACAGTATTTTACTTAGATCTATTACAGTTTTCCACTGTATACAGTAAGGGAGCTTACAATTAACCAATTAACAGTCTTTTACCATTAAAATTGCAATTATTTTGACAGTGTATGAGCTCAACACTGTCCGTTTTGAGCTGTTTTTCTAATGCTGTTTTTAGGCGAGGATGAAGCTTTGCATTGTGAAGGTTAGAGTTTCTTCATAACACCTCAAACTCTTATTATTAATTTTAAAAACAGCAGTGAAATTGTGTTTTCCCTCTGAGATGTGCAGAGCCGCACCTGATTATCGAACAGATCCTCCTGCATCTCCTTCCACATCTCCAGCTCCAGCGCTGCCTTGTACTCCGGGGTCTCTCGAGGTCGAGTGAGAGGCTCCGCCCCCCCGGGGCCCTGAGGGGGAGGAGCCAGAGCTGCCGGCGGCCCCTGAACAACAAACAACACCCGTGACGCTGCTGTTCAAGCCACATCCACATTCAGATACAGAACGGTAATCAAAGAGCCGCCGCACCTGTGACGATTCAGAGACGAGGACGTCTTGAGCTTTCACAAACCCCAGATCTTCAAGAACGCTCACATAACAGAGTTCAGCCAACTTCTCAGACCTACAGACACACAATTCAGTTCAACCATCAAACCGACTCCTACAGAAGCGCATTTCTGCAACAGGATACAAAAGCATAAAAAAGTTAATCTTGTTTGTTCCAGCACAGAAAACAAGGTAACTGCACCTTTTGTCAAAAAAAAAAAAATGATATCTTGAATGAATGAATTTTTTTTTCCAGAATTGCAAAAAAGGTCAGAATTGTGAGACATAAAAAAAGATCAGACACCAAATGCAGGGATTAAAGTGTTCCATCAGTCCATAAAGACAGTCACTTGGTTCATTCCTGAATGATTCAGCCGTTCGAACGAATCAATTGAATGAATGATTCAGTGATAAAATCAGTGACTTGCCGCCACCTGCTGGCGGATTTAGTTTCATTTTTAGCCTATAATTTGTCGCCACCTGCTGGCGGATTTAGTTTCATTTTTAGCCTATAATTTCAGTTATTTAAATCATGTAATATTTCTGTATTCAACATTTTATATTTAAAACATTAATCTCCACATTAATTTAATTGCACTCATGCCACCTCTGAGCCTCATTAAACATCTGGAAATTTACCTACAAGCCACTTTTGTGTTCTTCTGTGCCACCTCTGTAGTATACATTAATTTATTAATACTAATTGCATATTGTAACTTATTTGTCTTATTCTACTACTTATTAAAAAAAGAAAAAAAAAAAAGAAACTAAATCCGCCAGCAGGTGGCGGCAAGTCACTGATTTTATCACTGAATCATTCATTCAACTGATTCGTTCGAACAGCTGATTCATTCAGGAATGAAGCAAGTGACTGTCTTTATGAACTGACGGAACACTTTAATCCCTGCAATTGTTGTCATGTATCCAAAAAATGTGCTTGATGTGATCTAAACAGACCGGTCAGGAGAAGAAGAAAAAACATCCTCAACCTAAAAACCATCATTCTGCAACTCGTGTGGTTCAAACCTGTATGACGTTCTTCTACGAACACAAACGAAGATATTTTTGCCTCAGTGTTTTTTCCATACAGTGAAAGTAAATGGGGTTTAATGCTGTCTGGTTCCCAACATTCTACAAAATATTTTCTTTTGTGTTGCCATAAAAGAAAGAAAGGACAGAATGTTTATTTATCGGGTGAAGCATACCTTTAACCCCTTAAGTGTCGCCGGCAGGCCCACAGCCATTACATATTTTATTGCCTTTTTACTCTATCAAAAATTATAGTAATCACCCAAAATTAGTTTTCATTTGAAAGCTTAAAACCTCAAAATTCATCCTGTGAAAATCATTTTGAAATCGGACATTGCCTTACTATGGAAATGGTACTTTAAAATCTTTTGGCGGTCTCCTTCCATTAGTGGGAGGAGTCGTATTACAAAATGTATTACGGTATTTTACAATCAAAACTTTTTATAATCTTGACAAAATACATATCGTTGGAAAGGTCTGAGTCTTAAGATTCCATATTTGGTGGTTAGAAGTAACACTGACAGAGAAATTCAGACATTTGTGACAAGAAAAATGAATCAACAAAAATTTCTGGGTGTTACCCGGTGGCTGTTTGTGGTATAACGCTTAAATATAATTTTTTTTACATCAACTTCAAATTTGGGACATAACTTATTTAGACATAATGATTTAATTTTATAGCAATTTTACAGTAAAACTTTTTATGAAAAGTATTTATTTTATATAAAATAATAATAAAAATTATACAGTGCATTTTCTTTACAGTCAATAAACTTCTATAACTTTTTGATACCTTCATATTTCGAAATGATTCCACTTCTGCAATAAAAAGAGTCCAACCTTAGGTCTGTATTCCAAAGTGTTCATTAATCTGGAAGTTCGGATAGTGCACTTTCACGTCTATGTTCAAAAATGAGGGGGTGACACTTAAGGGGTTAAAGAACATTTTTTCTTTTTGCACCTGATTCTACTGTTCTAATGCAAACATATATTATTGTTGCCATGTTGTTTGTATACGATATACTGTTCAATAACAATAATAATAATTAAAAAAAAAAACATTTGAGCATTGTGTGTTTTGAGTTCTGTGTGCTGCAGGTACAATGTCCTGCTGGGATTGAACAGAATATCATCCAGCAACTAAACGCAGCCCTGCACTCTTCACGCTTGCATCTACACCGCAGCATTAGCTTAGATTTCATCTCTAACTCTGCACGAACCCGTCTGCTTTCATGATGGGGATCCTCTCAGAACAGCTCTGTCTCCATTGCTGATGACCGGATGGGTCGAGGAAGCGTGTTTTCTCGGAGCCGAGGAGACGGGAAAGCTGAATGCTGACAGAACCCAGCAGAACATCTGGAGAGCTGGGCTCTCTGTGCCACATCTCCACCGTCAGAGGAACCCTGAACACACAACAACAAACAAACCACAAACTTAAGACGCCACAAAGCTCATTTGTGACCCTGGACCACAAAACCAGTCATAAGGGTAAATTTTGTGAAATTGAGATTTATGCATCATCTGAAAGCTGAATAAATAAGCTTTCCATTGATGTATGGCTTGTTAGGATAGGACAATATCTGGCTGAGATACAACTATTTGAAAATCTGGAATCTGAGGGTGCAAAAAAAAAATCTAAATATTGAGAAAATCATCTTTAAATTTGTTCAAATGAAGTTCTTAGCAATGCATATTACAAATCAAAAATTAAGTTTTGATATATTTACGGTAAGGAATTTACAAAATATCTTCATGGAACATGATCTTTACTTAATATCCTAATGATTTTTGGCATAAAAGAGAAATGGATAATTTTGACCCATACAATGTATTGTTGGCTATTGCTACAAATATACCCCAGCGACTTAACACTGATTTTGTGCTCCAGGGTCACATTTAACATACACTGTGCTTTTAGTTCATTTCCAGACTGAGATTAACCCTGTGAAGCCTGACATATTAAATCATAATCAGAAAAATCTAATTTTTCAAAATGGAACTATTTATTGAACCTTTAGACAAATTTTTTTGTTGTTGTTGAGTATCATTTGATGCATCAGGCTTTTATTAGGGCTGGGTAAAGAATATCGATATCTCGATATTAATCGATTCTCATTTATACGAACGATATCGATTCTTAAATCCCAATTGATTAGTCTGGCTTGTTTTCAGTTAATGGACGGAACTTTGAAGGGCACTTCCCATCCAATATATCGCAATAAGCATTGTGCGTTGGTACTTTTAATACGAAACAAAGTCTCAGATTTCAAATTCTGTCCACTGTATTGCAGTATTCAAACAATGAATGCTGTTTTGGCTCTGTTTAATGTGAAGTGACAGATCGCTGTAGCGCCTGTGAACTGATCATCTCCTCCGCTTTATTACTAGTTATAGCACAAAATAAACATGACTAAACATCTGAAGGTAAGTTAAAAGAAAGAGTACAACTTTACAATCCGTATCCTGTCTCATGTAATTGCTCAATCAGTGTTTCAGCAGCGCAAATACGTCAATATAACGGCTTGTAAACAATGTCACGTCACATTTACCTCAGAAAAACATATTTGGTGACCATAAACTCATATATAACTGTAGAGTGGGGCATGTTGCTAAATATATGCACCATATAACATTCAATATATTTTTTTACTGTTCTTCAGTGTTTATGTTTGAATAAATCCATCAAGTTTTTATGACAGCCACCATTTAAATGTTTATATTTCAAAAAAACGAATTGAAGTAGAAATATTATTATGTAACTGTAACTTTATTATTGTAAAAACTTCATTCATTTTAACCTTCAATATTATAGTAATGTAGTACCAGCTGACTCCCATGAATATTTTACAGCATTAGTTGAAAATTTGGCATGTACTGTACCTGATATATATCCCCCAAAAAATCGATATTGAATCGAATCGAATTGGTAATTGAATCGAATCGCAAGCTTGTGAATGAGAATCGAATCGAATCATGAAATTTGTGTCAAAACCCAGCCCTAGTTTTTATGGCTTGATACATAGTGAGAATATGGAGGAAAAACGACTCAAACTGAGCAAAACTATGTATTTGGTGCAGATGCTGATAATTCTGATGCTTGTGCTGTAAATCAATGAGATCTTTATAACAGTACAGCAGATACTGACATGATATAAATATCAGTGGTCGCTCTATATCTCCAATAATCTATCTCAGTAAGATGAGAGTGAAATGCTCCAAACATGTAATGCAGTGATTGAGAGCTGTAGAAATAAAGGCTCCTCAGAAGATGTGAGATGTTCTGGAGGCTTGTGAAGATCATTCCTCCGCTGAGGAACAGTGAAAGTAAAGCTTCTGGAAACAAACGCTCCTCAAAAGATCCTGAGGATCAGATTTGAGACTCTAAAACATGATTGATGGAGAATCAAGTAAAGCTGAGCTGCTTCAGTCCAGTAAGTGTTCATCTGGAGATATTACTGCAGTTGATTAAAAATCAGTCAAGATTGGACACGTGAAGCTCGAGCTGAAGCTGGACATTTGTACAGTTACACTAAAAGAGTCTAAATTATCAATCAGAGACAGAAGACATGCATTAGATTGTGTGCGACATCATTTAGAGACTTTCACATATCAAATATGATCCAGTAGCTTTAATACAGGGATTAAAGTGTTCCGTCAGTTCATAAAGAGAGTCACTTGATTCATTCCTGAATGATTCAGCCGTTCGAGCGAATCAATTGAATGAATGATTCAGTGATAAAATCAGTGATTTGTCGCCACCTGCTGGCGGATTTAGTTTCATTTTTAGCCTATAATTTCAGTTATTTAAATCATGTAATATTTCTGTATTCAACATTTTATATTTAAAACATTAATCTCCACATTAATTTAATTGCACTCATGCCACCTCTGAGCCTCATTAAACATCTGGAAATGTACCTACAAGCCACTTTTGTGTTCTTCTGTGCAACCTCTGTAGTATAAATTAATTTATTAATACTAATTGCATATGATCGGTAACTTATTTGTCTTATTCTACTTATTATTATATTGTTTTAAATAGAAATTTAAAAAAGAATGTAAACATAAATTTTTGAATTTGACAGATGAAAATGATGCCATTATAAAGGTAAAAAGAAAATACTCCTGAAAGTCACTTTAAGGAGTCAAATGTCACCTCGTATAAGGAAGGCTAATTTTAAGACAAGTTACTTATTTTATTACTGAATCATTAATTCAATTGATTCGTTCGAACGGCTGAATCATTCAGGAATGAAGCAAGTGACTGTCTTTATGAACTGAGGGAAATCCGTAGTTTAATCTCTGTTTAATAGGGTTAAAGGTCTGATCTCACCTGAGGAAAGTGTCCTGAAGCTGATTGGGTAAAGCGGCGAAATCAAAGGCGCAGTACGACTGCGGCAGAAACACCTCCGTGTTCTTCTTCACCTCCACCGCTGGACTCGTCATGATGGGAGCCGCGCTGCCGAAGAACTGGTAAGCGTATCTGGGGAAAGATACATGTTAGGACACGAGCAGGAACATGCTAAAGCAGCGTGTCAAAGCTCAGGCTGCGAGCGTGAGTCACCGGAGGACGCAGTTGATGGGGAAGCTGGTCCTGAGGTCTCGGATGCTGCGCAGGTCCAGAGAGAAGCAGTAGTGATGTGCAGACGCAGGGATGGAGATCTTCGGTGCAGAAACGGAGACGGACGAGTCTGCAGCATCAGCTTCAGTCACATCTGGGACAACAGGTGCATCTGAAAGAACATGCTTCAACAGTCACACATCCGCTGCTACTGCATTCACAGCGCTATAGCATAAGAAATATGTGACCCTGGAGCACAAAACCAGTCATAAAGGTCAATTTTTTTTAAATCATATGCATCAGCTGAATAAATAAGCTTTCCATTGATGTATGGTTTGTTAGTATAGGACATTTGGCTAAGATACACCTATTTGAAAATCTGGAATCTGAGAGTACAAAAAAAATCGAAATATTGAGAAAATCATCTTTAAAGTTGTCCAAATTAAGTTCTTAGCAATGCATATTACTAATCAAATATCAAGTTTTTATATATTTACAGTAGGAAATTTACTAAATATCTTCATGGAACATGATCTTTACTTAATATCCTAATGATTTTTGGCATAAAAGACAAATCTATAATTTTGACCCATACAATGTATTGTTGGCTATTGCTACAAATATATCCCAGCGACTTAACACTGCTTTTGTGCTCCAGGGACACAAATCCCATTTTAATGATTACTAAGGAGCTATGAGTTTCCAGTCTGAACTGAATGAGACTTTTTTCACAGAATTGTGACATATAAAGTCCAATTTTGAGGGGGAAAAAATACTTTATATCTCACAATTCTGAAAAGTCACATTTTAAAGATTTAAACTCAATTCTGAGAAAAAAAGTCAGAATTGTGAGATAAAAAGTTGCAAACGGGCTTCCATAGACATCCCAGTCTGGTGACCGCATTAAAATTTACAAAAGTTATTTTATATACACAAAGCATAATAAATGCAAAGTGTCTACTTAAATGTTTAAAATAACTTTTTTGAAATAAAATGTCAAAATATGGGTGAAATAAAGTTCATGACAGTGATACCCCAGGACTGGAACTGAGAACCACTGTTATATATGTACGTACACACACACACACACACACACACACACACACATTACTTTTATTAGCTGCACAGTTCTGTATAGGGCTGCACTATAAATCGCATGTGATTATGAACGCGATATTGCGTAGCTTGTCAGTGAACTATGGCTCTGTGTAGTAAATGCCACTCCATCTGAAAGCACATGATGGTGATTTACTACTAATCACAGAACCGGCTTTACTGACAAGATGCGCATGATAATCACATGCGATTTCTCGTGCAGCCCTAGTTCTGTATACATTGGATTGATTTTAATAAATTTAATGTCGTTGAATTGTGCACAATACACTAGGAATATACAAGTATCGGAGAGGGGCTCAATATCGATATATTTTACATGTGCTTGAACACTTGCCGTGCGCTGTGGGCAGGGCCTGTCTGTCATGCACTGTGGGTGGGGCCTGTCTGATATCACTGCACAGACTCTCAGCCTCGCTCTCAGAGTGCTGGTGCTCAGGAGAAGCGTCTGGAGAACGGAGAGGCCGGTCCGGTGATGGGGTCCTAAGGGCTCTGGGCTCCTCTGAGGGACGTTCACGACGGGCGGCTGGAACGGGGCCTTTCTTCACTGGAGTTTTTGGTCCATTCTCAATGGGTACTTCCAGCTGTTTACAAAAATATGCCTGTTAAAAACACTGAATGGCCGTAACCAGTAACAAACTATACAGACAACACCATCCTGAGTCTAGAACTCAACAGAACAGCGTTTAAGAAAAAAGATAAAGCAATAAATGGGTATGTTTCACCGGGCCGCGAAGAAATATAGAGCTAAGTATCATCAGCATAACAGTGAAAGCTAACACCGTGTTTCCTGATGATATCTCCCAAGAGTAACGTGTAAAGCATGAAAAGTAACGGCCCTAGTACTGAGCCTTGAGGTACTCCATACTGCACTTGTGATCTATATGATCAATTTGAAAAACTAACGGAATGCATAGTCGATAAAAAAAACTGGATGACGATTAATTTCTAAAAATAAAATAATAAAGGACAATAGTTATTAAATGCACCATATCTAAACAATTTGTACAATTACAAATCAACCTTCGATGTTAGTAAAGCTTTCTTGCACCAAAAAATAAATGATTGGTTACACACTACATATACACATGCAAAATAAATTTAAAAAACCTCCCTGCCAAGCTGCTGAAAACTGACAATCACTGACTATCATAGGTTAACGAGATTAGAGTCGTTTTTTTTGGAGGTCATAAATGCTATTTTTGGTCTGGGGAGGAAGTTTTGATTTCACAGACAGAGTTATTTAACTCTTTCCCCGCCATTGACGAGTTATCTCGTATTTGACAAGAAAACGCTTCCCCGCCAAAGATGAGTTTTTACGGCTTTCCGACAGCAATAGACAGCATATAAATTAAAACTGCATAATGTTACAGAATGAAGTGTTGATCCAGGAAGTGGTATATGTCTGTGCAAGATTTGGAGGTGTTGATGGAAGCGATTTACTGGATTTATGCTTTAATAATTGTAATGAATATTATCCAGATGTAGTTTTTGATCAAAATTAGATTCTCACCTTTTTACTCAAAATTATGCATTTTTATGAAACGTACCTATATTCAAGTGTTGATAAAAAAAGAATGCTTTAAGCTAGAATAAAACTGATTTATTTCTGATAAAACTATACATATATATAAAAAGTTCAGCTAGTTCCCAAGGGAACATTTCTCATTTTCGTTAAGTTTAACTAAGTGCACTGAAAGAAAAATGTATAAAAACTATACAGACATATATAAAAAATTATTAAAATAACAAAAACACACAATAAAATGACAAAATCTGTAACTAAAATTCATTAAATTTCATTAAAATGAAAACAGAAAATATAAAAATAAAACCTAATTAATAACACTGCTCATAATAAAATCAAACTCTTATAAGATTAAGAAAAATCCTGCTTCATAAACATTTGTTTTAAAAGTGCAAGAAAATGTCAAAAAGCAAAAAGCCTCAAATATCACATATGAATATGATCAATGCTATTTTAGAATCATTGAGATACTATTATAGTTTTCATAAATATTTTGAATTAATTTTTATACGGTTGTAATTTTATTTCTAATTAAAATGTGAGAAATTTTGTTTGATTTATTTTTTGAATTAGCTTTTATTGTAATAAGAAAATATTTAGATTAATTTTTAATAATTATTTTTGTCATTTTTATTTATTTTATATTACTATTTAGGTTTAAATTTATTTCTAATTCAGTTTTTGTTTTTATTTATTTCCAGTTAGCATTTTTTTTTACCAATATATTTATCAACTTTTCACAAAATATGAATTACACATCAATAAAAAACATGAATTCAGAAAAACAATTTTAGAGAGAGAAAAATAAATAAATTAATAATAATAAATAAAAAAGATCCCATTTCAGCATATCAAAATACATTAATTCAGAAAAACATTTCAAGACAGAGAAAAAAATTAATAAATGAATAAATACCAAACACCTCAGAAACTACAAGATCTTTATTAGTTGTTTTTATATGTCTATATAGTTAATTTTATTTAAAAAAAAATTAGTTTTAGTTATTTTAGTACGCCAAGTTAAACTAAATGAAAATAAGAAATGTTGCCTTGGCAACTAAAGTTTGAGACTTGTATTTTTACTTCAGTGAAAGTTGATTTTATTTCCAGTAACAGTTGTTTAACCCTGCATGTGATCAGACCTGATTGTTGATATCTTCGGCTCTCAGTGTCACAGACACGCTCACAGTCGGCTGCAGGTCCGGCGGGACACACCGCAGGCTGGGCTTCACTCGGTTCAGGGGCTGCAGGATGAAAGCGCCCTCTATAATAGCGGGACGTTTAGTGAGATCAGCGCTGCTCGTCATTAACCCAGCTAGACTGACGTCAGTGCTGCCGAGAGACTGCTTTCCACAGCAGAGATGGATCTGTGTGCAAAACACATACTGAACATGCATCACTGTTACTAAAGACTAGGGCTGTCGATTTAACACGTTCATTTGGTGCGATTAATTATGGAAAAAAATCACATGTTAAAATGATTAAGGCATTTAATGTGGCGCCCCGTCCAGACCTGTCCATCATCTCACACTGAGGAGTCTATTAGAATGCAGTGATATGAGCCTAAAATTCAAGATATGAGTGCACAAAATAAATCAGCCTCTTATGTTTATATCATATGTGACCCTGCAGCACAAAAGCAGTGTTAAGTCGCTGGGGTAATTTGTAGCAACAGCCAACAATACATTGTATGGGTCAAAATTATACATTTTTCTTTTATGCCAAAAATCATTAGGATATTAAGTAAAGATCATGTTCCGTGAAGATATTTAGTAAATTTCCTACCGTAAATATATCAAAACTTAATTTTTGATTAGTAATATGCATTGCTAAGAACTTCATTTGGACAACTTTAAAGATGATTTTCTCAATATTTAGATTTTTTTGCACCCTCAGATTCCAGATTTTCAAATAGTTGTATCTCAGCCAAACATTGCCCTATCATAACAAACCATACATCAATGGAGAGCGTATTTATTCAGCTTTCAGATGATGCATAAATCTCAATTTCACAAAATTGACCCTTATGACTGGTTTTGTGCTCCAGGGTCACATATGATATAATTTAGCAATATCACACCAGCAAGAGTGCTGCTTCTCCCCAATATCTGCACCACTGTAAATGTGATAGTGATTTATACAAAAAAATTATATTTTAGACATAATATTGTCTGCTTTGCTCAGTTTCACAAATGAAAATAGCCCACAGCAGAACTGTTGAGCATCTCTGATCAACACACAGCAGTGATTCGTTACTGAACGAGTCAGTGTTTTTGAATGAATCGAGTGAGTCAATGATACAGTCACTTGCTTCGTTTCGGAATGAATCAGCTGTTTGAACGAATCGGCTGAGTGAACGATTCAATTACTCACTAATTAATGACTCGCCGCCACCTACTGGCACTTTTAACTTTCATATTTAGAATATCATTCCATTTTTAAAAACCATATTTCAATATAATACTTTTATAATTATATATATGCAATGTAGAATCAAAATATTTTTTGCAATGTCTTTTTTCATTTAACACAATAATAACTTTAAATAATCTTTTTTGGGGGGGAGGGGGGGTCATTTCTCAGCCAATACTGATGTGCGATTATTTAGATGAACTATCTATAACTAGCACATCATGCAATTAATCAGATTAAAATTTTAATCACAGCCCTACCAAAGACACAGAAAACGAGCAGTGTGATAAATCTGTGCAGATGTGTTGAGGTCTATCAGAGATCCGTGCTGACCTGCAGACAGGGCTGCTGTGCGAGGAAGAGCCGCAGGACTCGCTCACTGCTGCGGATGCGGACGGACGCTCGCTCAGGCTCGAAGTTCGGACTGAGGAGGTTCTGGAAAGGTTCGCTGGTGACGTCGTTCCCCAACAGAGTGTAATAGAAGAAGAACTCTGCGCCCTCGCTGGACAGCTTAGTCGAGCTGGAGATCAACTGAAGATCAGGAAGATGTGTCGTTTAGTCACTGCGCGCACTGAATATGTATGGGCTGGACAATAATCCAATATCAATATGTATCGTGATATCAACCGCTAGTTCTACCGCTCTCAAAGCGCCTCCTGCTGGCAGAGAATCAGTTTGCATTTTTAATAATAAGCCCGTCTCCAGCAACAAAGTGACTCGGAGCACTTTTCATACCCTTTTTTTCTGGCTGAAGCACATTTGTTTCAATCTATAAGAATAATCAGCCTACACTACCAGTCAAAAGTTTTTGAAGTCTCTTCTGCTCACCGAGCCTGCATTTATTTGATCCAAAGTACAGCAAAAACAGTAAAATTTTGAAATAGTTTTACTATTTAAAATAACTGCTTTCTATGTGAATATCTGTTAAGCTGTAATTTATTTCTGTGATCAAAGCTGTATTTACAGCATCATTACTGTAGTTTTCAGTGTCACATGATCTTCAGAAATCATTCTAATATGCTGCTTATCAATATATATATATATATATGTATTCAGGATTCTTTGATGAATAGAAAGATCCAAAGATTAGCATTTATCCAAAATAAAAAGCTTTTGTAACATTATACACTCTACCATTCAGTATACATTTTTTTGTTGGGGAAAGAAATTATAGAAATGAATACTTTTATTTAGCAAGGATGTTTACAAGTGATGATAAAGGCATTTATAATGTTGCAAAAGATTTATATTTCAGATAAATAGAGTTCATATCGATATCGGAATTATGTCGCATCGACCGAAATTAAGAAATATACCGTGATATACATTTTGGCCATATCGTCCAGCCCTATCACAGACATACGACAGCAGCTCTGTTCACCTGCTCCAGTTTAGTAGCAAACGCAACCGTTACCGACAGCACAAACATGTCAGCGCAGACATCTTCAGGTCCGATCTGATGAAAGCCTTCTTCCTCGTTCAGAACCGGCCTGAGTTCACCAGAGTCCAGAGGAACCAGCGCCGGAGAGCCTAGAGTTCACAGTGACTTCATTAACAAAATAATCATTAGAGTTAACATGAACCACACTCACGACTCGTTTAGGGTTCATCACATCACGGACATCACCTACAAACACAGCCTAAAACAATGACTACTAGTTAACATTAACAATAACCAATAGCTCATCAGTGTTGCTTTAGTGTCATTTATATATGGTTTTATTGTTTATTTATTTTTTGAATTAGCTTTTATTGTAATATCTTATTATACAATTATTAACAATTATTATACCTATTATAAATATTTAGATTAATTTTTAGTCATTCTTTTTGTCATTTTTATTTATTTTATATTACTATTTAGGTTTAAATTTATTTCAAATTCATTTTTTTTTTCTAGTTAGCATTTTTTTTTAACCAATATTTTTATCAACTTTTCACAAAATATGAATTACACACCAATAAAAAAAAAAAATTCAGAAAAGAATTAGAATATTTTTAGAATTAGCTTTTATTGTAATATCTTATTATACAATTATTAACAATTATTATACCTATTATAAATATTTCGATTAATTTTTAGTCATTATTTTTGTCATTTTTATTTATTTTATATTACTATTTAGGTTTAAATATATTTCTAATTCAGTTTTTCTTTTTATTTATTTTCAGTTAGCATTTTTTTTTTACAATATATTTATCAACTTTTCACAAAATATGAATTACACACCAATAAAAAAAAATAAATAAATTTGAGAGAGAGAAAAATAAATAACTAAAAACACCTCAGAAACTACAAAATACCATTTCAGCATCTAAATACACCTGCCATTAACAATGTAAACCAGTTAGTAATTTTAATGCTCCAACTTAAAAAGGGAACATTTCAAGTCTTTTTAAAAAAAAAAAATGTTTATATTTATTTCAATTCACAAACATGTTTTAATTATTTTAGTTAAGTTGTTTTAGTGGAGAAAGTTATTACATTTTGGTGAAAGATTACAAAAACAATCATTTTAGAAACTTTTTATTATTTGGAATAATTGAATCGAAGATACTAATAACCAGCATCAAGTACCATTTTTGATTTCATGTTGATTTTAATAATGACGCCTGACAGAACCGAACCAGCACTGACCTAGGGGTGTGCGATATTGACAAAAAATTATATCTCGATATTTTTTGGGATTTTATCGATGACGATAATTAGACGATATTTTGCTGAGTGTGCTATTGTGCTGGTACCTTAAGGACTGCCGAAGACAGCTGACTCCTAATGTTTTTAATATTCTTCATATTCTGTGTGGTGGTCAGGTCATACTGATAGAAATTAATCTTTTCCAATAAGTTTAAACTGATTTTTGCATTTTATGGGCATTTTTACCTTTATAAAGCCATTTTTTCTAGAAGTGTCCATTATCTTTTGAGTCAAATTCTTACATTTAATCAGGGAATTAGAATAATAAGACATTTGGGCTGTTACCGAGCAAATTAAATCCACACAGAAGCTGCATCTGAAGTGCAATTTAGATGTATTTACACACATGTATTTTGTTTAATGCAAGACGCATTTTATTAGACTGAATCATGCAGTGAAAGAAAACACACTAAATGCGCACACGCACTAGTCTAGACTTCACGTAATGTATGCGTGCGCTCTGTAGGTATGTTTTGAATGGTTTTTGCAAAATACTCGATAATGTCAAATCGCACATCGTTGAAACGACAATTACGATATTATCGCAGACGATATATATCGCACACCCCTACACTGACCTGAGACAAACATGCATGTAGAAGCTTTGAAGCACATCAACAGAAGCAGAGAGAATGGGAGGAAAACAACGGCACAAATACAAAGAGACCACAAACATCAGAGGTGTGCATCAGCGTAAGAAAGAGCGGTCAGGTACCTGGCCTCGGTGGAGCTTTCTTTGCCTTGAACTGCTCAGCTGTTGGTTTGGTGTCGTTCTCTAAGATCATGCTGATCAGAAGAGCAGGTTTCAGTTTCGTGTACTTGCTACTGAGTAAAGGATGCCATTTAGGAGCCTGAAGAACACATAGAAGACTTTCAGAAAAGTCGGCTAATGAGACTCAACCTTCAGTGACACGCACACTACCAGTCAAACGTGTGGAATAAGTACGATTTTTAATGTTTTTGAAAGAAGTCTTTACTGCTCACCATTTATTTGATCAAAAATACACTAAAAATTGTGAAATATTTTTACTATTTAAAACAGCTGTTTTCTATGTGAATATGTGTTAAACTGTAATTTATTTCTGTGATGCGCAGCTGTATTTTCAGCATCATTACTCCAGTCTTCAGTGTCACATGATCTTCAGAAATCAGTCTAATATGCTGCTCGAGAAACATTTCTGATTATTATTATTATTATGTTGAAAACAGTTGTGCCGCACAATATTTCTGTGGAAACTGTCATACGTTTCCATTCAAAAGTGTGGAACAAGTTAGATTAAAAATAAAAATGAATATTTTTATTCATCAAGGATGCATTAAATTGATCAAAAGTGCCAGTAAAGACGTTTATAATGTTGTAATATTTCCGTTTCAAATAAATACTGTTCTTTTGAACTTTCTGTTCATCTGTGAATCCTGAAAAAAAAAATGCATCACAGTTTCCACATTTACAGTATTTATGATCAAATAAATGCAGCCTTGCTGAGCAGAAGAGACTTCCTGACCTGCTTGATCTCTTGCAGTGATCTGAGATCGAGGACGATGTATCCCACACACTCCCTCGCAGACGTGCCGGAGTCGACGGCGTAACACTGTAGTTTGATGGGTGTCCTCTGGAGTCTGTGGGAGGAGCAGACGACGCTGAGTGAGAGAGAGGCGCTGACGGATGAGCATCATGTGACGAGCAGAACTCACCGGTGCTGATGCAGCGTCTTGCGGTCGAGCTCCCAGGCCAGCTCAGTGCAGAACTGCGGCTGCTCTTTGTGTTCGACGGGGTCTGTGGCCAACGTCTCTCCGTCAAAGCGAGCCTCGACTACCAGCGTGTGCCGCGGACTCCTGGGAAACTGACGGCCTGATGAAGAGAACACAGATCAGTCGTGCTGCTTCAGAGGATTATACACTGCTGTTCAAAAGTTTGGGATCAGTAAGATTTGTAATGTGTTTTAAATAAGTCTCTACTTTGCATTTCTTTGACCAAAAATACAGAAAAAACTGTAAAAATGTGAAATATTATTATAATGTAAAACAGCTGTTTTCTATGTGAATGTGTGTTAAACTTTAATTTATTTCTGTGATGCGCAGCTGTATTTTCAGCATCATTACTGCAGTCTTCAGTGTCACGTGATCTTCAGAAATCAGTATAATATTCTGATTTATTATCAATGTTAGAAATAGATATTTTTTTTGGAGCCTGTGATACTTCTTCAGGATTCTTTGATGAATAAAGGTAAAAAGAACAGCGTTTATTCAAAATAGAAATCTTTTTTAACAATATACACTATGTTCAAATGTTTGGGGTCAGTAATTTTTTTTCTCTCTTTTTTTTTGTTTTTTAAAAGAAATGAATGTTTTTATTCAGCAAGGACATGCTAAATTGATAAAAAAGACTTATATTGTCAGAAAATATTTCTATTTTAAATAAATGGTGTTCTTTTTAACTTTTTATTCATCAAAGAATCTTGAAAAAGTATTACAGCTTCCAAAAAAAAAAAAAGATAATAAAGCAGCAAATTATACTGATTTCTGAAGATCATGTGACACTGAAGACTGGAGTAATGATGCTGAAAATACAGCTGCACATCACAGAAATACATTACAGTTTAACAGACTTTCACATAGAAAACCATTATTTTAAATTGCAATAATATTTCACAATTTTACATTTTTTTTCTGTATTTTTGGTCAAATAAATGCAAAGTAGAGACTTCTTTAAAACACATTACAAATCCTACTGACCCCAAACTTTTGAACAACAGTATATACTGTAAAAGAGCAATAAACATTGAGCTGCAGTGATTATAATGAGAGAAATATACAAGATAACAAAAAATATACACTAGCCGTGAAAGTTTTCTCGTCTTTTAAAGACGTTTCTTCTGCTCATCAAGGCTGCATTTATTTGATAAAAAATACAATAAAAACAGAAAAAATGTGAAATATTATTATTAATTAAAACAGCTGTTTTCTATGTGGATATCTGTTAAACTCTAATTTATTTCTGTGATCAAAACTGTATTTTCAGCATAATTACGCCAGTCTTCAAAGTCACGTGATCTTCAGAAATCAGTATAATTGACACAAAATATTTATATCTCAAATAAATGCTTCATCTGTGAATCCTGAAAAATAAAACGATTATCATAACCATATATTGTGATATATACGTGATACTCTAAAGTACTGTAGAGAATACCATGGTACTTACACCGAAAACATTACATTACCATGGCAACGTTACTTTTCGAAACTCTTACTAGTGACATACAAACACATATTTAAGAATAATTAATAAGCGTGTCAAGCCTCGAAAACAACTGGTGACTACTGTGACAAAATCACAATCATGCATTATCAGTATAATACTGCATTCGCTTTGATTTTACTGCAAACTAGCCACACACAAACACATCTCTCCGTTACCTTCGAGAACTGAAACAACAATCAGCAGCTGCTCTGGTTTTGAAGCCATGTTTTCAGCACACTCATGATGCTCTCAGGACGAGCTTGATCTGTTGTTTGTCTTTAGCGCGTTGTTGTTGTGCTCGAATAACGACAGTAACTGTCAGACTGCGGCACTTCCGCCGGAAACAGCGGCGTGTTTGTGTGAGTGAGTGAGGAGCGCTCCCTCTGCAGGACGGATGAGCGCGTTACAAGTGTCGCATAAATTACCAAATCTAGTCTTTTTATGGAAAATAAATAGATGAGGTAAGTCACCGAATGTTTTAATTGACATATAGTACACATTAATTATATATACGTTGGCTTAATGCGTGTACTTTTGTCATATTCAGCGGGTTTGAATCGCTTAAATGATCGTTACCATGGTAACAGTAACCGCCAAAGTAACGTACCGCGAACAGAAAATAACGGTATTCTCTGAAATATGTTCTAGTGCTAAGTAAATAGCATGTGTTATGTATCTGGAAATCATTCAGTACCACATATTCACTCATTTATTTATAAAGTACTATATTTATAGTTTTCACAGTAAAACAACACGACAGAAAGATCGTGCTGTTCAAGCAGATCGCGTATTAATTTAGTGTGATTTAACAAAAATACGTGCAAATTTTTTGCTAACGTTCCCTCATGAAAACGTTATTTTTAAATGTTTTCTGAACGAACAAAATTTCCCGCGTTTTTTTTTTTTTTACGTTTTAAAAATGTTCTTCTTGGTTATGCGAATGTTAAAGAAACGTTCCATTTTATCATTTCCAGACGTTATGGGAACGTTACTTTCGAATGTTCTCTTAACGTTACAACGAGTAGTAACATTTTAAAAAAAAGTTAGACTAACGAAGTATAGATAATGTTTTGTGAACATTATTAATAATTAGTATCTGATAATAAGTGAACGAATGTTCTATTAATGTTACATGAAGAACATTTGTTTATAACTTTGTTCCAGAACCGGTAACACTTATAATAACTTTCATTAATAAATCATTAACACAGATCATTAGTTAATATATATTGACATCGCTTAATGTACTTATTAAACATTACCTAATGATTAACAGATTATTATTTAATGTAAATTGAATTGCTTACAAATGTCTTTGGCACTTTTTACAAATCTACAAATGATTTTAACAGAAATTATACAATGTTTTATACTTTTTTTTGTTTTAGAATTTTATAACTATACAAGTTTATTTGTTAATGTACGTTTGAATGCCAACAAATGTCATTAAAATTGCCTAATGCTCTTTTTTTCTCATTTGTTACATTTACAAATGTTGTGAATAAATAGCTTAATTAGTCATTTATATATATTATCCATTAACTCACAGTCTGTAAAGACCATATATTTGGTCTTCGTTTGTTGTAGACTTCTACGATTTTCACATCTTAACAAATACTGCAGTAGTCCCAAACTAAAGCTGAGACTATTCATCAATTGTAAAGATTTATAAATGTTTACTGATCATCGAGTACCTTTATGAGCATTGAACTTTTAGCTGCTGTAACACAGTTTGTGTAAAGCGTGGTTAGTTACGTTTAGCTAAAGATATAACGCACATTGTAATTTGGGTGCAAAACGTGTTTTTATTGCATCGACATTTCTATTAGTATACTACCGTGTATCATTGTTTGTTAATGATTTATTAATGAAAGTTATTATAACCTCACTCAAATGGTTTTCCATGCACAAACAACAATCAGCATGTAGAAACAACCTTGACTTTTTATTTGGATTGCCAAACATGTTAAGGCAGAGACAGTATAAAAAGCAACTGCAGCAGACATCAAGAAAAACCTAATGACGGAAAACTCAACCAACCTACACCATTGACTTTCTGTCCAGAAAACCACTTGTAAACATATTTAGTTATGCATTAGTATTGAAGGACTACGTTTGCTGTGTCGCTGAGGTGGGTAGACAACCATACATTGCACTGAATCAATACAAAGGTACATAAGCTAGTTATAGTCGCTGTTGAGCTTCGTTCAACTATGTACAACTATATACATCACGATAATACTGTATGGCACTGAGATGAACTGTCGAGTGACATCCACTTTATACGATACAATAGATTAATGGCTGTTAATAACAGTATATTCATGTTAATAAGTCAATGCGGAGCGAGCCACCTTACAGTCACTTAGAATCTTTTGCAACCCGTCCTTTACCACAATAGCAAATACATTCAATAGTATGGTTACACAACAATATAAGTGCATACAAACAGCTAGATGTAGCCATTTACAGGCAAAATCCAACGACCAGAGGGTTTGTGTGTGACGGGCATCTGAAGGACCGTGTCACCGTGTAGCCATGTCTAGTTCCACTGCAGCCCTCCATTAGTACATTCATTGGTTAGAAATTAAATTAGTCACTGCCTCCAATGGAGGCGATGAGTAACACCATGGAATTGATGTCTGTGAATCCTTGCGTCTCACATCTTCCCGTCATTTTCTGCAGATCAAACAGACAATAGGCTAATAAAAATATGTTCTAAGAAAGATTTGCTAATGTTCCTGGTGAGTCGTGAAAACATTATCTATGAATGTGTTCTGAACGTTCAAAAAGCCCAATTATACAATTAAACGTTATAGGAACATTTCACTTCAACGTTACTTTTGAAAGTTCTCTGAAACAAGTAGCAATATTTAAAAAATGTTAGACGAGCATCCAACTACAATGTTTCAGAAAAACGTTGTATATGATGTATAAATAATTTAAATAAATAATGCTTTGAGAACATTATTAAAGACCACAAAACTCTAAACTGTAACAATGTTCAACTGCTTTAATCAATCAATTTAGTTAAGCATTTGTTAGATGCCTTTATTCAAAGCGACTTGCATTGCATTCAAGGGGCCCTATCATACACCCGGCGCAAGGCGCGGCGCAAGTGCTAGTTTCAGCCCGACGCAGTTCTCATTTTGCCGTCCTGCGCCGCGTTGTTTAAATGGCAAATGCATTTGCACCCATTTGTGCGCCCATGGGCGTGCTGGTTGGCGCGTTGCTATTTTGAGGAACTGAAAATAGATTACTCCATAGACCAACTCAAACCTGGTCTAAAGTCTGGCGCAATATTTTTTCTTTGTTATTTAAAGAGCGCGTTAGTAATATGCGCCTATTGGCGGGTGCACAACGTGCGTACACTTTGCTTATTACACACACAGGGACGCGCACAACACATTTTTAAATATGAAAAATTACATTCCGCCATGTAAATAGCGAACCCGCTATGGTGCGAGCGCAACTGGCTATTAAAGGGGATGGGAGATTCTGATTGGTTTATTGCACGTGTTGCCCAAAAACACCCATTACTCATTAAGAGAATAGGGACAATCCTTTTAGACCATGCGCCCGGGCGCGCCAAACATTTTTCCCGTCGTTAAACTAGCATAAGTGGATTCGGACACGCCCTGAGTGCACCTGTGCCGTGCGCTTTAGACCATGCGCTTAGATCGTTAAAATAGGGCCCAAGGTGTACATGCATTCCAGGGTTGCCAGGTCTGCGAAACAAAACCAGCCCAATTGTTATTCAAAACTAGCCCAACCACGTTTTTTCTGCGGTTTTCCCTTCTGTCGGGGGTGGGAGGTGCACTTAAACCCACGCACTTTAAAACCAACCCACGGCAACAGTGTAAAAGTAGCCCAAATCTGTGGTTAAACCATGGATTTGGCAACCCCGATGCATTCCCTGGGAATCGAACCCATGACCTAGTGCCATGATCTGCTGTTTGAGCCACAGGAATTGGTTTTATTTTATTGCAGTGGTAATTGAATTGGTTTTCTCACCACTGGAGCAGGTCTGTGTCGTCGTCACTTGCTGGTTTGCAACCAGTGCTGCAGAGCTCAAACCTGAAGGATCACAGATCACAGAACATTACAATCAATTCTTACCATAGCCATACGTCACTGTAAACACACTTAAAGGGCTCATATCATTTTTATCATGCAATTTTGTTCCCTTGAGGTCCACTTGCACCCAAAATCATTCATAGTTTAGTTTTTCATGAGCATTTCCACTCTCTATTGCACTTTAAAGCCAAGCGCACACTACAGGACTGAAGTGTTTTCTGAAATTATAACGTATTTTCACACAAACAGCAATGGGTGAGTTGATTCTTGACAATAATGACAGAGGGTTTGTGGTTCACGAGTCAAAAAGCTTGAGTTGTGCAGTGTGCATTTGGCATAAGACTGATATGTACATGTCCTCTAAGGTATGTGACATGGCAAAAACACTTGCAGCTCATGCACCTTTTTACATTCATGTGTCAGAAAGTTACAGAAGTTCAGAATGAGACAGTTTTGCAGATTAGTTTCTAGAGTTGTTCTTCATGGACTGGAGAGGAACCTCTGAGGTCTGAATGTTACAGTATGTTTTAATAGTACAACAAACTCTTGTTTTACAAGATCAGTTTGATTCCTCATGATATGAGCTCCTTAATACAGAGTTCAGTAGTGTAGTATAGTACAGTTGTTTTTGACCTTTTCACCTTGAAAGGGGTCATATTGGCCGGACACCAGCGTGTAGCTCATGCCCAGGTGAGTGAGATGATGTGCCTGAAGGTGGCGGCTGAAGGGAACCGATTCTCTCTCCCGTTCAGTCTCACGTTCTTGCTCTGGAGATCCTCTTTCTCCAGGCTAAAGGAGTAAAACATACAATGTGTAAACATCTGTGAAAGACATACTTTGAAGACAATATGTGTCTATGGTCGTCATGTTTTATTTGGTTAGACTGCCAAAGCCCTTGAACCGTACATAAACAATTTAAAGGTTATAATTTGTGCTGTCAATTTGTCTTTGGACAACGGGGCACATATGTTACCCTGGAGCACTAAACCAGTCATAAGGGTCAATTTTTCGAAATTGAGATGTATGCATCATCTGAAAGCTGAATAAATAAGCTTTCCATTGATGTATGGTTTGTTAGGATAGGACAATATATTGGCTGAGATACAACTATTTGAAAATCTGAAATCTGAGGGTGCAAAATATTGAGAAAACTGCCTTTAAAGTTGTTCAAATTAAGTTCTTAGCAATGCATATTACTAATAACAATTTAAGTTTTGATATATTTACGGTAGGACATTTACAAAATATCTTCATGGAACATGATCTTTACTGAATGTCCTAATGATTTTTGGCATAAAAGAAAAATGTATAATTTTGACCCATACAATGTATTGTTGGCTATTGCTACAAATTTACCCCAGCGACTTAAGACTGCTTCTGTGCTCCAGGGTCACATATTTAAAATGTATAGCGCCTACATAAATCCATCAAATTGATCAACTGTCTAATTCATCTTTTTAAGTACTTCAAGTGCATCGCTATAAACATGTTTCATGAGTCCATTTGCCAGCATTCATTTGATGTACTTTACATGTTATTGCTGTGTGTCTGGATGTTCCTGAAGAAACTATATTGTGGATATTTAGCAGATGCTGCTATCCAGAACAGCTTGTTTGTTTACATCACATTTAGGGCCATATTTGCCTCTGTTGTAGACAATAAGCCTTTCTAAAAATGGTTCACCAGTGTCTTTTACTTGTTTTTTGAAGTGAGATACATACAACGGGAGATTTGCCGTGATACGGCAGGAGAGGATGTGACAGAAGCTCTAATGCTGTCGAATCTGTCACTGGTTTGCTGCTTTGAGCCCCCTCTGAATCCTCTCTCCCTGCCGTTTTTCCATACAGAGGGTAATGGAAACCTAGAATGGAAAACACACAACTTACACTTACAAGTAGTTTGTAGTACAAGCTCCATTACATCAAAGTTTTGGGGTCATATTTACGATGTACAAAAGATGATTACCTGGGTAATTATGCACCAAAGCTGGAGACATCACTCTGTAAGCATTGCTGCTCGTCTCACACAGGTGTAAATAGGGGTAGGAGTGCTGAAACTGGATGAAGGACTGCTGGGGTGACGACGCGGCCCCTCTTGCGTTCTGCGAGTCTTCAGACGTCTCATCCGCTATCTCGTCAACCTCCGGTCTGGTACTTTCCTCGATGACCTCGGCAGCCGTCTCACACTTGACGCTCTGGAGTTCGGCCTCCAGCCTGGACTCGGGCTCTAGAGGCATGTGCCAATCTTTCCCCTTGTCTGGACTCAGACTCATTTCCTCAGAGATCCTGTTGACCTCTTGATTTTGCTGCTTCACATATTTGGACTGATAAGAGTGGCTCCAGGACTGAGATTCTGAAGCCTAAACCCAGAGGAACATCTACTGTCAAACAGTTTCTGGTCTGACAACCAATGAAATCACACACCTTACAGGGAAGCCCTTTGTTATGAAACAGTAGCCCTGCGAAACTAGTGTTTAATGCGTTCTTTGTCATGGAAAATTTCAAAAGGATGGAAACGTCTTAGAAATCAATATGATCTCAATCATCAAAGAATCCTGGCAATTCGATCATTTGATGATTAAGGATCTTATTTCCAAAAACACCACTCAAAACAACATGATTTGGATTGTTATTCCAGCAAAACCAAGGGCATTTCTAGAAGTCTGTTATTTTCTTTAAAATAACATTTCCTCAGTAAATGATAAGTAACATCAGTAACTTACATTTAGAAATGTTACATTTGTGTCCACATTTGATTTTGAGTTTGAACTCTCCAAACTGAGGTCTTCAGATTCCTTGAGAACCCCTTGTTCTTTTGACATGGAGATATGGGACGTTTTCCCCTGTTGCTGCTGCTGCTGAAACGACAGCTGCTTGTCCAAATCCACATAGATGAAGCCAGGTTTTGCACAGTTAATCTTAACAGAGTTCGCCCCTTTATGAATCGACTGAGGAGAGCTTATAAACTGTTTTTGCTCATCCTTTGTTCGTTCCTTTTGCTCAGATCCTCGTCTAACTTGACCTCTACTTTGCTTGCTATACTGCATTTCCTCACAGCATGCCTCACTGAGAGGTCTGTGGGTGCTGGGCATCATTAGAACCTTCTGGTCCATTGAAACACCCCGGCTGTACTGTCCATAGTACAAAGACTGAGCCAGCGCTGTGTGCGTTTCAGCGTACTGAAGCTGTGATTGGGAACTTGAGTGGCTAGAGGATTCTGAGCTTTTTATATCCTCATTTAAATCTCTCAAATCATCCTTTGTCCGACCATAGGGCGAGGCCACCTTATGGAATGAAATGGAACTGGCTTGCCCAGAATGCAAGTAACCTGGGATACAATGGGATTCATAACCATGGCCGTGAGATGTGGACTGGATCTCTTTTCCTGGGGTCACCGTGGGAGCGGTAGTCATTGAGGGAATTTTGGGATTGATGTTGCTGTTTGAGTTTGAATCTTGTGTCGAGTTCTTTCTAGATCTTGAGTTTGATCCACCGTCCTCAGCTGCATCGGATATGTCGGAGTACGCGGGGCTGTTTGTTTTAGCACTTGCTCCATCTCCGTTTGTAAGAGGGACGCAGTCCATTCTTGCAGAGCTCCCGATGGAAGGACTCGGTGCATTGTCTGAGAAGGTGTACACCTTGTCGGCCTCGGCTCTGATAATCGCCATGCGGCTTTCTTGCGTTTCACTTGGACCGTTTACAACATCTTGCTTGCTCAAATGCTCTTTCAAGAGGCTCACAGGAAAGTCTTTCCCGATAGTCTTTGTATCATCCGCTTTTGTGTATATCGGGTCACTTTTGGGACTCCGGGGATCTTTACAATTCCTGTCCTTTAATCGATGCTTTTCCTTTCTCTTACTGTCTTTGCTCAGGACTGCGGTGGTGTTGGCCATGTTAACTTGTGCAATAACGTCCAGCTTTGGCTTGATGGGTTTCAGTGAGAGGTTCTTGGCTTTTGTGAGGGCAACAGTTGGAGAAGCCTGATGAGAAGAAACTTCTGTGGTTTTAGTGGAAAATGCAGCAGGTGGAATAGCGGTCAGCTTCGGAGGAGCAGGGGCAGCGTTGATGAGTCTGTTGGTTCGAGACTTGGCTAAGCATCTCTCAGTGAACCCTTCTTTCTTAACTTTGCTACATATGTCCCTCTTATCAATAGCACCCTCTGCTTCGAGCTTAGGCATCTCAACAGATGTACTACGATCCGTCATGAGGCAGTTCTCAAGGACAACGGACATGTTGGAAATGAGTGGGAGGTTGCTCAGATCATCTATGGATCCATCTTTACTTGCCACATTCGGGCGTAGTTTTGCATTGGCTTTGGGACTGCTGTCATTGTTGAGCAATGCTTTCCTGCTCTTTGGAGAACCGACTGCATTGAGTTTATACATGCTTCTGGGCTTCTTGGAGATGATGTTCTCAGAAGAATCAAAAGGTACTGAGCTGAGTGCTTCATCAAAATCTGAAAGTCTGTCCTCGCTCTCCACCTCAAACTCTTGCTTTCTGTCACTGTTCAGGTGAGCGTGTGACTGGTGGTAACGGAGCCCGTTGATATGTTTGTACTTCTTGTTGCAGTTCGGATGCGGACAGTCTATTAGCATTGGGGACGAGCAAACTTGATCAAGAAACACAGGGTCAGATTTACCCTGAGGGGTGGAAGGAGCGCTCCTGGATTTGGCTCGTATCCTTTTCCCATTCCCATTCCTAATGTCCTCCGAGACCAAACTTAAATCTAGATCGGCTGGGGCTTTGCCTTTTCGTTTTCCACATATAAGTGAATTGGATTTGATGTCCTCCACGGCGTAGTATCCTGGTGTCCTACAGCCACTGAGGTTCAGACTCCCTCGTCTTCCTTTGTTGCCGATTCCCACTCCACGCCTCTTGTGAGTTAGCCCTCGTATCTTGGAAAGACTCGGGTCTACAGCTGGTTGATCTGGTATGACCAGCCGCATCCGTTTACCACGTCCACGCGCATAAGCCATTTCAGAATCACTCATTGGTGATTCACAAAACCTAGTTAAGAACAACAAGGAGTTATAAGTGCATGTAAATAAATCAACTTTCTTTAAATGAACGGATCTAAAATCAAAACGGGTTTGACTCTAGACCTAAAATACGTCTTGAATCTTAATTTAAATGTGTATATACACTACAAGTCAAGCATTCAAGAAGAAAGGAAGGTGTTTTACCGTGGTGGAGCCCAGTCATGCTTGGTACAGTCCAAGAGAGTGCCCACATAGGTCCTTTTCCTCCATGTGACATTCACAACTAGAACCCCTGAAATCAAAGTGAAACAGTCACAGAAATGAGTCCCTCTAAAAAATATTAAAAGTAAAAAGCAACCAAAATATTCCAAAAGATTAAAACATTTTCGAAAGGATTCATTCTGTGCTTGATCTCAGTGATGGAAGTTAAGATGGTGGTCTGCAATTTTAATTTGCTTAATCAGTATGCAACCAGTGTCTCCTCTTCCTTCAAATGCTTCCGTCTCACAGCTGCTTTGAAAACGCAGTCCTGTGGAGCTAATGACAAAACTCGCCCTTCACTCATCACATATCCAGTGTAACCAATTTGAATACAGTCATTCATAATGTGGTGAAGAAGAAAATGTGATGCAAGATACTAACTGGAAACACATGCATGCAGACAATTTCACAACAGTATATTGTATATTGTTTTATATATGTGAGACATTGCACAGAATAACATGCTCTCACCTTCCTCCGTTTCATGCCACACAATACCCTCTAGATT
Organism: Sinocyclocheilus anshuiensis; assembly: GCF_001515605.1. NCBI lineage: Eukaryota > Metazoa > Chordata > Actinopteri > Cypriniformes > Cyprinidae > Sinocyclocheilus > Sinocyclocheilus anshuiensis. Next base: position 438,265 of record NW_015547777.1, on the reverse strand, counting down.
GACACTTGTTCCTGGTTGACATGGCTCCATGTAGCTGGACTCGAGGGCTTTCTCGGCTTCCTGTGTGTTAGTTCCAACCGACCGCGTCTTAACACTCAACTGGAGAGAGAGAGAGAGAGAGAGAGAGCACAAACACAGTGCCAGCTGAAGTATAATGCAGTTGCATGCGAGTTTCTTTTTGATCAATTTCATCAAAACATTTGACTTTTGTATTTTTAAATTCAACAATCAAGTGATCACTTAATCATCCTCATTCAAGGAGAACATACAAAACCTCTTACAGCATTAAGTCGGCATGTCAGTACAGCCCTGTAAATGGTGGTGTCTTTCTGAGCGATGTCACTGGAATCAAGGCGAAATGAAAACGACATCTAGATGTACAGGGACAATAGTGCAGAATGGCCAAGACTGGAGGAGGTGGAGCTTGTCTCTATGTTTAAAACTGTAAATATCACAAGCATGTTGGCTTCAAACAAGCCAGTATGTCTTTGTCCAAAACAAGCAGAGGGAATTATGATGCTTAGGTTTCCATTGGCAACAGACGTGAAGAATTTAACAGGGGCTGCGTTAACAAAGGAAATGGCTGACAAACAAAAGAAAACCTCTCTATATTGCTATTGCAAACCAAGCCAACCAAAACGACTTCATTGCACGGAAGGTGTTTGGTGCTCTTTTTGTTTTTGACGAATCTCGCCGGCTGGAAAGAGATTCACGTAGCCTAGCTCACAAAGAAGCAAACAGACACGGACACCGAAGCACCTTTGGTTTCAGCGTCATTCTCAAGCACACAAACACCGAATCCGCCATCAGCTCAACCTACAGCCTCACGCTCGTTTCTTCACGTCCATAACGGATCGTGATAGTTGCACACATTAGCAGTCTGACTGCATGAAGGGATTCGTATCACGATCGCACGGGTCAATCGGACGCATTGCACGCGCATTATCAACTTATGATTCGACATGAAGGTTTCTGAAGGACAGATGTGAGCTTACCGTCCTCAGGCTGTGCTCCTCGGTGCTCGTGTCGTCAGTGTGGTCAACAATAGCCGCGTCCATTCCGCCCCTACCGATGAGATTCCCCGTTCCTCCCAAGGCGCTTCCGTTCTCTGACAGCGGGCCAAATTCATCGCTAGGCTTCTCTTTCCGCGTCCTCGCAGAGTCTTTCTCTCTTTTCACTCCTTTGCTCTGGGGTTTGCCCTTTTTGCCGTCTTTGGCTCGGGCGGGCGGCGTGGGCTGGTCGCTGTCCACCGGCGCTGGTGCTGAACTCATCTCTCCGCCGCGTCCTTGAGCCTCGCGCCGTTTACCGACGCAAACTTTAGGAATGCCGCTCACCATCTCCAGCGACGGGAATCGATCCGTATCCGTGGTGGAATTCCTGCGTTTCAGCTTGAATTTCTTGGGCTCTTTGCAGAGGAGCGGCTGCTCGCTGGCGGCGGAGGCTCGCGTCAGGCCGTCGAACGCGGCGCCTGCGCTCGAGCAATTGTATTCGAGCTCTTCGCGACCTTCCACCGCGCTTTTAACGCTCAAAACGCGATTCATCTCCAATCTCTGTCGATCCTTCTCCAAATCCGCTTCCAGGTCGATGATCAGATTCCCAACCCCGATCTCCCAGTCATCCCCGCTGTCATCCGGATCCGCTCCGTGCGTCTTGATTCTCTGCTGAAGGGAGGAACTGACTGACATTCTCCACACAGGATTTCTGACAGAAAACGGTGATGAATCCTAAATCAAGTGGATGGGAGGGTATTAATCACACACGAGTGCTAATGGAAACTGAATTGCCGTGGTGCTGGAGAAACGCTCGTGACTGAACTCTCAACACATTAAAACATCTTAGATCAACATGTGTAACGAATGTTTTGAGTGAAGCAATGATTGTGTTACAAATGAATCCATCAATAAGTTACAGCAGCATCGTCATGTTTTATTTTCTGAAGGCCTTAAAAAGTATTAAATCAGAGCAGAAAGTCCCAAAGTCGTTGCATTAAATGTTGCAAAGCATGAATATCTTCCTGAGTATTTATTGTTTTCCAAATGTCTAAACATCAAAACATTAAATCAAGGAACTTACAACAAATGTCTTCAAATATTGAACGAAATAAAGTGAGTTTAAGCTTAAAACAAGTATCTGTCAATGCAGTATGAAAACTTTCCCTTTAATTAAGTTGATTTTGATCCTAAACTCACTTCAATTTGATCAGTTTCTCAGAAAACAAGACTTCTTAAAGTCATTTTGCATTTCAAGTAAATGTATTGTGATTTAAGATTCTTTAGACATTTGCACTGGAAAACAAGACAAAAACACTGATTAAGAACATTTTGACATATTGTGTTCCCTTCAATTTATTCCTTAAATACTTGGTCTTAAAAAGGTCTTAAAGTCTTATAGCTTTATCAAACACTGATTTACACTGCCACACTTGTTTCTTTAGTTTCTGCTCAAGTTGGAGCTTCAGCTCAAATTATTTAAATCATTAATTAAATTAAAAATCAAAAAATGCAATGAACTACACTGTAAAAATGTGCATTTGTGTGTATTAGTTAGCAATCGCATTTTCAATTACCCCGAATAAGCATTTCTCACAGTTTATAGCTGCAGTAAACTGCAATTTTACCTTTTTTTGTTTTAATATTCATGTACATGATACAATAATGCACGGAAAACACAAATTACATAGTTAAAATCAAGGCCATTTATTTAATGCACTGCATCTTTCAATGTCTCTCTTGTCTAGAACAGTGTTTTTTAACATTTGCATTGGCACTAAGACACGTGCAAACTCACTTTCTCCAGAATTATCAGAATTAGTAGGTTCTTAGTAAACTATTTGATAGCGTCTCAGAACAGTAGCCTGAATAGATACTGTGTAGACTGACGGCGTTTGAAGATATGATGAAGATAAGCTCAAATATGTTCAGAGCGAGTTTGACTGTAGGAGGCAAGAAGTTCATTTCAGGCTTGGCGATGAAAAATGGCATCACTGTTCTGGATTAAGAAAAATAAAGGGGTTTTACTTTTATCCCCAGAGTGTTAGTGCAAAAATGGACATTAAAGGATAGTTCACCCAAAAATGAAAATGTTGTCATCATTTACTGTATGAAAAGAAGCTATTTTGAAGGTTTGTAAACGATGACAGAATTTTCATTCTTGGGTGAACTGTCCCTTTAAATTAATTTCAAGCATCATATGTGACCCTGGACCACAAAACCAGTCATAAGGGTAAATTTTTCGAAATTGAAATGTATGCATCATCTGAAAGCTGAATAAATAAGCTTTCCATTGATGTATGGTTTGTTAGGATAGGACAATATTTGGCTGAGATACAACTATTTGAAAATCTGGAATCTGAGGGTGCAAAAAAATCTAAATATTGAGAAAATCATCTTTAAAGTTGTTCAAATGAAGTTCTTAGCAATGCATATTACTAATCAAAAATTAAGTTTTGATATATTTACGGTAGGAAATTTACAAAATATCTTCATGGAACATGATCTTTACTTAATATCCTAATGATTTTTGGCATAAAAGAGAAATGGATAATTTTGACCCATACAATGTATGGTTGGCTATATCTACAAATATACCCCAGCGACTTAACACTGCTTTTGTGCTGCAGGGTCACATATTATCTGCTCTTTTAGAGGTAAGTGTTGTTACATTAAAAATATCTACTAGTAAACTTTTCTGTAGCATTGGTTATTTCAGCTCAATATATTAAATATACTGTAAGTCGATTTGGCAACAGCGAACAAATCTGGTCAATATACGAATGTACTGATTGTAACACAGTCACGTCACGTTCTCTTCACGAGTAGAAGGTCAGAACACTCTGATGGTTTCCTCGGACAAGAAGTATCGGTGGCAGATCTTTAGTTAACGTGTCCAGCCAGGTCATGTAAAGAGTGCTGGACACCGTCCCCTTCCTGGCGAGCGGCATGGTTCTGTCAAACCCAAATGAATCAGATGCTCAGATGAATCAAATCATCAGCCAAAAGACAGTATCAGGCACCTGTGTTCTTCATAAGGGCCGCATATATTCAAATAAAGTGTTTTATTTGTTAAATGTGTGGTCAGTACTTACATGACAATGAGGTTGGCTGTGCTCGAGTGTTCCTTCAGAAGCTCGTTCAGTCTGATCTGGCGATTCGACTAAATGAAAGAACAGTAAGAACTGATGTCACTCGCATGTTGATGCTATTTCAGACATTATTTGGGGCCATTCACACAGATCAAAGCAAAAAGGTTGAGACATGGGCAGTGGAACAGGGGAAAAAACGCAAGGTCTAGAGACGTGTTTTTTAAAAGCTGAATTTCTTTTACTTTTCACTTGAACTATCAGCACACGTTTTTCCTGTTTAACACTGTAAAGCTGCTTTGACACAATCTGTATTGTATAAAGCACTTTATAAATAAAGGTGACGAGTAGAAGGTCAGAACACTCTGATGGTTTCCTCGGACAAGAAGTATCGGTGGCAGATCTTTAGTTAACGTGTCCAGCCAGGTCATGTAAAGAGTGCTGGACACCGTCCCCTTCCTGGCGAGCGGCATGGTTCTGTCAAACCCAAATGAATCAGATGCTCAGATGAATCAAATCATCAGCCAAAAGACAGTATCAGGCACCTGTGTTCTTCATAAGGGCCGCATATATTCAAATAAAGTGTTTTATTTGTTAAATGTGTGGTCAGTACTTACATGACAATGAGGTTGGCTGTGCTCGAGTGTTCCTTCAGAAGCTCGTTCAGTCTGATCTGGCGATTCGACTAAATGAAAGAACAGTAAGAACTGATGTCACTCGCATGTTGATGCTATTTCAGACATTATTTGGGGCCATTCACACAGATCAAAGCAAAAAGGTTGAGACATGGGCAGTGGAACAGGGGAAAAAGACGTAGCAAGGTCTAGAGACGTGTTTTTTAAAAGCTGAATTACTTTTACTTTTCACTTGAACTATCAGCACACGTTTTTCCTGTTTAACACTGTAAAGCTGCTTTGACACAATCTGTATTGTATAAAGCACTTTATAAATAAAGGTGACTTGACTTTTAACTGTGTTTTTAGATGCAGTTTTGTGTGTGTTTACATAGAAAAACAATGGAAAAGTAGTGCAGTGGAATGGAAAAACATGTTCTGTGTGAACGGCCCCTTTCTGTGGTCAGTTCTTTATATCTGTTTGTACAACATGGGAATTCTAAATATACTGCCAGTTCAAACCTGCTTTGTTAATAGGGACGGAAAATCATAAGGGTTTCAGTTTTGAGGATGCAAATGACTTTTATAACCACTTCAACTGAGTTTGAGTAGTCTGAAACTGATTTGCATGGAAGCCCGTTTCTGCCACTGAATAAAAAATGAAAAAGGTAATTGCCACTTTTTGTCTCACAATTCTGACTTTTTTTCTCAGAATTGCTCTTGTTATAAAGTCAGAATTGCGTGATATAAACACACAGTTCTGAGAAATAAAGTCAGAATTCACATAAACATGCAATTGTGAGAAAATAGTATTTTTTCCTTAGAATTAGACCTTAAAACTCAATTCTGAGAAAAGCAGAATTGTGAGATATAAACATGCAATTGTAAGAAAATAGCCTTTTTTTTTCTCCCTCAGAATTGGACTTTATAACTCAATTCTGAGAAAAGCAGAATTGTGAGATATAAACATGCAATTGTAAGAAAATAGCCTTTTTTTTTCTCCCTCAGAATTGGACTTTATAACTCAATTCTGAGAAAAGTCATCAGAATTGTGAGAAAAAAGTCAGAATTGTATAAACACACAGTTCTGAGAAATAAAGTCAGAATTCACATAAACATGCAATTGTGAGAAAATAGTATTTTTTCCTTAGAATTAGACCTTAAAACTCAATTCTGAGAAAAGCAGAATTGCGAGAGAAAAGTCAGAATTGTGAGATATAAACATGCAATTGTAAGAAAATAGCCTTTTTTTTTCTCCCTCAGAATTGGACTTTATAACTCAATTCTGAGAAAAGTCGTCAGAATTGTGAGAAAAAAGTCAGAATTGCAAGATACAAAAAGTCACAATTACCTTGTTTTATGTTTTATTCAGTGGCGGAAACGGGCTTCCATAGATTTGAGTCTTTTGATTAATTAATTCAAAAGAATCAGTTCTTAAGAGTCTTTTGTTCAGACTACACTATGTTTGTGTGCGATTAGTGAAAATTGCACAATAGAAATGTTTATTTGTCTTTGTATTATTTAGTGGTCCACAGTGTTTCTCTCTCATCACATTCAAACTTAAACAGAAGTAACTCAACTAAAACATCATTTCTAGAATGTCAATTCAGTAGCAGCGCAGGCAACACTGTCAGAGTATTGTTTAGTCTACACTGATGGCAGAATATAGAAATTTAAGGACTATTAGCAGATCAAATCATGAAAAAATCAATTGGTTCCAATATTTTTTCTTTAACAATGTAACCGTTTCTAAATAAGATCCATCCAAATAAGGCTGGTTAGTATGTGCTCTTAAGTCGTCTTTCTGATTAGTTCTCACTGTTCAGATGACACATAAGAGTGCCATCTCAAAGCAATGTAAGAGTAGCTGATGGTAACCTTGGCCCTGTAGAGCTCCAGCTCATTATCTGTGATCCTCCAGGGTTCTTCAGCCTTCAGTTTCTCAGCGGCTTCTTGCTCCATGTCGTCCTCCTTCAGTCTGTACGGCTCGATCATCTCCTCAAACATCTTCTTGCTGAGCACAAAATCAAACAACAGCTGCTTCTCGTGGATACCAGAGCAAAACATGCTCATTATTAGCCAATGGATCGAAACTTACTTGTGCTTCTTTGGCTTAATGTTGATGTCTCCAAGAACGGTGATGTCAGAGAAGTCAATCCTGAACTTACTGAGCAACGCCGCCATTCTGCGCGAGACCAAAAGCTTTAGTGGTTTTCAGTAAATGTAGCTCAATAGCTCCATTATTTAAATGGCTTTATTTGTTAAACGAGTTTGGACACACTGACTGAATTCCTCAGGATCTTAAAAATCGTAAGATCTAAAGGCTTCGGCTTCTTTATAAAACCAAGCAAAGGAACAAAATACAAAGGAACAAAAATGAGTATTCAACGTAATACTCACGCTCTGCGGTCGTGGTCGATCCTGTTTATCTTTCCTCCAATGAACACGCGGATCTTGCAGTCGCGCCATTTATTTTTGTTGGTTAGCAAATACGGTATCAAAAGAGTCAAGCCTACAACGAGTAATCAATCACAGCGTCATTTATTGAAGCTACAAAATCACTGAGTACAATAATCATCACACTACACTGAAATGGAAATAACTCTACCTCCGTCGTCAAACAGCCACCAAACATCAATGGTTCCTTTGCTCTGTTTCTTCTGGAACTGTTGACTAGCGGTCAGAAGTTTCTCGTCCGCAGGACTGAGCTGCATCGGAGGCTTCTTGGTGTCTGAAATCACACATGCATCGTCAAGAGAGGAGAAATTAGCATCAGCTTACCAGATACATAAATCTGAGACACCAAAAGCCATTCCGTGGAGAATTAATATTCATCGTGAATTTACACTCTAAAAAATGCTGGGTTGTTTCAACCCAACTTTGGGTCAAATATGGACTAACCCAACTTTTGGGTTAAAACGTTGATTTAAAAATTTAACCTAACAGCTGGGATAGTCCATATTTGACCCAACGTTGGGTTGAAACAACCCAGCATTTTTTTTAGCGTGTATAAGAACAAGATCAGGACTAATCCCTGAGCGCATTGAGTCTGAGGTTCTGAAGAACACAAATCTGTACATTCCTACATTGAAGGAAAGTCTGAGGAAATTCATGACCTGGAGGATATTTGGAGTGGCTCTAATGGGAACACAATAAAATGGACAAAGACTTGAGCTCAGTCTTTTTCTGGTTTACTCTCTTCACACAAACACTCATTAAAGCAATAGTTCACCCAAAAGATGAAAATGTGCTGTAAATGTGCTCACCCTCAGTTCATCTGAGATCAGGATGAGTTTGTTTCTTCATCAGGTTTGTAGAAATGTAGCATTGCATCAGTGTCTGTTTGGACTCTCATTCTGACGGCACCCATTCACTGCAGAGCATCCATTGCTGAGACACTGATGCAATTCTACGCTTCTCCAAATGTGATGAAGAAACAAACTCATCCTAATCTTGAGCACATTTTCATTTTCGGATGAACTATTCCTTTAACCGTGCAGCACGTCATGATTTTCTGACCTCTGAAGATGAGCGGGCTGCTTTGGCAGCTGGTGGATTTAGATGATGGTTTTGAGGAATCGCTGTCAAAGTCTTTGATGTTGATGGACACCAAGAGATCCTTCATTCCAGGAGCTTTCACCTGCGAGGTCAGAATTTCATCTGAAGAAAGACCAACAGAAGCAGAGTTCAAATCACTGATGAAAAGACTCAAACCATTTACACTTTAGCCAGGAAACTCGACCTTGAATGTGAGAGATGTCGAGACCTTCCTTCAGTCTCAAGAGAACCACCCCGAACTGCAGGTCAAACGCGTCACTGAAACACACACAGCGATCATTCAGATGAAGATTTCAGTTCTTAAAGATGAAGACATGAAGAGCATCACACAGTCAGACTCACTGGATGGTGTTGATGTAGGTTTCCACATCCTTCATCTCACCGTCCCTCCAGTTGTTCTTAAAGCCAAACACCAGTGTGTTGGGTTTTAGGCGACCCAAACCAGTGGTCTGTGAATCCCAACAACATCAGGTTTACTCTTAGTTTTAAACGCGTTCTGATTCAGTTCATTACATGAGCTCTTTGTTCTGACCTGTAGGAGATACTGGGCTCCTTGTCTGAGATCATCAGCAAACACAGGAGTGTAAAAGGCTTTGATTTGTGTCTTCAGGAGCCAGCGCTGATAGCGGACCTGTTCGTTCATCATGTCCTTATAGTTCGGCCTACGGAATCCCTGTGGAAAAATGCAAGGACAAGTGCATGTTTGGTTGAGTAGCTGCTCATAACTCATAATGTGTCAGATGTTTATTGAATTTACTAACCGTGCGCACATGGCCACAGACCATCAAGCCCACGTTTTTGGTGAAGGCGTGCACTAGATACAACAGCGCCGGTCTTGAGTTTGGGTATCCGGACATTACGAGACACTGAGGCCTGTGGGAAAATGATTTCAGAGAGGTTTTGGGTCTCTATAGAGTCACATATGACAGCATCTGCATCTGTTGGTGGATCACCTGAAGTTCTTGATATGGTCCTCAACCCCCGTGAGATGCAGACTGTGCGTAAGTGCCTTATTGTACATCAGCGCTTGTGTTGACGAACCCCAGTTGACATCTGAAGCAGAAAGATGCATTTTGATACTCAGTTGTGATTTATGACTTTAAAACATAAGCGATAACACGTTACAATAAAGCCTCCAATTAGTTGAAGGGACAGTTCACACCAAAATCTAAATTCTGTCATCATTTACTCACCCTCATGTTGTTCCAAACCTGTATGAGTTCCTTTCTTGTGGATAGAAGATATTTTGAAGAATGTTGGTAACCAAACAGTTGTTGGTAGCCATTGACTTCCATAGTAGGGGGAAAAAAACCACATGGAAGTCATTGGCTACCGGAAACTGTTTGGTTACCAGCATTCTTCAAAATGTCAGAACTGAATCTTCTCTCTGGCGACGTATGCAGGATTCTCCAATCATTTAGTGTACTTAAACTCCGCCCCTGCAGGGCACGCTCTTCTGAGAGCCACGCCCACATCCCAACATCCAATCAAGAACCGATGCATGAACCAAGTCCCATCCTAGTTTTCTTTGTCGATAATCTCACATCACAATACAGAAGAAAAGATCTGTCGATACTTCAGTTTTATTGCGACAAATGAGACCTTATTGTAAAGTGTTTTCACATAATCATAATGAACTGAAAACAGAACTGACCTGGTTTCTTGTAGCTGACGTAGATGTAGAGCGCCAGGACGATGACGTTTGTGAGCAGAGCCGCCCACCAGTTGATCACGAACATCACCACGCAGCACAGCACGGCTCCGGCTAACGACACCCACTTGTTATAGTATTTGAAACTCGGACGCCACCCTGTTCAGACGGAGATCTGTGAATTACTCACTGATGTATGAAACCATCAGTGTCAGCGACCTGAGGAGGAACACCACGCTCATTTTCAGTTTCATCAGTGAGGATTTCTGCTTCACACTTGCCTGGGGAGTTCGCCATCGATGCGTGGAAAACAGAGAAATTTATCAAGGCGTAAGAGGCCAAGAAGAAGTTGGAAATGATGGGAGCGATGATGTTTAACTCAGCTGAAACACCAACACACTGGATTTTAGACACAGTCTCTGTCATTAACGTGTAAGCAGATAAGTCAGCATTAAGTGGGGTGTAGTTTACCGATCAGGATGAAGGCCAGGCCGATGATGAAGGTGAGGACGTAAGCACGCAGAGGCTCTTTGTTCTTCCCATATCCTTTGGCAAACACATGCATTCCAGGGTAGATTTTATCCTTACACAAGGCCTACAAAACCACACACACATTAAACTCCTCCATCGACTCACACAACAGATAGCCTGAAGAACAGAATGAGGGTTATACGAAACATTATAAGATCATAGGAAACTCTGATATATAATATTTGGCCAATATATGTGACCCTGGAGCACAAAAGCAGTCTTAAGCCGCTGGGGTATATTTGTAGCAATATCCAACAATACATTGTATGGGTCAAAATTATTATTATTCACATATAGGGTATGGTCATGCAAGATACTTTATCATTCATCGTTTACGCATTTGGTAGACACTTTTAATCCAAAGCTTTCCATGCTTTCAGTTCATGCATTCCCTTGGAATTGACCGTAACCGTAACCTGTCTATGTCCGTCAAACAAAATGATTATGCTCGCTCGCTGATGCACCTGATGATTGTGTAATAAATGACTCCAAATGCAACTTATCATAGTTGATCACTGCACAAAAATCAGAAAGCGCACGCTTTTGTATCAGGAAGATACTGCAGAAGGTGAGAAAATAGGGGAAAGTGCCAAGAAATCAGACAGGAAAAATGTGTAACGGATGCAAATAGGTAATTCATGTGTTTTTCTTGTGCTCATCACATTAACTATTACTTATCAGACCACAGAGCTGTTGAAACCAGAGACTCACACCATTCAGAATGCATCTGTTTTTAAAATAAAACCAAATAATCCACACACATACAGAGAAATCAGCAGATGCATCTTGGATTAAGCCCATGTGCATTTTGAGGTGCTTACTGTAGATAGAGGTTTATGATGGGAATAAACCAAATATCCTCCTCAGATTTTAAGACACAACAACAAACACTTTATGTAATTGTGTAAATTTGATCTGGTGTTAATGAAAACTGCCCAAACACACAAGCTTTATTTGTAGTAATTTCTGTAACGGAGAAAATATGACAGAATCATGGAAGTGAACGAAAGTCAGTGTCAGTTCTTTACTTTTTTTGAGATTACTGGCTGATTTCGGGGACACAACGAACAAAACTCCATGAACTAGCAACTCTGGATACCTAGTATCCAAATTACAATACCTTTTAACCAAAGTTAAAGAAATTCTTCAGAAGGAGGTTTGTTTGTGTCCTGACCTGGAAGACTTTGGGAGCGCTGACCAGAGACGCCAGCGCCGATGAGAGAGTGGCAGAGAAGATCCCAGCTGTAATCAGTGGCCCAAAGCCAGACACCAAACTCATCACCTGAAATGATATGATATGTATGATATAGCACTTTATTGTCAGACGAGTCTGAAATGTTTCTTGCATGACAGTATCTATGTTTATAACAATCAACATCCTACCCTCATCCGTCCCTCGGGTCATTTTGACCCAAAAAGTTTTTTCAAAAAAATTTAAAAAAATCGTGTGTTGATCATACAAGATTTCTTTACTTTTGTCACACTTGCACCGGGAATACACCAAATGGATTCGAGGAGTTTAAATGGGTGCAATAAAAAAAGTAACAAAAGTGTCCCTCACGGGTCATTTTGACCCGCATAGGAATGAATGGAATTTATGAGAAAACTGCATTTTTCATTACATTTGATTTTTTTTTATATACAAAATCTGAGACAATCCAGTAAAGATTTATACCCAAACGAAGGGTTGAGACTACAGAATATCCCCAATGCAGAAAAAACTCACATACGCACACACACATGCACAAACACACACATCGTACACACACTCCCATAGAACACATTATAATATGTTTCATGTTTCTGCTGGGATATGACTGTCATTTTCCCATTTTTTTGACTTAACAGTTCAATTTGAGTGATGTGGTGGAGACCAATGAGTTTATATCATATTTATATTTTTTAAAATATATTATATATTTATTCCATATTTATGAAATTGTATGAATATACATATGTTTAGGTTATAATTCAGTTATTTTTTACAAAATATGGATTTTGTAATGTTTCAATATATATTTTAATCCATAAACAACCAAATTGAAGCCTTAAGATGATCTCATTTATCATGTTTCACTTGTTTTGCACAGTTAAAAATCTCCATAGGGTTCTATAGGCCCCTCTACTGGCTGTAACTATAAAATGCAATTTTATGTAATTTTTCCCCACCAGATGGCATCAGAGACACTCAGTGACTCAATCCCAAGGCCATCTGTTGGTTTTTGATGAAACAGGACTGAAATTGTGTCTTTCTTTGTTTTTTTGGGTGAAATAATGTACAAAAACTGCTTATTTGCTTATGTTTTCTTAAAAATATACAGAATAAAAGGTAAATATGATAAAAAATCACCAAAAAATAATAGAAAAACCTACATATAAAATAGAAAAAAAATGATAAAAATGTTCCAATATAAGCTTTCTGGACCAAAAATAAAATTAGTGTCATTTTTGGCCTTCGGGTCATTTTGACCCGCGAGGGACACTTTTGTTATAGGTTCGGGAGGGACAGATGAGGGTTAAACAACAACATTTACTTCATCCACACAAGAACAAAACACATTATACATTACACTCCCTTAAACATTACATTATACCTTACCCTCCTACTACACTTATACAACTACACCATGTTCACAATACTCTTGATTTTTGATTAAGTGTCTTATTCAACTCTAGGATCGCCTGATGCACAAAAGAGTGTTTCAGCCTAACTTTGTTGAATCTTGGGACTCTGTACCTCCGGTTTGATGGTAATAATTCAAACTCATTATGCAGGACATGATTAGGATCAGAAACTATATTATTAGCCAGTCTTAACAACTTATCATAATAAGCTGAATCATATAGCTTCTCAAGGGGCTGACCTACAATCCTTGAGCAAATTTTTAATTTGATTGAACAACTTTGTTTTTAGCATAACAGACAAACTCCTATACCAAATGGAGTTGCAGTATTGCAGTACACTCATTATCACAGACATAAAGAACAACAGAAGAATCTGCTTTCTTACTCCGAATGACCTAAGACGACGAAGAAAGTAGATTCTCTGCTTTGTTCTTTTACAGAGAGCAACTGATATGATCTTTCCATGATAACATATCGTCAATCTTCACTCCTAAATACTTGTATGTTTTCAAACCTGCAATAATTAAATATGTTAAATAATACAAATACATTTTATGTATTTAATCCCATTTTATTAACCAGTGTCTTTGCTGCTGACCTTCTATGATCCAATTCGACCATAATAATAAGCAAAAATGACTTTAGATAAACATAACATTTGTGTTTCATTTTATTGTGATTGAGAAGAAAGTCAGTGCATTCCAAACTAGTGTTAATTTTGTCAGCTATTTTCTCATGTCCCGTGTTAAATGTCCTCGTTAGTTTTTATCATATTTAGTCAACCTTATCCTATTTAGTTTTAGTCGACTAAAAGTCTCAACATTTTAGTCTAGTTTTAGTCAAAGTAAACCTGAAGTATTTTTAGTCAATGAAAACTTGACATTTTAGCAATACGATTATTATTAATTAACCGTACAGAAGTATTAATTTTGGCAACCATTTTTCTCCTTTTTTGACTAAAATAAAAAGAGGTTTTTGGTAAAGTTTTTATCTTTTTGAATACATTTTAGTCTCGTCTTATTTCGTCAACGAAATTGCATGTTGATATAGTCTTAGTTACCATTTATTGACCTTATTGTCGTCTCGTCTTCGTCTCATCATGGGAAAAAAGCTCGTCAACGCACATTTTTCGTCATAGTTTTCGTTAACGAAATTAACACTATTCCAAACGCGATATATCGCCCTCCAATGGACACTTCGGGCTCCCATGATCCTTTGCACAGGGAAGTTGTTTGGCGTCACAGAGTTCAACTTCGCCTATAAATGTATGTATAGCATTTTTCTATACTACTGTAATATTTATACAAGTTAGATTTGGTGCATTATTATGGTCAAAACTACATTGTACTTTAACAAAAATACTTTACAGCTACCTTTATCAGTCCATTCAAATGTTTCAAATACATAGACACAATATACATTACAAATACATATTACATTACATATACAAATATACATTATATTTAACGTAAAAGACGATTGGAGGTCAACCGGCGTAGAAAATGTGCGACGAAGGCGCCTCCTTGATCGTCTCGTTAAGATGACGCCGAAGTGCGTTCCAAAAAAAAGAGTTTTTTTGACCCCTACACGCTTCACGCTTTTATACATTTGTCAAAAATAGAACTTTTTTATATTAAAAACAAACAAGCAAGCCCAGCCCAGATCAGAAAAAGTAACGCAAAAGTAACAAAACGCATTACTTTCCATAAAAAGTAATTCGTTACTTTTTTAGGGAGTAACGCAATATTGTAACGCATTACTTTTAAAAGTAACACTGAACATCATCATATGTGTTCCAACATAATAATGATAACTGTGAGCACATCTGGTCCCTGCAGTTGCTGTCACACACCTGGAAGTCGTTCAGAAGGCCGTACTTGCAGCCGCCCTCTTTGCAGATGGAGAAGTCGTATCCCAGCGTGCATGCGGCGTCGGTGCAGTTCTCCAGCGAGCCCACCATGGTGTCGTTATCATCGCCTGTGGCGTCCCGCACGATACACGAGCCTGCAAGCACAGCGAACGCAAAACATCACCTCTGATGCACGAGTCGACAACAACCAGAGAAAGAACGGCACTCAAATACCGTTCGAGATGGCCACAGCGATGTAAACCACTCCGGTTATGAGGATCGCCAGGAGAGTTCCTTTCGGAATCGCTGACTGCGGATCCTAGAGAGACCAAATCAGCTGTGATGACCGCCAAAATCCAGCAGAACTCAAATGCACGCTTGAAAATAAAGCTTCTTTATTGGCATCAATGTTCCATGAAGAACCTTTAACATCCAAATGAACTAACGGTTCTTCACACTAAGAATAAACGGTTCTTTTAAAGGGGTTATATGATGCGATTTAAATGTTTCCTTTCTCTTTGGAGTGTTACAAGCTCTTGGTGCATAAAGAAGATCTGTAAAGTTGCAAAGACTAAAGTCTCAAATCCTGTACAGTATGTGGAAAATAATGTGTTTTTTGAACCTTAAACCGCATAAACACATTTCATTACACCAAATACACAACATAATGTTCTTTTTAGCAACATCCTATGACCCCTTTAAGAACTGATCACTGAAAGGTTCTTTGGGGAACCAAAAATGGTTCTTCTATGGCATCGCTGCAAAATGATCCTCACCACCAGGTCTCCTGATATATTGGCTCCTGCTAGGATTCCTGTGGCGGCCGGGAAGAAGATGGCAAAGACGGAGAAGAAGGTTTCATCATCTCTGAAGTCTGGACCCATGTTCTCCATCATTATGGCAGCTTTGAGACAGACAAACACAGGAATGAACTTGTCATTGGATTCGTTCCTCCAGCACTGATCTTAAATAATTATCAATGATCACATGACCTACCGTTATAACCGAAGAAGCCTTGAGGTTCCTTTGACTTCAAGGGGATGAAGGATCCGATGAAGTAGTTGCAAATAGCCGCCACAAGAATCACCATTAACACAATCTGGGCCTGTCAAAGACATCACGTGACTTACAATATCTGCAGAAATAACACCGACCTGCATCATATCCGCTGAATGAAATCCAACACTAATTTTGTGCAGCTGATTCCAAAAATAGTGTCTGTTTTGCACGTCACACTTTCTCATTAAATATGATGCATTTCCTAGCATTTTTGCTTTTACAATCATTTGTAAGGTGAATTATTCTTTTATCCTCCCTTAATCAGCAGAAAAACGACACAAACACATGATTTCAGTCTGAATCTGAGCCAGATTATCACTATTTGATCAATTCTCAGCCCATTTTCACAAGCGTGACATTACTTGATGGCTAATCCTGATATGTGACCCTGGACCACAAAGCCAGTCATAAGCGTCAATTTTTTGAAATTGAGATTTATGCATCAGCTGAAAGCTGAATAAATAATCTTTCCATTGATGTATGGTTTGTTAGGATAGGACAATATTTGGCTGAGATACAACTATTTGAAAATCTGGAATCTGAGGGTGCAAAAATATCTAAATATTGAGAAAATCATCTTTAAAGTTGTTCAAATGAAGTTCTTAGCAATGCATATTACTAATCAAAAATTACGTTTTGATATATTTACGGTAGGAAATTTACTAAATATCTTCATGGAACATGATCTTTACTTAATATCCTAATGATTTTTGGCATAAAAGAAAAATGTATAATTTTGACCCATACAATGTATTGTTGGCTATATCTACAAATATACCCCAGCGACTTAAGACTGCTTTTGTGCTACAGGGTCACATTTACACCTTTAAATGATACATTTTGACACTCTTGACATTTGATTGCATTTGTTATTTTGATAAGTGCATTAAAGATGTATTTTTTTTAAAAACTGCATGCGATGAAAATTAGGTCATCAAATTAGGTCACATTAGGCCTTTTTTGCAAATCAGCAGAATATTTTTTTAACATGCACAGCTATATAATTCTGTATCCACAGACATGTGAATGTAGGAATATACTGACCTTTGCCTCCCACTCCATTCCAGCAACAGAGATGCCCAGCAGTAAGATGGCTGTAAGCGTGCCGACGATCCTGATGTCATTGATCTCATCCGTCATGAGAGCGTCTATACTCTGACAAACACAGTGTGTTTACATTATGAATGAATATGCATGCTATATGTCAGGTCATCACCCTCAAACAACCACAGCAGGCATGCACATCTAAAAAAAACAATGAAAATCAGGTGCATGACCAAAAACACTAATGCATGAGTCTGATGAAGAAACATCAATGCTCAACATCATCCATCCAAGGCCTTTGCGTTCATACTCACATCCAGAAGTTCAACGACGGTTTCTGCAAAACCTACGACATACATGGCCACAGCGACGGCATTGGCAAAGGCAAAGATCAGACCGATGGATCCTCCAAACTCTGGACCCAAACTCCTGGAGATCAGGTAATACGCCCCGCCTGAACACATCCAATCACAGACACAAACGCTTTACTTTAGACCAAATATAACCAAAACTATTAGAACAGAAGTCACAGTTAGTGAAGAATAACTCTCATTAACATTGATATGTTGCATGCGTTGGAAATTTATATTTTTGAACTCAGCATCATTCAAATTATGTCATATTAGGCCTTTTTTTTGCAAATCAGCAGAATACTTTTTTAACATGCATTGGCTTTGGCATCAATAACGTACCAATAAACAGTAATATATACATGAAGCAATGTATGGTAAATAGTCAATTTGATGGTAAAAATGTGTAAATGCATGTAATATATGTATATATATATATATATATATATACACACACACACTTTAGCATGTATATTATATATTTATATATTATATATATTTATCATAAAATTGACTATGTACCGTTCAAAAAACCTTCCAGAATTAAATAAATACATAAATAATAAATAAAGTTCATGATAAATTTAATTATATATATATATATTCGAACAAAATAAAAAATAACTTAACATATCTTCTCTTGCTATTCGAAAAATAAATCATGGGTCTTGTAATTTTCATTTTAAAAAATTAGCAGGCCTTACTCGAAATCACAGACATTTGAGAATCAACTTAAAATAAATTAGAACATTTGACTAATAATATTAAATTCATTGTGTCATAGATTAAATCATTTAGGAGATTTTTCATTATTTGTTCAGGTAGATTCCATTAAAAAAATCAAGACTCAAACATACATCTAAGGTCTAAGACTCCTAAATAGATATTTTACCATTTTATTTTGTTACAAATTATGTAGGAACAGTAATAGATTAATTTATGACAAGAGTGCATCAAGAGTCTATGACAAATCTACATCATAACAGGAGTTCTGACCTTTGTCACAAAAAGTCTTTATTTCGTTGCCTTTTTCCATATTTCATGTTTTATTAATCCTCATAAGTTATATACCATTTGAAAGCTTAAAATCTCAAAATGTATCCTGTGAAAACCATTTTGAAATCGGACATTGCGTTACCATAGAAATGGTATTTCAAAATCTTTTAGCAGTCTTTTAGAATCAAAACTTTTTATAATCTTGACAAAATTCATATCGTTGGAAAGGTCTGAGTCTCAAGATTCCATATTTTGTGATAGACGAGAGAAATTGATAGATTTGTGACAGAAATGCATAAAAAAATGTTCAATGGAGTTTGGGTGGCACCCGGTGGCTGTTTTTGGTATAACGCCTAAACAAAATTGCATATGAACCTCAATTTTTTTAATATCAACTTCAAATTTGGAACACAACTTATGTAGACATATGGCTTTAATTTTATAGCAATTTTGTATTTTTAACTATTTGTTTTTAATATTTATGTTATATAAAATAAAATAAAAATAGTACAACACATTTTCTTTACAGTAAATTTAAACTTCTATAACTTTTTAATACTTTAATTTTATTAAATGATTTCACTTCTGTAATAGTCTGCTAATTGTCTTCTTTAAAAAGAGACCAACCTTAGGTCTGTATTCAAAAGCGTTCATGAATCATAATAATTTAAGTTTGGATAGTGCACTTTCTCGTGAATTTTCCAAAATGGGGATGGCAGTTAAGGGGTTAAGTATGTACCTCTCCAACTTACATAATATAGTTATGGTAATAAATATAATATAATAACACACTGACCTCCGCGCACGAAGCCGTTGGTGGCGATTGCTGATGTTGAGAGTCCAGTGATGGACGTCACCACGATAGCCATGAGAACGATGGCGCAGGACAGAGCTGCAGGAACACAACAAAACACAGTCTGTGCCTGGCCTTTCCTTCTGATCTGGGTTCAGTTCTGTTGGTCAGTTATCTTACCCATGCCCGCCTGACCCACGATCCACGACATCCGGATGAACAGCATCACTCCCCAGATGTTCAGCATGCATCGTATCTGCACACAATCATCATCAGCAGCAGCAGCAGCGTTCGTTAGTGTTAGCGTGTGTGTGAGTGTGTGTGTGTGCATGACTGTGTGTGTGTGTGTGTGTGTGTGTGTGTGTGTGTGTGTGTGTGTGTGTGTGTGTG
>NW_015547777.1:416786-418685 GCF_001515605.1 Sinocyclocheilus anshuiensis | reverse complement strand
CATGTGACATGTGAGAGTGTGTGTGTGTGTGCGCGTGCGTTTGCGCGTGCGTGTGTGTGTGCTGATGGATCAGAGGTCAGAGGTCAGACTGACCAGCACTCCTTTGACCCAGCCGAACTTCACCGTGCCACCCTTAGACTCGGACAGTTCTTTGGCTGTGATGATCTCTGCGGCCGTGAGCTCCTCTCCGTTGGGGAATCCCTCCTCAAACGGCTCCTACACATGACCACACACACGACTCCAGAGTTATATATGTGACATTTGATAACTTGAGCATTTACTATGACTTATTATTTAATATGCAGAAGAGAAAGAGCAATTTGCGTTTCAGTAACTTAATTTCTCAGATGGTTTAAAGTTAAAACCTTCTCATTTATTCATTTAGAACACACTTGTACACAGCTAGAGACGTGAAAATGCACAAGAATTACATGAGTAGAGAAGTATATATCTTTTCTTTTTCATAGACTAGTTGCAGTGTTATTGTCGTATCATTGAGACACTATTACAGTTTTTATTAATATTTAGAATCAGTTTTCCTTTTATATCTTCCATGTTCATTTTATTTAAAGTTTTTGTAATTTTTAGTAGTTTTTGTTTTTATATATATATATAATTTCAATTTTAGTTGTAGTTATTTTAGTACAAGTTAAGCTAAATTAAAATGAGAAATGTTGCCTTGGAAACAACCAGCTGAAATAAAAAGACTTTTATTTTTCATTTTATTTCAGGTAACAAAAATGTTTTTTATGTTTTAAAAATGTTTTTAGTTAACTATACTAATCCTGTCAGAATGAAGCAAGCTCAATTTCATTTTTCATCATTATAATTTCATTACTTTCGTCAGTTCACTTGTTTGTTTCCATGCGTTTAACTTGTCACAACCTTTTGTGTCATTGAACTTTTAGAGTTTCAACTAGACGTTGTTCATCAGTAGTTAAATTCAAAGTGGTTGAGAAAAGAAAGTGTGTTAAACTTCACAGCGGGTTGTGACTTTGGCACCACTTTGATTTTGCTTCAAACTTTAAGGCAAAACTTTAAACATTTTAACTAACAGATCTCACCATACTTCCCCAGTTGATTAATCACATTAAGACAGTTGTTTTATATTACAAGTTTTCTGAAATGCAATGTTTAAATATGCAAATTAGGCACAATCTAATTAAATATGCATTCATTTGAATACATTTCCAACACATAAATCTGAATATTGGATAAATCCAGGTTCATAATTCTTGTTTGATTTTATTGTCATATTAGATTTAAAGGTCTTTGGATTTCTCTCTTTCTCACTCCATAAATCAGAAAATACTGGCAACAGACAGAAATCAAACACATTTTCACCATGTTTTCAGGAGTAAAATGTTGTATAAATCAGTGTGAATGAAATATGAACAAACCTTCAGAATATAGAGAGGAATAAAACTGTAAAGTTTGGTGTTTGTAAGAGAAAAAACTCTTTAAAGATTGAAATCTACACTGTAAAACAAATTCCGTAAAATTTTACGGTAAAAAAACGGCAGCTGTGGTTGCCAGAATTTTACCGTAAGAAATACGGTAGCAACATTTTACGGTTTTAACTTAAGTTTACAGTTAAATACCATAATTTCATGAACTGATATAATGTTAATATGCCAACCTATACTGTACTGAAATATGTTTTGTACCTCTGACATGATGAACTAAAGCACATCACAAGCAGCTTTTAAATAATAACATATATAGAAGGTGCACAGTGCCATTCACACAAACATTAAACACCATCATGCTAACACACATGAAACAATAAACATTAATTTAACAACATTAGGTGTAACACACAACCCTAATGTACAAAACTGATAAGAAAAAACTAAGAAGAAACATAGTTATTTCAACAAAAAAACATCAAACGCAGGG
>NW_015547777.1:413816-416728 GCF_001515605.1 Sinocyclocheilus anshuiensis | reverse complement strand
CAAATTTGAAATGTAACGCAGGGAATTCTGGGAATGTCAATTTACGGTTATTCACTGTAAATTAGACGGTCTTTTTCACTTCCAAAAATGGTATACTACCGTAAAATTACATATAATGTCCAATACAGTTTTTCACCGTATATAGTAGGGGGATTTACCGTTAACCATTTAACAGGTTTTTACTGTAGCATTTTTACAGTTTTTTAAAGTCATTTTTTTTTTACAGTGTACAGACGCAAATAGATGAAGCACATTGAAATAAACACTTAAATGTGTGTTTTGGATGCTTTCTTTCCATTAGTCTGAAAGAAGAGACTTGATATGGAAGCAAAATCTCAAAACTGACCAGTGCATGAAAACACACTGGTTTTGTGTGTGTGTGTGTGTGTGTGTGTGTGTGCGTGTGCGTGTGTGTGTGTGTGTACACCTGTAGACACCTGTAGTGTCTCGCCTTAAGTCAGTGACTAACTCTGAGCTGAGCTGTTTTACTGTGTGAGTCCTGGTTAACACACATGCTTTGTCAGACTCAGACATGTCCGGTGATGTTCGGGGGACACTGGGTCTTTGACAGAGACGTGCGGGTCACACGCTGACATTGTGACGTGACCCGGATCGCTCATGGTGCTGCATGGAGTGGGTGTGTGTGTGAGAGAGACTATTGTCCGAGGAGAAGTGTGTGTGTGTGTGTGTGTGTGTGTGTGTGTGTGTGTGTGTGTGTGTGTGTGTGTAAAAGAGAGAGTGTTCTTCATCATGCCTGTATCCGAAAAGCAGCCCACACTGAAAAGGGAACTACAGGTTCAGCCTTTGAGGTGTGTGCGTGCAAGTGTGTGTGTGTGTGTGTGTGTGTGTGTGTGTGTTTGTGTGTGTCTGACGTCACACGAGTCACTCAACTTACAGCCAAGAAACATACAGATGAATCAGCTGCAACACACATCACCCATACTGCAATAACACATCTGAATATGACCTGATGACAGCTTTTAATATCACATTTATGCTGCATGTAATTTTAAATAATAAAGTGCTTGCAGAGAGAACGACATAATGGGCTTCATATAGGAAATCAGACCGGGGCTACTTGTCACAGGCACGAGAGCTCAGGTTTGAGTTATAAAAGCTTGTTCTCTAGCTGTGCATGTTTTGTATGTTGGTTTTTAAAACAATCATTAATCATTCATATTGAATCAGAATTCGGTGAGCAAAAATGATGATTTGATATTTTAGTTACATTTACACATGCACATTTAAAATGCTGTCATTTTACTGTAGGCTATCATTGAGATACTATTATAATTTATTTTAAATATTTTGAATTAGTGGTCATTTTTGTATTTTCCTTTTTGTATTTTGCATTTTCATTTTAGTTAGAGTTGTAGTAATTTTATTGTGTGTTTTTGTCATTTTCATTAGTTTTTTTGTAGAAAATGTCTATATAGTTTTTATTCGTTTTTATCTACGTTTTTTGCTGTATATCGGCGCCTACTTTATTTCAGTTTTAGTTTAGTTATTATAGTATATGATTTGATATTTTTGGAAGTTATCTTTTACACATTTGCTGTCTCATGAATTGCTTTGTATTTTATTGTTTAACAGTTTTAATTATTGCTGGAAACCCTTTAAATATCATACATCTAAAATATTCTGAGAGCAGTGTTTCATTGATATAGCCTACTATTTGTTAATATTTTGAATTAGTTTTTATTTTTGTATTTTCAGTTTTACTTTTAGTTTTAGTCAACTTTTTAGTTTATTTTATGTGTTTTTGTTATTTTTATTAATTTTGTATATTATATATATATATATATATTCCTGATATATCTTCTTTAATTATTTTTTTAAGTTTTAAGTTTTTTGGAAGTTAAATGAAAAGTAAATGTTGCTTTAGTAACTAACTGATTTTTATTTCATTTTATTTCAGTTAACGTTTACTTTATTACTTTATTAAGTAACGCATTTTTTTTTAATGGTTTTAGTCTTGAAAGTGATGGCTTTAATTTCGGACAGTATTTCAAACTGGTATTATTATTAAAAGGTATTATTGTGTTAATAAACAGAACGTTCATATTCTTACAATTTACCTCATTTTGTAGACAATAAGTTTAAAATAAACCCAGTAAATCGTGTGACAACATGCCCCGCTCCCTATAACCCGAGCAACAAGTGCACAAATAAGCCACAGCCACACAGCATAAAAGTACATCACTGAGAGCGTCAGGCGAGAGATGAAGTTCAGCACAAACCTTGTCGAGTTCATCGTGGAGTTCCGACAGCGACGGTCGCAGGAGCTTCTCCCCGAGCGGAGCTTCTGTCTGCCGGTAGAAGTCGATGTTGGGCACCGCGTCGATGGTGTTGTGCCCGAAGGTCCGCAGGTAATACGTGCTGGAGTGCGTGTCTGAGAAGTGGCTGAGACCTCCGGTGGACGAATGCAGACTCGCCTCGCTCCGCACCGTGTCTCCGTTCACACCCGCGTCAGGCGCGGCGTCAGACGGGCTTAAGAAGTTCACCACCCGGAACCGGCCCTTGGACTCCTCACCGGTGGAGGAGCGAGATCCCGGCGTTTAGGAGCGACGCCCGCCGCTGCCGCCGCCTCCGCCACCGGGTCCACCTGGAAGCGGCTCTGAGAGGACCCCGGCGCCCGGAGGGCGGGTTTGTGTCCGGCTGGAGGAGATGAGGGCTGATCTGACATGATGGAGATGATGGAGAATCACATGGAGCGCCGGTAACGGTTCATCAGTTACTACAGAGAATCAGTCAGACGTAACAACACTCGTGACCGACCGACGCTGATTGACAGCAGAGCTGCCACAAGTTTGAGTTGGATTTGGCTTGTGCTCCCTCAAAAAAACCTTAGATTCCTCGATGAAACCGAGTTTAGGTCAGAATCAACGCCACTGCAAACTTACCGTACACTG
>NW_015547777.1:409324-411824 GCF_001515605.1 Sinocyclocheilus anshuiensis | reverse complement strand
CATGTTTTTGTCATTTTTAGTACTTAGTAGTTATTATAAATTTGTATTTAAATTTTAGTTGTAGTTATTTTAGCACATCAAGTTAAACTGAATTAAAGTGAAAACGTTGCTATGGCAACTAGCTGAAATACATTTTTAAAAATATGTTATTTTGTTTCAGTTAACATTTAAGTTATTTCAAGTAACGAAATGGTTTTAACTTTACTTTTAGTTCAGTATAATAACGCTGCCACAGTATAGACTATCTAAAATAGTGCGTAGTATATTTCTTAACTAAACTACGCAGTTTTATGAGCTCAAAAGAATATTTGTTCTATTGAAAAATCATTTTTAATGTAAAAAAGTGATTTAAAAGCAGCTAAAAACTTTTCCATCAATACACATTTAAACCTAAAATCATGATATTGGGTAAAAAACAAACAACAAGTGAACTGTACAGTCAACGATATGAAGTATTTCCATCCTCTGCATAATGTTTAAGAGCTCAAACCCCCCCAGCACTCGTCCTCATTCCAGTTCAGAGAGAAACAATGGTTTTCTGTGGAGAGGAGCGATGACATTCAGTCACATTAGCATATAACACAACACGCTCTTTCACAATCTCACTCTTTACAATGCCGAGCTGAAAGAGATCCTTCGCAAACCACCTCCTCCTCAGAAGAACATTGTGTTTCAGAGCACACGGGATCAGGAAAACCGCTTTGTCTTTTCTCATATGATCATCATGCTCTGTTTTTCTTCATATTAGTTCCACACGCCTCCCTCACTATCCTGTTTCGTGCAGAGAAAAGGGTTTTTATCAGCTGTTTTGGACTCTCGTTCTGACGGCACCCATTCACTGCAGAGCATCCATTGTTGAGACACTGATGCAATGCTGCATTTCTACAAACCTGATGAAGAAACAAACTCAAACACGACCTGACGGTGAGAGCATTTTCAGCACATTTGTGCCAGCGTTTGTGTGTGTGCATGAGTTTGTGTTTCATTGTAACCAACGTCATTAAATCACGATAATCACACACACAATCATCAGGTCCGGTTCGGTCCACGACGACAAGCATCTCAAAACTTTCCTGAGCCGTTTATGATGCCCGACATGAAATCACATCAAAGCTTAATGTTCAGAAACTACACACTTTATTCAATCCAAATGACAATTATACACAGTTTTTTTTTTATTTGTATCTTAATTGTATTTCTAATGAGATTCGGCAAGAATCACTGTACAGTCCGTTCATACAAAGTCAAATATCAAGCTAATTTACGTTTATTTAAACAGTTCAGTCAAAAACACTGGCTCAGCTAATGTTTATCTCATGCTTGGCTTCTAATGTTTGTATAAAACAGCCAATGATGACTAGTTCTACTCATGATGATTTTTTTTTCACAGTACTTAAATTTTCTTGAACGTGTCACTAAAAACATCATGACATTGGCTTTCATTTCCATGTCTTTTCCTCTGAGAGAAGTACCTTAACGGCCCGTACGCCCTTCATTCAGACCTCAGACACGGTCTCCAGCAGTCTCTGCAGGTTTCTGTGAATCTGGAAAAGCATGATTGTGTTGTTCAGAAGAGCTCCTCAGTGATCACCGTGGATGATCATCTTTAAACCAACTGTGATTTTATCTTCACAACGCTTATAGGAAGAGTTCACCCAAAAAATGAAAATGAGCTCACCCTAAGTGCATCCGATATCAGGATGAGTTTGTTTCTTCATCAGGTTTGTAGAAATGTAGCATTGCATCAGTGTCTCACTGCAAGTGAATGGGTGCCGTCAGAATGAGAGTCCAAACAGCTGATAAAAACATCACAATAATCCACAAGTAATCCACAGCACTCCAGTCCATCAGTTAACATCTGGAGAAGACAAAAGCTGAAACACATCCAGCATTAAGACGCTTTTAACTCAAATACATTGAGTCTATAATCCATAATAACTCTTCTTCCAGTGAAAAAGTGTTCTGAATCGGGAGAGAAATCTGCACAGATCAAGCAGCGTTTAAACAGTGCAAAAACGTCTTAATGCTGGATTTTTTTCAGCTTTTGTCTTCTCCAGATGTTAACTGATGGACTGGAGTGCTGTGGATTACTTGTGGATTATTGTGATGTTTTTATCAGCTGTTTGGACTCTCATTCTGACGGCACCCATTCACTGCAGAGCATCCATTGCTGAGACACTGATGCAACGCTGCATTTCTCCAAATCTGATGAAGACACAAACTCATCCTAATCTCGGATGACCTGAGGGTGAATACATTTTTAGAAAATTTTCATTTTTGGGTGAACAGTTCCTTTAAGAGCAGCGCAGATAGATTCTAAGAATGTGGACTCTTAATGCACATCATAACTGAACAGCAGACAGAGAAGAACTGCGAGAGAAAACATGCTAATATTTATAGTACTGAAGGCACTTGGGAGGATGAAGCATTGCGACCCCAGATGTTGTGCTCATGTTGAACCGGGTTTGTTTGACATGTGTAAGGAGGGACGGAGAAAAGG
>NW_015547777.1:408373-409253 GCF_001515605.1 Sinocyclocheilus anshuiensis | reverse complement strand
ATATAATATATATAGATAACAACAGAAACAGATTATATGAAGCATAAAACATTAGAATTATAATATATATATATATATATATATATATATATATATTTACAAAGATTTGATGATCTTCTGGAATCTGGTACGTTTAGAGTTTCTGATATTCTGCTTTACCAAATAATAAAATCTAATTCATAACAAATGAAAGTTAAAGCCATTAAATCACTTTTGTCTTTACCTTTTCTGGGGAAACTCCATTGACACGAGAGACGTCAGACGTTCCTCAAGAGACACGATCTTAAACGCCATGTAACAGGAGGACAACAGCAGGACACAAACCCTGAGAGATCAAGAGCAAACCAAACAGAGCTCCCCATTCACTGCAGAGCATCCATTGCTGAGACACTGATGCAGTGCTACAAATCTGATAAAGAAACAAACTCTGATCTTGAATAACCTGAGGGTGAACACATTTACAGCACATTTGTGTGCGCTGGAGTTCATCAAATAGATCAATTACAATGAATGTTTGATTAAGAAAACCAATCCTTCCCATTCTGAGACGTTCAGATGTGTTCACACAGACAAACCTTTTCAAGCTTCAGAAGACTTGCAGAAAGAACCGAGGAGATCTCAGCTGTATCTCCAGCAAACAGGCTTTGATATTCATCTCTGGAATCATAACCACACATACAGTGTTCAGCCATATTATATCTAATATTGATCAGAAATACAGTAAAAATAGTGAAATATTATTACAATTTAAACAGCTGTTGTCTATGTGAATATGTGTTAAACTGTAATGTATTTCTGTGATGCCCAGCTGTATTTTCAGCATCATTACTCCAGTCTTCAGTGTCACATGATCTTCAGAAATCATTCTAATATGCTGATT
>NW_015547777.1:387557-408087 GCF_001515605.1 Sinocyclocheilus anshuiensis | reverse complement strand
ACATTATAAATGTCTTTACTGTCACTTTTGATCAATTTAATGCATCCTTGATGAATAGAATTATAAGTTCCTCTTTTTTTGTACCCCAAACGTTTGAATGATAGTGTTTCACAGTTTCCACAAAAATATTAAGCAGTTTTCAGATTGCTTTTGACCAGTAGTGTATGAATGAACATGCTGAGACTCACAGAGACAGACAGATCAACACCAGAGCGTTCAGTGAGAGTGACACCGGCCGCAGTGTTTTCATGAACTCCACCTCTGATCCTGTAGAACCTAAAACACACCTCAGAAAAATCACTGATGCCTGATGTTCACAGAGAAACTTAAGATGTGTGTGTGTGTGTGTGTGAGTGTGTGTGTGTGTGAGTGTGTTACCAGTGTACGGTAAGTTTGCAGTGGCGTTGGTTTCTTGTTGTGGGTGAGAATCCAGTTCACTGTCTCTTTTAGCCACTTCAATGAAAGCTTGGGATCGTTTCTGGAATTCTGGGGGGGAAAAATCCCAAGTTAAGAAAGGATAAAGAGCCAATAACACACCAGAACCTCACTGAACTTCAAAGTCATGGTGTTCAAAACACACTCGGGGTTTTGACGAAATCCGGTGACTCTGGACAGTCAGAGCTGCTGCTGTCGTCCATTTGCTGACCCGTCTGTCTGACCGGACCGTCCAAATCCGACAGATCTGCAGTGAAATCCTGTGCACAGACATCAGCGTGAATATATAACACAACCCTGCATCTAGATTTGAAAAAAATACCTAATATTACCTAATTTGATGAAGCTGAGTTCAAAAATATCAATAAAAACCTTCCATCACAGTTTTTTCACAAAATACGAATGAAGATTATTTGATCTTTTCTATCTATCTGTAAAGGTGTGGAAAAAGTGAAAATCAGGATTAGGTGTGTGTTCAGAACCATTCACACATGTGAAAATGGGCTGAGAATTGAACAAATAGTTGTAAATTTGAATCAGTCTAATGACTACAGTGTGAACAGTGGAGTCTATTCACTGTAATGAATCAGTCTAAAAGACTCACAAACAGTCTCAAACCCACAGTTTGAATCAGTCTAATGACTACAGTGTAAATAGTGGAGTCTGACTAATCAACAAATGACTCTCTAACTGATTCACTGTAATGAATCAGTCTAAAAGACTCACAAACAGTCTCAAACCCACAGTTTGAATCAGTCTAATGACTACAGTGTAAATAGTGGAGTCTGACTAATCAACAAATGACTCTCTAACTGATTCACTGTAATGAATCAGTCAAAAAGACTCACGAACAGTCTCAAACTCAAAATTTGAATCAGTCTGATGTCTACAGTGTAGACAGTGGAGTCTGACTCATGACCAAATGACTCTCTAACTGATTCACTGTAATGAATCAGTCAAAAGATTCACGAACAGTCTCAAACTCACAATTTGAATCAGTCTGATGACTACAGTGTGGACAGTTTGTTTCGACTCATGAACAAATGACTCTCTAACTGATTCACTGTAATGAATTAGTCAAAAAGACTCAAGAACAGTCTCAAACTCACAATTTGAATCAGTCTGATGACTACAGTGTGGACAGTTTGTTTCGACTCATGAACAAATGACTCTCTAACTGATTCACTGTAATGAATCAGTAAAAAGATTCACGAACAGTCTCAAACTCACAATTTGAATCAGTCTAATGACTACAATGTGAACAGTGGCGTCTGACTCATGAACAAATGACTCTGTAACTGATTCACTGTAATGAATCAGTAAAAAGATTCACGAACAGTCTCAAACTCACAATTTGAATCAGTCTAATGACTACAATGTGAACAGTGGCGTCTGACTCATGAACAAATGACTCTGTAACTGATTCACTGTAATGAATCAGTAAAAAAAGACTCACAAACAGTCTCAAACTCACAATTTGAATCAGTCTAATGACTACAATGTGAACAGTGGCGTCTGACTCATGAACAAATGACTCTGTAACTGATTCACTGTAATGAATCAGTAAAAAAAGACTCACAAGCAGTCTCAAACTCACAATCTGAATCGTTCTAATGACTACAGTGTGAATAGTGAAGTCTGACTCATGACCAAATGACTCTCTAACTGATTCACTCTTATGAATCAGTCAAAAAGACTCACAAACAGTCTCAAACTCACAATCTGAATCGTTCTAATGACTACAGTGTGAACAGTGGAGTCTGACTCATGAAAAAAATAACTCTCTAACTGATTCACTGTAATGAATCAGTCAAAAAGACTCACAAACAGTCTCTCACTCACAATTTGAATCAGTCTGATGACTACAGTGTAATGATCACTGAAGGAATGAAGACAGACAGTTATTCTGAATCGCTCGTACCATCGGCAGAGACACCGGATGTCCTCTCAGGCTCTGGGACGGGATTTGACTGATCCCAGGACTCTTCTCCTGCAATCAGGCCACATTTATTCATCAGAAACGATATGATTCAACTGAAGTGAATTAAATGTGTGTGACTGAAGAACTTACAACCAGATGAGGGCAAACAGACATCAAAACCTTATAGGTTGTGTCTCGAGACAGAAACGAAACAAACACATGCTGTAAAAACCACAATAACAGCGATTAGAGACACACACGTTTACAAGTTTATTTACATTATAGCGAAACGTCTTTTACCCGCTCGAGTGCTGTAGAAATAACCAGTGCGTTTGGCACCAAGATGGCAGTTTTTGTTTTCTTGATGACTGTTACTGAAGCAACTGGAATCGCAATCTGAACGAGAAACAATACGATGCATATAATTCAAACACACTACTGTTGTTTTATTCATCATTAAACTGATCAAAAGTGACAGTAAACACATTTATAATGCGACAAAATATTTCTATTTCAAATAAATGCTGTTCTTTTGAACTTTCTTAACAGATGTTCACATAGAAAACAGCTGTTTTAAATTGTAATAATATTTCACAATTTTTACTGTATTTTTGCTCAAATAAATGCAGCCTTGGTGAGCACAAGAGACTTCTTTCAAAAACATTAAACAATGTTACCGACCCCAAACTTATGAACACCAGTGTATCCGTGTATCCTGTTTTCAGCAGTTTTCAGGTTTTACCTTAGTGTCTTTTCCGAACACTTTGGAATGGAAACAGATCCAGTTATCGGACACAAACAGCCTTCCTTGGTACAGAATGTCCTTCTGCAGCGCGCATGTGTAACCTGGATGCAGGAAAATACCAGAATAAAACCAAAGCTTCTTTACGTGTTCAATAATAATCAACAAAACAAATCAAACTGGTCGTACATACTCTGTCTGAGTTGTTCATCTTCACTTATGTCTTTAAAAACTTTGTGGTACTGGATATTAGTGCGCAGAGACTGAAACACAACATGTTGCATATTCAGTGGTGTAGATCACAAATCATATTAGCAAATAAAATCTCCTGTTTGTTGTCTGAACTGAGATCTGTGTTCTAAACCCTTGAACTCGTCCGAATCAACCAGATGCACAATTTAAGAGAAGATTCACATTTCATTCGTTCAACATCCCTCATTAGAGGAGAGATGCTGGAAAGTGATGGACACACCAGGATTATTATTGTTAAATAAAACCAAAACTAAAACCATTAAAAAAATTGTCACTTGAAATGAAACGAACTTTAACTAAAATAAAAATTTAAAAAATAAACTTATTTTATTTCAGCTAGTTGCCAAGGCAACACTTCATGAACTAAAATAACTAAAACTGAAATAAAACTACATACACGATAAAAATTACCTGCAATTAAAACAACTTTTTACTGGAGTATGTTTTACGAGAAAATACTATTTTAGTTTTTCTACTTCAAAATTTCATATTTAATTAATGTGTTACTTTTTCGCATTTCTTTATACTTGCCAAATTTACTAGCATGAGTGTAAATTCTTTCAAATATATATTTAACAAAAAAAATTTAAACGACAAAAACATACAACAAAATACTAAAAGTGTCGCTAAAATCAAAATTAAAGCAGAAATTATAAAAGTAAAACTAATTCAAAATACACTGTAAAAATGATTTTTCAAAGTTGTAACTTGAGTATGTTTTACAAGAAAATGCTATTTTAGTCATTCTACTTTAAAATTTCATGTTTAATTTAATGAGTTACTTGCCGTTTCTTTGTAATTATTTGTGAAATGTACTCGCAATATATACGTGTAAATAGTGTCAAAGACATTTAAACAAAATAAATAAAAATGTCAAAAACATACATCAAAATACTAAATGTTTAACTAAAAACAAAAAAGTAAATAAAAATAAAAACTAATTCTAAATACACTGTAAAAAAATATATTTTTCGAAGTAAATAAAACAAGGATTATTGGATTACATTTTACAAAAAAAAACAAAAAACTATTTAAGTTTTTCCACATCAAAATTTCATGTTCTATTCAAAGTTTTTCTTGATGTTTCTTTGTAATTATTTCTGAAATGTACTAGCAATACATAAGTGTAAATAGTTTTAAAGACATATTTAAAAATAATAATAAAAATGACTAAAACATACATCAAAATACTAAATGTTTAACTAAAAAAAAAAAAAAATCAATTCAAAAAAACTAATTCTAAATACACTGTAAAAATATATTTTTCGAAGTAAATAAAACTACTATTTCAGTTTTTCCACATCAAAATGTCATGTTTAATTCAACGTTTTTTTTGTTGTTTCTTAGTAATTATTTGTGAAGTTTACCAGCAATTTCTGAGTGAAAATCCTACTCGTTTTTTTTCCAGAGTATTAATAAAAACTCTAATAGTTTGTGAATGATAGACGCACCTGACATGACTGCGGCTTCCTGCGTTCACACTTTGATTCGGAGTCACTCTGGACTTGCAGAAGAAGTGACGGATCAAATGTTTTGGATCTGAATCAGGAGACACATCTGGAGTGAGGCTGCTGTGTGAACATGTTAGTTATGGTTAATTCTAACTGACCTAACGAGGGTTGGTTTTCTTCTCCTCGCAGAGACGTCAGCCTCAGCGTCCAGCGAGATAAAAGCATCAGGCCTCGTCATCTTGTGTCCTTCCTCCTCGTCTATGATTTCAGCGCACTGACTGTCAAACAGACATATCCATACAAATGCATGAATGCATTTCATCAAACATCAGTTTAAGATGAATTTACAGGCAAACACCAACAGGATTGAACACAAACATCTCATGTTACCTTGGGAAAGAGTCCTCTGCAGATCCTTCAAGCTTATAAACATCTTCTAGAAAACTTGTATTATAGCACTTCTAACCAGTTCTGGAAGACTGGTTATTTAAACCAGACTGTTTAACTAGAGATCATTGCCTGATTACAGAGCTGTGCTGTTTTACCATCTCTTCCACCTTTAATAGTTACGTCACGCGTTAGTTAACCTGACCCGTCTCTTCTAGTTACACCAGAACATTCAAGCTGCGGTTTAGTGTTACTGAAATAAGAGTCTTTCAGCAAACTCAATCTCATGTGGTATAAACTCAGTTCTTGCTTCTGAATGATGAACGACTTTGTGCCATTTATGAGCCTTTCAGTGATCGGTTCTTAATACAACCATATTTTCTTAGTGTGAAGAACATTTTTGCACTATAAAGAACCTTTAGTGGTTCCATGCATGTTCATCAATGCCAATAAAGCTTTATTTGTGAGAGTACAGTGTGAACAGTGGAGTCTGGCTCATGATTCCTTGTAATGAATCAGTTAAAAAGATTCACAAACAGTCTCAAACTCACAATCTGAATCGTTCTAATGACTACAGTGTGAACAGTCGAGTCTGACTCATGAACAAATGACTCTCTAACTGATTCCTTGTAAAGAATCAGTCA
Organism: Sinocyclocheilus anshuiensis; assembly: GCF_001515605.1. Classification (NCBI taxonomy): domain Eukaryota; kingdom Metazoa; phylum Chordata; class Actinopteri; order Cypriniformes; family Cyprinidae; genus Sinocyclocheilus; species Sinocyclocheilus anshuiensis. The sequence goes on along the minus strand of NW_015547777.1, from coordinate 402,255 downwards.
AAAAGACTCACAAACAGTCTCAAACTCACAATCTGAATCAATCTAATGACTACAGTGTGAACAGTGGAGTCTGATTCATGAACAAATGACTCTCCAACAGATTCATTGTAATGAATCAGTTAAAAAGACTCACAAACAGTCTCAAACTCACAATCTGAATCAATCTAATGACTACAGTGTGAACAGTGGAGTCTGATTCATGAACAAATGACTCTCCAACAGATTAATTGTAATTAATCAGTTAAAAAGACTCACAAACAGTCTCAAACTCACAATCTGAATCAGTCTAATGACTACAGTGTGAACAGTGGAGTCTGACTCATGAACAAATTACTCTCTAACCGATTCACTGTAATGAATCAGTCAAAAAGACTCACAAACAGTCTCAAACTCACAATATCTTAAACATAAAGGTCCCATATGGGTTTTTTTTCACAATGATTCCATAGAATAACCATTTTTGGTTCACCAAAGAAACTTTCAGTAATCAGTTCATAAAAGAATAATTTTTTTCTTAGTGTAAAGAACATTTGAAATAATCTAAGGAAACTTGTTCCTCTATAAAGGTATTAAAGGTACCATGTACGTTAAAGGTTCTTCGAACCATCAGAGCCAATGAAAAACCTTTATTTTTAAGAGTGTAGATCTAGATGAAACTAAATGGAGATTTTGTGACGGTGGTTTGATTTGAATTATGCATCCAGCATTATTTATATATCTGTTGTCACTGACTGGCGGTTCACCATCATGTTCAGTGTTTGCCAAAAAACACAAGACAAAGTCCTTCTGCTCACATAAAGTCAACAAACCTTGTGCTCTGTTCCAACGTGATATTACACAATATCTGGAAATATGGATGTTTAAAAATGAACTTGGATGCACAGCACACAGAATGACATCGTGCTTGATTCATAACAATAACATGACGATCATGCATTTTGCATTATTCTTGTGAAACATGCAGACTGAATGAGGGAAGATGATGATCATGCGTGATCTTACCGCAGTAACACACACTCGTTCATCTGCTGATGTGGAGTAACGGAGCACATCGGTCTCGCTGCATCGTTTCTGCTCCTGCACTGAACCGAGTCCTCAGAAACCAGATGTTTCTCCATCAGGATGACTGTGATCGCGTGCTTTGGATCCCATCAGAGTTTCTGAGACTCTTTGAGGAGCTTCTGACCCACAATCAGCTCCGAGTTAATCAGTGATTTTGCTGTTTTGCTGACTAATGCAGATTTACAGCTAAACAAAAACACACTGTGGTCAAGAGATGATCAAATACATCTCCAAAAATGACTAAATAAATGTAAAAAGCTATTTAATAACATACAGCAAAAGTTTGAAAATAACTACTCATTGCGTATTATGTGCGGTTGTGCGTGCTGTGTTCCTTGTGTTAGGCATTCGACACATTAAAACAGAATATCCTATCATCTAAACCACTACATTTTAACTTTTCAGTAGATACAATGAAATGGATTGAGTCTTATCTTACATCAAGGAAACAGTGTGCACCCAGATTAAAACACATTTATCCTCTTTAACAGATTGTTCCACAGGGGTTCCTCAGGGCTCGATCCTAGGACCCCTACTTTTCAGTTTGTACTTGCATGACTTTCCAGATGCTTGTCCTGATGTACATATTCAAATGTATGCAGATGACACTGTGATTTACGTACATGACAAAACAAAAGAAAAGGTGGCACAAAAATTATGCAGAAAATTTTACACTGGCTTACTCAGTGTTGTTTAGCATTAAATGTTCAGAAAAGTGCCTGTTTGTATTTTAAAACCAAAAAGACGGTGGGGGTCCAGAAGTATATCAATGGTGAACATTTTTAAATATCTTTGTTATTTTAAACTCTCATTTAGCATTTGAAAAGCATGTTCAAAAAATAGTGTGTGCAGTGACACTTCAACTTAGAAATTGTAACTTTCAGTAGAACCCGTAAAAGTTTTGTTGCATTCTTTGATCTTCTCTCATTTTACCTATTAAACATCTACTCTTAGACCTTTATATACCTTATATAAATGTGCTTGAAAAGTATTTGACAAGAAACCTAACAGATATCATCACTTTTGATTATGAATTCAATCTTTTGACTGATGTTGTAATGCGCGCTTCTCTCCGCCAGGCGTCGCGCTTGTCTGGAAACAATGTCCTGAAAAGTCACCTTCTCCTTGTAATACCTATGTCATACCTTTGTCATTATACAAATTTATGTCCTCATTTGTCTCAAAAACGCGCGCGCACACACACACACACACACACACACACACACACACACACACACACACACATACACACACACACACACAAACACACACACACACTCACACCCTCTCTCACACACACATATATATACATATTAAAATTAAATATTTTTTTTAATATATATTTTAATAAATTATGCCATGATTTTTTCAGTTTAGAAATCTAACCTGTTTCATTAATATACTGTATGACTGACAAATATGCATCACATTAAGCATATTAGTTCATGTTAAAACAGTTTAATTCAAATGCATGGAGATTTTATATGCAAATCAAATAAATCGATAATAGAAAAAAAGCAAAAAATATATATAGTAAAAAAAAAAAAGAATATCTTTCTATCTGTCTGTCTATATATTTATGCATATACTCCTCAAAGATAAAGATCCTAGCAGTTTTTTCCTTCATGGAGCCATGCCCCGACTCCTGACGCTGAGCGACGGTGATGCCGCTGGGACTAACTAACTAGTTACACATAACTATCACTCATCTCAGAACACCATAGATCAGCGCTTCTCAACCAGCGCTTACTTTACAGTCCTGTTCCACATTTATATGCTATAGTGATTACAATAAATGGGTAATAACCAGGTACTAACCCTGAACCTACCCCTAAACCTAACCCTAACCTTTTTTTTTTTAATAAATTTAATATTTTTTTATTTTATTTTAATTTTAGTTTATTATAAGTTTGAGTCATTTTGTCATTTTTATTATTTTTCTTTTTCTGTATTTTTTTTCTGTTTTAGTTATTTTAGTACTTCAAGTTAAACTAAACGAAAATGAGAAATTTTGTTAGCTGAAATAAAATGTTAACGTTTTTTATATTTTATTTCAGTACATTTTTATTTTATTTCAAGTAATGAAAATGTTTTTTTTATGATTTTAGTTTCATTTTTCATTAGTTTTTGCTGAGGTGATTTATGATTTCAAATAAGACCAAAGCATTAAAATAATAAAAACAAGATATTTCTTTCTTTAATTCAAGAACCAGGATTCCTGCCGTCTTGGAAAACCTGGATATTTGAGAAAACCTGTTTTTAAAAGTGTGAATTTGAATTATAAACCTGGAAAAAAAAGTCATTGAAATGAATAAAATCTTCCAACACAGTGAGCATTTTTATAATGAATGGACATTTTCTAGGTATGTCAAGCTCTTATGTATTTAATGGGTTTGAAATGTTGAGTAAATCCTGATCCAGTAAATCAGGAACAGACGGGATTCCTGACGAACATTCAGCTCTTAAATCTTCTGGAATCCTGAAAATTTATTATTTTAATTATAAGTAACTAAAACAATTACTTTAATCTCTGGACACTCCTAGTTTCTGAAAACTGAAATAAGTTTAGAAAATTAGAAAACTAATTAACATTAGTTAATGCATTAACCAACATCAACTAACAATAAACGATACATTTAATAATAATAATAATAATAATATCCACACTTTATTTTAAGGTCCAATTCTCATTATTAACGAACTATTACCTCTGCCTTAAAATCTCCTAATTTGCTCCTTATTATTAGTTAGTAAGGTCGTTATGTTTAGGTATTAGTGTGGATTAAGAGATCTAAAATAAACAGCCAATATGCTAGTGATATGCCTTCTAATAAACAACTAGTTAATAGTGAGAACTTGACCTTAAAATAAAGAGCTACCAATGATATTAAAAGATAAAACATTTGATTTTAATGATATTTTTGATTGTTAGTTCATGTTAACTAATGGAGTTAACTAGTGTTACCAAGCCAGTGTTATCTTAGTATCATTGAGATACTATATTATAGTTTATGTCAATATTTAGAATTTATATTTTCTGCTTTTATGGTAATTTTAGTTAAAGTTTTAGTAATTTTGTTGCGTATATTTATCATATATATATGATGCATACATAAAACGTTAATCAGAGGACAGAAAAGTGCAGAAAAAGTCATCAAAATATTATATATTAATACTTTTTTCTGCTTTCACTGACATGCCAGTATCAGTCATGATCATAACTACAAAAAATGCATTAATTTTCAGGATTTTAACCCTTTAAACGCCAGTTTGTTTACATAATTTGACTTTTTTTTTTTTACTTTAATTTTTTTTTATTTTCATTTTTTCAGTTTTAGTTATGTTTGTATTTCAGGTTAAACTGAGTTGACTTAAGTTTAGGTTAAATTGGGTTAAATGAAGTTAAATTAAGTTTTTATATTTTATTTTATTTCAGCTAATTTTTATTTTATTTCAAGTAATAAAAATATTTTATTGGTTTTAATTTTTGTATAGGTGATTTGTGATTTAAAATACAAACTGTTTAAAATCCCAGATATTTTAATGAAAAAACAAACACAAAAAGTGAATTATTTTCCATGTACTTCATGCTAAGCAGATTTTTTTGGATTATTACAGTCTTGGATGAGTCAATTAAAAACAACATTATTTTTATGCATTATTAATTTTTGTGCATTGTCAGGTTTCAAAAACTCTTAGCATTCACACCCACACAATTATAATTACATCACATCACAATTATAATTTCAGTTCAACTGAAAATGGTAAAAAAAAAAAAAGTAGTAAAGATAGTAAACATTTTGAAGCCTTGTCAACAGAATGAAAGCATATTAACAAAGAATGCATGATTTTATGCTTAAGTCGCACTGGGATTATAATATTGCTGTTATTTTAATGAGGACGCTTTTGTTCTTAAGGTCCTAAAATGTAACTCTTTTTTGTGTCTATTTATGAAAGGAAAATATCGGTAACACTTTACAATAAGGTTCATTAGTTAACATGAATTAAGCATGAACAATACTTCTACAGCATTTATTAAGCCTAGTTAATTTCAACATTTACTAATGCATTATTAAAATCAAAAGTTGTGCTTGTTAACATTAGTTAATGCACTGTGAATTAACATGAACTAACAGCGAACAACTGTATTTTCATAAACTAACATTAACAAATATTCATAAATACTGTAATAAATGTATTGTTCATTGTTTGTTCATGTCAGTTAATACATTAACTAATGGAACCTTATTGTAAAGTGATATAAATATTAAAATGAAAATATTACATATATTAAAAAAAGGAAAAATATGAGGGTGAAATATTAAAATTCCAATAAAAACACATTTTTGGCGAAATTCATGCTGTTTGCATGAACACAGCCGAAATGATCAAAAAAGCAAAAATTAAAAAGACCAAAATGTTCCTAAATACACACAAGGGTTAAAGCAATAGTTCACCCAAAAATGAATATTTCCTAAAATGTGTTCACCCTCAGGTTATTCAAGATCAGGATGAGTTTGTGTCTTCATCAGGTTTGGAGAAATGCAGCACTGCATCAGTGTCTCACTGCAAGTGAATGGGTGCCGTCAGAATGAGAGCTGATAAAAACATCACAATAATCCACAGCACTCCAGTCCATCAGTTAACATCTGGAGAATATATTTTACAGAAGTGTTTTGACAATATAATTTCATAGCCAATTTTACAAAAAGTATTTTTGACACCTAATGGTTTTCCCCGAGTCGAAAATGACCTGAACACAAAACGTGTTACAGTATATCACAAAAAAAACCATGTAAAAAATCAGAAAAAGTGTATTTTGAGGCTCTTAAAGCATTTTCAAAGTCTCATTCCTTTACTAAAAAACATGCATTTTTACATTTTTTTTTTAAGAATGCAGAAACCGCAGGCGAGTCATTCTGAGACGCTCACATGAGATCAATTCATCCAGTCTGAACATAGCCTGAGCTCTCGGGTATTAAGGGTAAGTCTACGTACTCCGGCAGACTGGAGGGAGCGAGAGCCGTATCTTCAGCGCTCGCACAGATCTTCAGTGGAAGCACGTCTTCATGATCAGACACCAAAGACACGCGGCGCTCCAGCTGTATGATGCTCTTCTCCGGCGGGAACACACGCTCCAGCTTCAGCGTGCAGATCGAGCCGCTGCCCTGTTTGCATTGAGCAAGAAAGGACGTTAAGATGAATTAACCCCTTAAAACCCACCCCCCATTTTTGAACATAGACGTGAAAGTGCACTATCCAAACATAAATTATTATAATTCATGAAAACTTTGGAATACAGACCTAAGGTTGGACTCCTTTTAAGAAGACAATCTGCAGATTACTCCAGAAGTGGAATCATTTCAAAATATTAAAGTATCAAAAAGTTATAGAAGTTTAAATTTACTGTAAAGAAAATGCACTGTACCGATTTTTTTTATTTTTTTATATATAAAGTAAATATTTTACAAAATATTTTTGAATCCAAAATTGATATAAAATTAAAGCCTTGTGTCTAAATAAGTTATGTTTCAAATTTGAAGTTGATATTAAAAAAAATTGAGGTTCCTGTGAGATTTTATTTTGGGCGTTATACCACAAACAGCCACCGGGTGACACCCAAACTCTGCAGAATTTAATAAATGTCTAAATTTCTCTGTCAATATTACGTCTATCAAAAAATAACGATCAAATATCGAATCTTGAGACTCAGACCTTTCCAAATATATCTATTTTGTCAAAATTCTAAAAGACCGTAATGCATTTTGTAATATGACACTTGACTCCACCCACTAAGGGGGAGGAGACCGCTAAAAGATTTTAAAGTACCATTTCCATGGCAACGCAATGTCTGATTTAAAAATGGTGAATTCTGAGGCTTTAAGCTTTCAAATGAAATATAATTTATGATGATTACTAAAATATGTGATAGAGAAAAAAGACAACAAAACAAGAGCGCCATTGGGCCCACCTGTGGGCCGGTGGCACTTAAGGGGTTAAAAATTATTTCGGGTCATTTTTGAGTATCATTTGGTGTCAAAAATCTACTAAATATCTATCAAATTATATTAGTGTTAATACACTTTTATACAATATTTTTTCACCTTTTCCCCATATCTCACACACTTGAATTTGGGTGATAAACATGAATAATTACGTCTATTGACGAACCATTGCAGCATAATATATTCATCACTTTTCTTCATCTGAAAGTGAATTTTTATGCAAGTAAAATTAATGTATTTTTCAGAGTAATATATAGAAATAAATATGTAGGTTTCATAAATTTGGACTGTTTTTGAGCAATTATGAGTTATACACTGCTGTTCAAAAGTTTGGGATCAGTACGATTTGTAATGTTTTTTAATGGAGTCTCTTTTGTTCATCAAAGATCAGTACGATTTGTAATGTTTTTTAATGGAGTCTCTTTTGTTCGTCAAAGCTGCATTTATTTGATCAGAAATGCAGAAAAAACAGTAAAATTGTGAAATATTATTAGAATTTCAAACAGATGTTTTCTATGTGAATATGTGTTAAACTGTAATTTATTTCTGTGATGTGCAGCTGTATTTTCAGCATCATTACTCCAGTCTTCAGTGTCACATGATCTTCAGAAATCATAATAATATGCTGATTTATTATCAGTTGTGCTGCTTAATATTTTTTTTGGAACCTGTGATACTTTTTTTCAGGATTCTTTGATGAATAAAAAGTTAAAAAGAACAGCGTTTATTCAAAATAGAAATCTTTTCTAACAATATACACTACCACTACCAAAATAAATTAATGCTTTTATTCAGCAAAGATGTGTTAAAATGATAAAAAGTGATAATAAAGACTTATACTGTTAGAAAAGATTTCTATTTCCAAATCAGCATATTATACTGATTTCTGAAGATCATGTGACACTGAAGACTGGAGTAATGATGCTGAAAATACAGCTGCACATCACAGAAATAAATTACAGTTTAACACATTCACACAGAAAACAGCTGTTTTACATTGTAATAATATTTCAAATTTTTACTGTATTTTTGGTCAAATAAATGCAAGCTTGATGAGCAGAAGAGACTTCTTTAAAACACATTACAAATCTTACTGATCCCAAACTTTTGAACTGCAGTGTAAATTCAAAGGAATTTAATTAAATTATATTAATTCCAATGTGTTAATACACATAATTCTCAGATTATATGCTCTTATAAATTTCATACAATGATATATTAAAAAAATTCTCATAAACATTGAAAAATATATATTTTAGTTTTTTTTTTCCATGTGTAATTTCAAATGGGTAAATGCAGTTATAACATTCAAATAATGTTAAAAACTCACTAATAAGAAGTTGCTGATCTGATACTATATGGCTTTAGTTTAAAGGGGTCATATGATGCTTTTTTAAAGATCATTATTTTGTGTATTTGGTGTAACAGAATATGTTGACATGCTTTAATGTTCAAAAAACACATTATTTTTCAAATACTGTACATTATTGTAGGTCCTCTATGCCCCGCCTCAATATATCAAAACTTAATTTTTGATTAGTAATATGCATTGCTAAGAACTTCATTTGGACAACTTTAAAGATGATTTTCTCAATATTTAGATTTTTTTGCACCCTCAGATCCAGATTTTCAAATATTGTCCTATCCTAACAAACCATACATCAATGGAAAGCTTATTTATTCAGCTTTCAGATGATGTATAAATCTCAATTTCGAAAAATTTACCCTTATGACTGGTTTTGTGCTCCAGGGTCACATATAACGATTCTTCAGATCCAAAGCAAGTGAAAACAGTGCACAGATTAACCGACTCTGACCTGAAGATGTGGCTCGAGGAGCCAGCGTCCGATCAGACTGTACCTCGGATTGGCGATGAAGGGGAAGAAATATTCCCTGCACCTGTGTGTAAAGTCATGACGGAGTTATTAATGGAGCCAAATCAAGACAATGTGATTGGTTTTTCCATGAGATCAGTGCTTACATGGTCCTCGTCAAAACAGAGAACATCCCCAAAACGAGAAGCAGGAGAAGCACTGGAACGGCAAACCTCAGCATCTCATCATAATCTGGAAAATCAAGAAGCACTTCAGCATCATCATCCTCATCCGTTGTTTCTTTTGTAAACTTTATGTTAATTAGTATCTTTTTTCTGAAAGCAATGAGACAGTTGAGATCACGTTATACAGCGATTATAGTCTCTCTGCTGTGTTTAGTCTAACAAACACTCTTAAACATTATATTCAATGCATATCACAGCTTTATTGCCGTATTGAGGTTGCATTTGTGCTCGATCAGTATGGAGAACCAAACCTGGAGAAATGAAAAAATATATATAATAATAAATGCAATAATAGGAAAATAAATGACTTAATTTGTGATTTTTGTATTATTTTTTTAGTTTATTAATTATTTTCTGTATTTATTTATTTTGTTTCAAATATATAAATATTTATTTTATTGTTTTATTTCTTTATTAATTCATTCATTAATTCATGAATTTTTTGTATTTATTTTTAACTATTTTTATTATTTTTCAATGTATATATTTATTTTGTTTTATTTATTTATTTTATTGTTTTATTTATTTATTCATTCATTTTTTGTATTTATTTTTAACTATTTTTATTATTTTTCAATGTATATATTTATTTTGTTTTATTTATTTATTTTATTGTTTTATTTATTTATTCATTCATTTTTTGTATTTATTTTTAACTATTTTTATTATTTTTCAATGTATTTATTTTATTAAACACATTTTATTTTATTGTTTATTTATTCATCAATTTTTTGTATTGTTTAACTATTTTTATTCTTTTTTAAATGTATTTATTTTATTGTTTTATTTATTTTATTGTTTTATTCATTAATTAATTCATCAATTTGTTTGTATTTATTTTTATTATTTTCAATGTATTTATTTATTTTATTGTTTTATTTATTTTGTATTTATTTTTAACTATTTTTATTCGTTTTCAATGTATTTATTTATTTATTTATTTTATTGTTTTATTTATTTATTCATTTTTTTGTATTTATTTTAAATTATTTTTATTCTTTTTCAATGTATTTATTTATTTTATTGTTTTATTAATTTATTTTGTTTTAAATAAATAAACAAAATAAATACATGTTTATTTAATTTATTAATTCATTTTTTGTATTTATTTATTCCCACATGTATTTATTTCCATATTTATACAGTACATTCATTTATTTCTTTTTACTTTTCTGCCTGCAACATGAAAATGAGGAAATAAAAATAAATGGAAATTAAATTATTTAATTAAAGAATAAAAAAAAAATAAAAAATACTTAATTGAATCATAAATACACAGGGAAAAATTATTCAAATTCTAAATAAATTTGTATTTGTTTTATCAAGTAATTTATTTCCCTATAATTACATTAACTCATTAATTTCTTCTTAATTCCTGCAGGTTTGCTCCTCCACACACCAGCACATCTTACCCAGAAGCAGCGTGCTGACGTCCAGACTGGCCTTTGAGAAGTTCCCGGATGTGGTTTCTCCGTGAATGTGGATCGAGTATCTCGTGTTTGGATGGAGCCGGAGGAACGAGTGTTGCCGTTTGTCAGGAAAGACTGTGAGAGCTGAGGAAACAGAGCGAGTGTGACTCCGTGTCCTAACTACAAACTATAGTACAGTAGATAATCTCAGGTGATTATGTGCTTTATTCAGAGTTAAACCTGTCTAATATGAGTTTAAATATAATTTTGTGTGACCTTATAGCCAAACTGAAAGCAACAACATACAAGTTAGTTTATCTTGGAAATAAATTAAAGCAAAGATGTCCGTTAAAACTGTGAAGTCACTGCGAACCAATGAGTGTATTCCATAACAAAGACGGTATCAGTCACGCAGTATGTACATTTAATGATGTTAAAAAGCTTTAATATTTATGAATTAGATTATAAACGTATCCATTTCGTTGCGAGTGCAGTGCGCTTCCAGATAGGCTCCGCCCACACACGCTTCTGATTGGCTGTGATATTTGAATAATTCTGTCGCGTCTGGTGTGGACACTCACGGCCCATTCACACGGCGTCAGCGTTTTATCACTTGACGGAGGGCGTTTCTGAAGCTTGGTGCTGACGCGACTGTCATAGTGACAACAGCCAATTACATTAGTCTTCTGGTGTATGTGATATTTGAATAATTCTGTCGCGTCTGGTGTGGACACTCACGCCCCATTCACACGGCGTCAGCGTTTTATCGCTTGACGGAGGGCGTTTCTGAAGCTTGGTACTGACGCGACTGTCATAGTGACAACAGCCAATTACATTAGTCTTCTGGTGTAGCATGAATGCGATTGGCTAGCGTCTGCGCTAGGGTATTTGCATAAGGCAATCTGATTGGCTGACGCCTGCGTTGGCGCTTGAAAAGTTGAGAAGTTTTCAACTTCTGCCGCGAGCAACAGACCCAACGCGACGGACCCACAATTCATTTCGCCAAACGCTTGACGTCATTCAAAGTAAACGAGAGGCGTTGACGCTGACGCCCCGTGTGAATGGGGCGTTAAAATTGCTTGTCGCTGGAATCTTGTCACGTCGCGTGCAGTTAGGACACGGTGTGAGAAGCTGCGTCCCAAATGACACACTATACACTATGCACTTATACACTGTGTACTTATGCACTATGTACTCAACCATAAACGGAGTCTGGTAGCTCCTCCCCCTTCACTACGTAATTAAAGCTACGGCAGTTGAGTGCATGAAGTGTGCAACATTCCACACTTCGTTTTTTCGTTGCATCATCCGGGTATTTAAAGTGCACTTTTTCTTTTAGGAATTTTCAGTGTGAACGCACTACTCACACTATTTATACTACAAAACGTCATAGAAGCGTGCATAAGTACGCGATTTGGGACGCACCTAGAGATTCGACACGCACACAGCACGTTCACACACACACTCACACACCACTGACTCACTCCGAGTCTCAAGCGGCCCGTTCAACACGAGTCGGTACCGAAGCACGCTAACGCTGGGCGTGGCCTCCTGCCAGATCCACTGCACCGCCACAGACGAGCTCGTCACGTTCACCAGACGGAACCGGACCAGATCCAGCAGAGCTGAAGTACATCAGAACACAGATCAGAGCATCTGACAGCGCTTTGTGAAGCTTGGGCATTTTCATCTTCATTTACCGCCGTGTTGTAGATCCGCAGAGATGGAGGCCGGCGGCCCGCAGAGAGACTCGTAGACGGGGAACACGCTGATGACGTACATCTGCTGCGCTGCAATGCCTTCCAGCAGCAAACGATTTCACATTGACACACTCTTTTATATCACTTACATACAGATCATATGTGACCCAGGACCACAAAACCAGTCTTAAGTGTCAATTGTTCAATTGCTACAAATATTCCCCAGCGACTTAACACTGCTTTTGTGCTGCAGGGTCACATATGAGTGAGAGAAACTCAAAACAAAAGAAATCATATTTTTCATAAAGAAACTTAAACCAGGTTATGACAGTTTTTTAGCATTATATACAAATTCACAATAAAGTGTCCAGAATTATCATTATTCTAATCATTATTTTTTACTGATTCTCATTAGATTTTCATTGCTTTCGGACGAATCTTGTAAGATGAAAGTTGCTTGGAATAAAAGCATCTGCTGTAGGAATAAATGCACTTTAATACTGTTTTACTTCATTACACGGAACAAAAATACAGTAATACCATTTTTTTGTTAAATCAGCAGAAAGGCAGCACAATGGTATAAATATAAAAGTATAAATAATTTAAATGACATTAAAGAGAATCGGGAGGGACGTCAAGTTATTTGTCATGAAAATCATGTCAATGTTAAAAACCGTAATGCTCTGAAATAAATACATAATTATTATTAATGTAATGTATAAGCAATACAAATTGCTTATTTAGATTTTTAGATTAAATACAAAAAAACAAAACAAAAAAAATCACACTATGAAAACAAAACAAAAAACATTAAAAAAGCAAACATGAGAACATATGATTTTTAAAACTATTTAACGCAGTATACATTTTTTAAACATTTGTTTTTTACTAAATCTATTATATTACACAATTTTCTTATTTAGATTTTTGTATTTACTTTTTAGATTTAATTTTGTGTGTGTGTGTTTTCCTGATGCTCACAGTAAAGCATGGCGCTTGCAACACTAAGATCACGGGTTCGATTCCAGCAAAATTCACACGGTTCTAATGCAGTTCGGAGGGACATGAGGTTATTTGTCACAATGTCAAAACTCTTAATGCTCTAAAAGAAATACCTAACTCTTATAAATGTAATGTATAAGCAATAAAATAAAATTGCTTATATAAATAAATAAATATAATTGCTTATTTATTCAAACTTTACACAAAAAAACTAACAAACATGAGAACATGATTTTTAAAAACGCATTTAACATTGTATTAATTATTTATAACTTTTTTCCCACAAAATGTGAGTATTATAAACAGCATTTTAAATTTACTTTATTTTAAATTTAACATTTTCATTTAATTTAATTATTTAATTTTTTAATTTAATTTGATTTATTTAATTTTTATTTTATTCTAAAAAACAATTATTTATTTATTTTCTATTCTATTCTATTCTATTCTATTCTATGCAATGCAATGCCTGAAGCTCAAACACTTAAGCATGACGGTTGGAATGCCATGTGTTCGACTCCCATTAGGTTTTTGGTTCAAATATGATCCAGACATGTTTTGTGAGCTTCACTCATTAATACTGTTATACGTCACATGTATTCTGTGTAATCAGACCTGGCAGAGGGGCTGTAAAGGTGGATCCAGTGACTCGTTCCCAGCGTCTGTGCTCGCGCTCGGTCGCGGCGCTCCATTCGATGGCGAACTCGCTGACGTTTACCGCGGTGAACTCGTGTTCCCAGCAGATCCGCAGTGAAGGACCGTCGGGATAAACCCAGAGACTCTTCAGCGCCGGCACATCTGACGGAAAACACGACGCATTCAACAACACAAGAACTATAATCAAAACCAGAGCTGCGACTCTTAATCTCTCAATTCTATTCTACTGAGAAAAGACTCTTCATGAGAAATGAGTACCGTGAGTCCGAGACGCGTCGACCGTGAGCCGGCGGTGCGGTGAGCATCCCACGCTGTTAAAGGCACAAACAGAGACCTCATACTCCTCTGACCTTACAGGAACAACTACCTACAGACACAAACACCACTCATTTATCCAGTCTCAGTCAGAAACTCAGATGATGATTTCTTATTCGGAATGACTCACTTGTAAATGCTTTTCTAACATAATGCTGATGAATGTTTGATTTGATAAAAAAATGTATAAATAAAATAATAAAATAAAATAAAAACACCCACACAATGAAAATGTATTTAACCAATTTCTGACTATATATCTATTATATTTTGTATATATATTTCTAAATTATTATTATTATTTATATATTAATTCATACATTAATTGTGTATGAATTACTATGAATGAATGAAAAAGTAAATAATAAAAATAAAATAATTAAATTAAATTAAAATAATAAAATAAACTCTACCTTGAGATGAGTGATGTGGATGGTTATCTTCAGAGAGGGCTGTTTGATGGGCATGTAGGACACTTCATATCCTTGA
>NW_015547777.1:382296-387387 GCF_001515605.1 Sinocyclocheilus anshuiensis | reverse complement strand
TTCCGATCTACACACACTCTCACACACACGCACACTCTCACACACTCGCTTACACACTCGCGCACTCACACTCTCGCACACACTCGCACACGCACACTCTCTCACACACGCACACACTCACACACACACGTGCGCGCACACGCACACTCACGCGCTCAAACACACTCACACACTCACACACGCGCGCACACACACACACCCTCACACACTCGCGCACTCACACACGCGCGCACACAAACACTCACGCGCGCACACACACACACCCTCACACACTCGCGCACTCACACACGCGCGCACACAAACACTCACGCGCGCACACACACACACCCTCACACACTCGCGCACTCACACACGCGCGCACACAAACACTCACGCGCGCACACACACACACCCTCACACACTCGCGCACTCACACACGCGCGCACACAAACACTCACGCGCGCACACACACACACCCTCACACACTCGCGCACTCACACACGCGCGCACACAAACACTCACGCGCGCACACACACACACCCTCACACACTCGCGCACTCACACACGCGCGCACACAAACACTCACGCGCGCACACACACACACCCTCACACACTCGCGCACTCACACACGCGCGCACACAAACACTCACGCGCGCACACACACACACCCTCACACACTCGCGCACTCACACACGCGCGCACACAAACACTCACGCGCGCACACACACACACCCTCACACACTCGCGCACTCACACACGCGCGCACACAAACACTCACGCGCGCACACACACACACCCTCACACACTCGCGCACTCACACACGCGCGCACACAAACACTCACGCGCGCACACACACACACCCTCACACACTCGCGCACTCACACACGCGCGCACACAAACACTCACGCGCGCACACACACACACCCTCACACACTCGCGCACTCACACACGCGCGCACACAAACACTCACGCGCGCACACACACACACCCTCACACACTCGCGCACTCACACACGCGCGCACACAAACACTCACGCGCGCACACACACACACCCTCACACACTCGCGCACTCACACACGCGCGCACACAAACACTCACGCGCGCACACACACACACCCTCACACACTCGCGCACTCACACACGCGCGCACACAAACACTCACGCGCGCACACACACACACCCTCACACACTCGCGCACTCACACACGCGCGCACACAAACACTCACGCGCGCACACACACACACCCTCACACACTCGCGCACTCACACACGCGCGCACACAAACACTCACGCGCGCACACACACACACCCTCACACACTCGCGCACTCACACACGCGCGCACACAAACACTCACGCGCGCACACACACACACCCTCACACACTCGCGCACTCACACACGCGCGCACACAAACACTCACGCGCGCACACACACACACCCTCACACACTCGCGCACTCACACACGCGCGCACACAAACACTCACGCGCGCACACACACACACCCTCACACACTCGCGCACTCACACACGCGCGCACACAAACACTCACGCGCGCACACACACACACCCTCACACACTCGCGCACTCACACACGCGCGCACACAAACACTCACGCGCGCACACACACACACCCTCACACACTCGCGCACTCACACACGCGCGCACACAAACACTCACGCGCGCACACACACACACCCTCACACACTCGCGCACTCACACACGCGCGCACACAAACACTCACGCGCGCACACACACACACCCTCACACACTCGCGCACTCACACACGCGCGCACACAAACACTCACGCGCGCACACACACACACCCTCACACACTCGCGCACTCACACACGCGCGCACACAAACACTCACGCGCGCACACACACACACCCTCACACACTCGCGCACTCACACACGCGCGCACACAAACACTCACGCGCGCACACACACACACCCTCACACACTCGCGCACTCACACACGCGCGCACACAAACACTCACGCGCGCACACACACACACCCTCACACACTCGCGCACTCACACACGCGCGCACACAAACACTCACGCGCGCACACACACACACCCTCACACACTCGCGCACTCACACACGCGCGCACACAAACACTCACGCGCGCACACACACACACCCTCACACACTCGCGCACTCACACACGCGCGCACACAAACACTCACGCGCGCACACACACACACCCTCACACACTCGCGCACTCACACACGCGCGCACACAAACACTCACGCGCGCACACACACACACGCTCGCGCTCACACACACACACTCGCACACACACTCGCGCACTCACACACGCGCGCACACACTCACTCACACTCACAAACACACACGCGCACACACTCACGCGCTCACACACACACACACAAACGCAAACACTCACCCGTGCACACACACTCACACACACACACACACACACACACACGTGTGCTATATTACCTTCCAGAGAAGCACCAGCTGCCGAATCCTGGAGTTTTCATCTGAATCCACATAATAACTGAGAGAGAGAGCAACAGTCGGCACTGCAAACACACATGAAAGACGACTTTCAGACACACTGATACAGAACATGACAGCAGAAATACAGCGCCAGCCAAATACAGTGTTGGGGAAAGTTACTTTTAAAAGTAATGCATTACAATATTGCGTTACTCCATAAAGGATATTTGTGTTGTTTAACATTTAATTATTGCAGGTTTGCGTCATATTCTGAGTTAAATTATTTTTATTCATCTTGAGGAATACTGAATCTGTGGAGGTTTTTGTGAGTGAGATGAATTAATGCATATTCATATTTATTTTAGAACTACAGTAACATCTTCTGATTTCTCTCAACATGAGGACAGGAGAGCTGTCAATCAATAAATTGGGAAAAAAAGTAACTTGCGTTACTTATTTGAAAAAGTAACTCAGATATTCTCTTGTAAATTAAAAAGTAATGCGTTACTTTACTCGTTACTTGAAAAAAGTAATCTGATTACGTAACTCACGTTACTTGTAATGCGTTACTCCCAACACTGGCCAAACATATTAGCAGACTGTGTGAAAACCATATTAAAGTCCTGTTGTCGTCACTCACAGCTCTCTGATGTCTTCACTCGAGTCTCGTCGCTCCAGTCGCTCCATCGGCCGAATCCGTGAGAGCAGGAGACTCTCAGATGATACTCACTGAAGGCCTGTAAACCCTCGATCACGAACTGAGACTCGACCGAGGACGGCAAATCTGCAGTCTGAGATACAAACACACGGCTCTTTACTTTAATAAGCATCTTTTTAAGCGTCAACAATCAATCAGATTGTGTCATACTTTAGAATTCTAATAATTAATTGGATAAAACTGGTCTAAGTATATAATGATAATAATTTAAATGTAATTTAATTTAATCATCTATGAATGTCTGACAATCATCTATAGCAATTCTGACATTAAAATAAGTAAAATAAAATATACAAATTTTGCATTAGTAGTATTTTTTATCTTAATTATCTATGAGTTCTGACAGGTAGATATTTCTCCACAAAAATAAATAAATATAAAAATAAAATGAAAATTAATGAATTAATAAAAAAAAAAAATAATTTTCAAGCATGTTCTGTCATTTCTGACCTTGGTTCATGACTCTGTTGAGACATATAATAATAATAATAATTTACATGTAATTTTATTTAATCATCTATGAATGTCTGACAATCATCTATAACAATACTAACATTAAAATAAGTTAAATAAAATATAAAAATTTTGAATTAGTAGTATTTTTTTAATCTTAATTATCTATGAGTTCTGACAGGTAGATATTTCTCCACAAAAAAAATATATATATAAAAGAATAAAATGAAAATTAATTAATAAAAAAAAATAAATAAATTTCAAGCATGTTCTGTCATTTCTGACCTCGGCCCATGACTCTGTGTTGAGACGTTTGTAACGGATTTTGCATTTAGTGACTGGTATTTTCCCGCTGGTCCATGTGACGTTGATTGACGAATCAGTGACGTTAACAGACGAGATCAGCGGCCGAGGAGCCTGGACTACAACATTCACACAATCATTCTGGAGTTTGTCACATTTATCACCACCATTCTATGCTAAAATCAAATCAATATGAAAGCCATAACTGTCCTCTTACTTATATCCCGAATGACCAGCAGATAGACGTCAGAGAACTGCTCTTTCTGGCTGAAGACACTCTTTGACTTGATGGTTAAATTGAAAGTTGAATATATTTTTAAAATAGAGGGACAGTGGTGGAAGTCCTCAGCTCTGTGAAACAAAAACTACATTAACAGGTGGATTCATAGAGGCGTTTATTCATTATTATTATCAGCAGCAGTACTGATGACACTCGTCAGACACGTTTACTGGCTGAAAATTAAGCTGCTGATGGTTTGTGATCTGATGTGGTTTGTCTGAGCCCATCTGCAGGTCAACGACTCCTCTTGCATCAGATAGTGGCATGATGTGTTCAGGAAGTTCTCTTGAGGGCAAAAACAACAATTAAAACCAAATCAACAGCAAATATGCTGGTAAACCCAGTCTGAACGGTTTCAGGCTCGTACCAGATGTTCTGGGAACTCGAGGAGCTCCGTCTGATGCTGTATAGAGACAGTCCGCGATAGACGTCACACACAGCTTCTTCTGCTTCCCACAATCCTTCAGCTCTTCCTGAGTCACCGTCAGCTCTGGAAAACGGTCTCATTAACTCATTAACTCACACTCTTCGTATATTACCATACTCCTGTGTGTCAGAATTTTACCTTGAATGCTGAAAGTGCGCTTTACGTTTCCCAAAGCACCTGTAAATCAAACAAAATCAGTAGATTCAAAGCTGAGAAGCATTTATGAAGAGATTTAAATGTACACTGAATAAAATTTGGTGTACAAAAATTCTCAGCTAGTAAATTTCACAAGTAATTACAAAGAAACAGCAAGCAACACACTGAATTAAAAATGAAATTCTGAAGTATAAAGACTGATATAGTATTTTCTGGGGAAGCCTGTTTTCGCCACAGGATAAAGAAATAAAAATAGGTCATTGTGAACTTTCTATTTCGTTATTCTGACGTTTATTTCGCAATTCTGCGTTTCCC
>NW_015547777.1:379006-381427 GCF_001515605.1 Sinocyclocheilus anshuiensis | reverse complement strand
CACCGGTAGTACCGGTAGTGACGTCATGGCTGTCGCCGGCCAACGAGTTGGTGTTTTTTCAATGTATGCTGGTCACGACGACTCCGAATTACAGATATAAACTCAGAATTGAGATATAAACTCCGAATTACAGATATAAACTCAGAATTGAGATATAAACTCCGAATTACAGATATAAACTCAGAATTGAGATATAAACTCCGAATTACAGATATAAACTCAGAATTGAGATATAAACTCCGAATTACAGATATAAACTCAGAATTGAGATATAAACTCCGAATTACAGATATAAACTCAGAATTGAGATATAAACTCCGAATTACAGATATAAACTCAGAATTGAGATATAAACTCAGAATTACAGATATAAACTCAGAATTGAGATATAAACTCAGAATTACAGATATAAACTCAGAATTGAGATATAAACTCAGAATTACAGATATAAACTCAGAATTGAGATATAAACTCAGAATTACAGATATAAACTCAGAATTGAGATATAAACTCAGAATTACAGATATAAACTCAGAATTGAGATATAAACTCAGAATTACAGATATAAACTCAGAATTGAGATATAAACTCAGAATTACAGATATAAACTCAGAATTGTGAGATATAAACTCCGAATTATGAGATATAAACTCCGAATTACAGATATAAACTCAGAATTGAGATATAAACTCCGAATTACAGATATAAACTCAGAATTGCGATATAAACTCCGAATTACAGATATAAACTCAGAATTGAGATATAAACTCAGAATTATGAGATATAAACTCCGAATTACAGATATAAACTCACAATTGCGATATAAACTCCGAATTACAGATATAAACTCAGAATTACAGATATAAACTCAGAATTGTGAGATATAAACTCAGAATTACAGATATAAACTCAGAATTGTGAGATATAAGTCAGAATTGTGAAATTGTCAGAACTGTGTAAAAGTCAGAATTGTGAGAAACAAAGTATGAATTATGAGACAAAAAGTCGCAGTTATCTTTATTTTTTATCCTGTGCTGGGGAAAAATCATGTTTCAGAGTCGAGCTGAAGTTTACTTACAGCAGAAGCAGAAGACACAGATCAAGATGCACACAGATCTCCTGCCGCTCATCTTCTCATCTGTGAAGAACAAGGTGAAACAAGGTGAAGTGATTTAAAAAGAAAAAAGCCTGAAACAACCTCAGCAGCCAAAGACATCTAGGAGCTCATGAATATGAATTCTATAGATCTGTAACTCTGATAAATCCACACACACACACTGATATAAATCTACACACACCATACGCACAATTGAAATATATATATATATGGCATAACTAGAGTAAAATCACTCACAGTCGGAGTGCAGCACATGCTGTTGGAGTCTCAGTGGTTTTCTCTCTCGTGGTTTCTCAATGTGAAGCTCAGGTTTAGAAGAAGAGCGATAACATCAGAGTGATACGGCAGAAAAACACTTCCTTTGACAGTTTCCTTCCATTTCACTTGTGGCTGAATACAATACAACTCAAGAGCATATTATCTGTCATCTGTGTGTGGAAAAGGCCCGTTCACAAAAACAGGAGTTTGAAATAAAATAGTTCTTCTTTTGTTGTTTGAAAATCTGAATTTAGTTTAATGATCCTGTTTGAGCAACACAAAATAATCAATTCCTGGAGAAAGAGTCAAGATTTGGACATTTTAAACACTCTTTCTTTCTGCAGCAGACAGGTGATAATAGAAACGCACTTTAAAGCTGCTGAAATAATGAATGCATTAAAAAGTGATTCAAAAGAAACCACAGCAGAAATGAGTCTCACGATCACCATTAGTGTTCGGTCACAATCAACACAGACTTTAGATTAGATTCAACTTTATTGTCATTGCACATGTAAGGTACAAGGCAACGAAATGCAGTTAGCATCTAACCAGAAGTGCAATAAGCAGTAAGTACAGGATATACAGTGTCTACAATATGTTACAAATGTACAATAAATATACAGATAAGGCAGTACTATGGACATAATTTACAGATTTTTAAATACTATCAGCATGATATACAGATAGGTATACTATGAACATACTATACATATGGATTATGTAATAAGTGTATGTACACTATAAGCAGAAACTATGAACATATGAACATCATTTACAAATGAATATGTAAGCGATACATTAAGCTGTACAAAACACTAGTGCAATGGAAATTTTAAAAAGTGCATAGAAAAACTCACACTCACACTTTACACTCAGCAATGAGTTTCACTCCCAATCACATCTACAGTAACATGAGAATCAACCAATCAATCAACCAACCAACCAACCAACCAACCAATCAACCAACCAACCAACCAACCAACCAACCAACCAACCAACCAACCAACCAACCAACCAACCAACCAACCAACCAACCAACCAACCAA
>NW_015547777.1:371980-378898 GCF_001515605.1 Sinocyclocheilus anshuiensis | reverse complement strand
ATAGCCTAAATATTTCGTTCAAAATGTAGTGCATTCAGATTCAGTCTTAAAAGGATAGATCTCCCAAAAAACCACCCAACCAACCAACCAACCAACCAACCAACCACCCAATCAACCAACCAACCAACCAACCAACCAATAAATCAATCAACCAACCAACCAATAAATCAATCAACCAACCAACCAATCAACCAACCAACCAATTAACCAACCAACCAACCAATAAATCAATCAACCAACCAACCAACCAACCAACCAATAAATCAATCAACCAACCAATCAATCAACCAATAAATCAATCAATCAACCAACCAATCAACCAACCAACCAACCAACCAACCAACCAACCAACCAACCAATAAATCAATCAACCAACCAATCAACCAATAAATCAATCAATCAACCAACCAATCAATCAACCAACCAACCAATCAATCAACCAACCAATCAACCAATAAATCAATCAACCAACCAATCAACCAATAAATCAATCAATCAACCAACCAATCAATCAACCAACCAATCAACCAACCAACCAACCAATCAACCAACCAATCAACCAATCAACCAACAAATCAATCAACCAACCAACCAACCAACCAGAGTTCTGAACATCATGAAGGAGATTCAAAGGAATCAATTCACAGATGATTCCTTCACAGATTTACGTGCTTAGTAAATGCTTTCTATTCTTACTAATAAAGTGCACAAATCCCATTATTGAATTGTATAATTGTGATTTCCCACCTGAATTCATCAAGCATCACTGAAGAAATCAAAGGTTCTGCTCTGAATCAGGTGAAAAGGTTGCATTCGGTGATTTAGTAAAGTGACAGTAACTTATTAAAGTTTGTAGCAGTGCTATTTTAGTATCAATGAGATACTATTAGTTTTTGTTAATATTTTGAATTGGTTTTTCTTTTTTTTGATATTTTCTGTTCTCATGTTAATTTTAGTTACAGTTTTAGTAATTTTGTTGTGATTTTTGCCAATTTTATTAGTTTTTTTATTTATGTCTATATATTTTTTATTAATTTATTTCAGTTTTAGTTATTTTAGTACAAGTTAAAATGAAAATAAGAAATGTTGCCTTGGCAACTAGCTGAAATAAAATAAGTTTACGTTTTTTGTTTTTTTTTTGTAGTTGACATTTATTTTAAGAAACAAAATATTTTTTAAGGCTATTTTAAGTATAAATGATATACTATTGTAGTTTTTATTCATATTTAGAGTTAGTTTTTATTTTCTGTTTTCATTTGAATTTTAGCTAGTTTTAATACTTTTTTGCAGGTTTTTCTCATTTTTATTTATATGCCATAGTTTTTACAAAGTTTTTTATATTTTAGTACATCAAGGATGCTTTTATTTTTAAACATGTCTGTATAGCTTTTATTCATTTTTATTTCAGTTTTAGTTTTAGCTTTTTTCGTACGTCGAGTTAAAATGAAAATGAGAAATGCTGCTTTGGCAACTAGCTGAATTAAAATAAGTTTACATTTTGATATATTTTATTTTATTTCAGCTAACGTTTACTTTAAGAAACAATTTTTTTGTGTGGTTTTAGTTTAATTAACTCTAATAACCCTGATACACAAATTATTTGAGGAATAATTATTTTACATCTGTAGCAGTGTTATTTTAGTATCATTGAAATACTATTGTTGTTTTTATTAACAATTAGAGTTAGCTTTTATTTTGTTTTCATTTTAGCTAGTTTTAATAATTTTTTGCATGCTTTTCTCATGTTTATTACTAGTTTTTACTAATCTTCATTTCAATTTCAAGTTTTAGATATTTTCGTCCATCAAGGACACTTTTATTTTTAAATGTCGGTACAGTTTTTATTAATTTGTATTTGAGTTTTAATTATTTTAGTACATCAACTTAAACTTGAATGAAAGTGAGAAATGTTGAGAAATTACGTTTTTTTATATTTTAACTAACAATTTTTTCATGGTTTTATTAGTTTAGATAGTTTTTTTATTTTATTTCAAGTAGCAATTTCTTCATGATTTCAAGTTTTAGTTAATGATAATAACCTCTATCAGCACTAGTACTAGTGATCACTGACCTAGTAAAACAACTAGTGGACATTAACTTAAAGGACTTAAATGAAGGTGAACAAGCGACTCTCTATCAAGCAAGAAGACCGAGACGGATGTGAAACCCACAGCACCTTTAATACACGTGTAAAATGCATGACATATAAAAACAGGTTCATTAACGCCTAATAATAAATACAAATCATCTCACAGCTATAACTTAACGATGTCTCCAAGTTTATGGCCCGTTAGGGTGATCTGTCCTGAGAGCTGGAACTCCTGCTTCAAGAAATTCCCAATATATTCAGAGTAGAAGACGTCGCAGTAGAGCCAGATCTGAGCCAGCGCTCTCTGGTAGTTAGCGTTGCATGTGGGCAGTCGTGAGCGTCTGATGGCTCGGTTCAGATCCAGCCAAAGCTCCTCCATGCCGCGAGAGCCACAGTTCCGCTCACACACCACCCACTTGACTCTCTGACGGAGGTGCAGTGCGTGTTTCTCCACGGTCTTTCGGAACAGTCTTGAGAAGGAGCGTGCGATCTTCAGCGGCGCGCTTCTGTCTGCGATCACGCACCACGAGCGTTTGAATCTCTTGGCTTCGCTCTCAGCCGGTTTCCTCTGGTCTGAAGTGTCCGCCGGTTCCTCCAGACGCAGCCAGAAGCTCTGCAGATCCTCGGAGGAGATCAGAGGAGCAGGTTTGAGGGGTCTGATGGGTCTGTGGGCGTCAGACGCTGACGGGAACCAGGGTTTGAATTGGGGGAGGACTCTGCTGGGAAACTCCTGCAGGACTGTGTGTGTGAGGAGAACCACGTCTCTGACCTCCAGCAGCGGACGGAAATACACACTCACATCCTCACAACACACAAGCAGAGACAGGAGTGTTAATTTCAAGTTTTAGATATTTTCGTCCATCAAGGACACTTTTATTTTTAAATGTCGGTACAGTTTTTATTAATTTGTATTTGAGTTTTAATTATTTTAGTACATCAACTTAAACTTGAATGAAAGTGAGAAATGTTGAGAAATTACGTTTTTTTATATTTTAACTAACAATTTTTTCATGGTTTTATTAGTTTAGATAGTTTTTTTATTTTATTTCAAGTAGCAATTTCTTCATGATTTCAAGTTTTAGTTAATGATAATAACCTCTATCAGCACTAGTACTAGTGATCACTGACCTAGTAAAACAACTAGTGGACATTAACTTAAAGGACTTAAATGAAGGTTAACAAGCGACTCTCTATCAAGCAAGAAGACCGAGACGGATGTGAAACCCACAGCACCTTTAATACACGTGTAAAATGCATGACATATAAAAACAGGTTCATTAACGCCTAATAATAAATACAAATCATCTCACAGCTATAACTTAACGATGTCTCCAAGTTTATGGCCCGTTAGGGTGATCTGTCCTGAGAGCTGGAACTCCTGCTTCAAGAAATTCCCAATATATTCAGAGTAGAAGACGTCGCAGTAGAGCCAGATCTGAGCCAGCGCTCTCTGGTAGTTAGCGTTGCATGTGGGCAGTCGTGAGCGTCTGATGGCTCGGTTCAGATCCAGCCAAAGCTCCTCCATGCCGCGAGAGCCACAGTTCCGCTCACACACCACCCACTTGACTCTCTGACGGAGGTGCAGTGCGTGTTTCTCCACGGTCTTTCGGAACAGTCTTGAGAAGGAGCGTGCGATCTTCAGCGGCGCGCTTCTGTCTGCGATCACGCACCACGAGCGTTTGAATCTCTTGGCTTCGCTCTCAGCCGGTTTCCTCTGGTCTGAAGTGTCCGCCGGTTCCTCCAGACGCAGCCAGAAGCTCTGCAGATCCTCGGAGGAGATCAGAGGAGCAGGTTTGAGGGGTCTGATGGGTCTGTGGGCGTCAGACGCTGACGGGAACCAGGGTTTGAATTGGGGGAGGACTCTGCTGGGAAACTCCTGCAGGACTGTGTGTGTGAGGAGAACCACGTCTCTGACCTCCAGCAGCGGACGGAAATACACACTCACATCCTCACAACACACAAGCAGAGACAGGAGTGTTAAATATACAACGGTAGGGTTGCAAAGGGGTGGAACATTTCCAGGTAAATTTCCAGAAACTTTCCAAAAATCCCTGGAATGTTTCCGAAATTTACTGGACATTTTCCACCTTTTTGCAACCCTATACATCAATAAGAAGTGAATAAATAAATAAAAAATAAGACAAAATAATATATCATCATCTTATGTCTGTTAATAAAAAAAAATACAGTACAAATATTTAAAAAAACATACAAAAAAAATAGAAATAATACTTTCTAGTTAATTAAATTGATTAAAAGTGACAGTAAAGACATTTATAATGTTGCAAAAGATTTCTATTTCTAATAAATGCTGTTCCTTTTTACTTTCTATTCATCTGTGAATCCTGAAAAATAAAATGCATCACAGTTTCACAAAAATATTAATGTTTTCAACATTGATAATAATCAGAAATGTTTCTCGAGCAGAATATTATACTGATTTCTGAAGATCATGTGACACTGAAGACTGGAGTAATGATGCTGAAAATACAGCTGCGCATCACAGAAATACATTACAGTTTAACACATATTCACATAGAAAACAGCTGTTTTACATTATAATAATATTTCACTATTTTTACTGCATTTTTAATCAGATCAATTACAAAAAAAATACTAAACTAAAATGATTTCTACATTTTAACCAGCTAATAACTTATGTACACACTATACAAAATATGTATGTACTGTACAAACAAGATAATTTATATACAGCAAAGAAAAGAGGTAGAATATGTTAAAATAAACTAAAAGCTGCTAAATGACTAAATGTAAAAGTATAAACAGTTTCTCGAGTATTGCACGTTTTTGTTTTGTTTTAACACATGAAGAGAAAACACACAAAACTAACACATTATATACAAAATAAATATATTCTAACAGGTGGTAATGTGGAATTAAATGAATTAAAATACTAAACTATTAAACTGAAATGACATAAAACGCTTTATCATGATATGAGAAGCTGAAAACATCAGCGTTTATATGAACTGGCTTCTCAGCGGGTTTGTGAAAGCGTCCGTCAGCTCCTCTGTTACTCACCTTCACGTCCTGCGACATATTTCACGATCTTTATGAACATGTTATCGAGTTTTGTGAACATGTTAACATGCTAACTGCAGCTAGATAGCTAACGCTCTCCGGACCGACAGGCGGCGCGGTGACGTCACGACGCGCTCACAGCTGACCAGCGGAAGTAGACGCGAGCCGCCGGAAGTGTCGTGTACACAGAGACACTATTCAGCGTTCTGCTTCCAGTCGTTTAACGCGAATTAAACCGAAGAGAAGCTGCAGATATGGCGCATTTAACGACAAACCCGGCGGATAAAGAGCGGTCAGTTTGACGAACACTTACAGTTCACTACTTTATATTTCTGATTACATCTGTAACACTATTTAACTGCAAAACTCAGTGGAGCTCCATGTAAATACTCTGATAATCAGTGTGTGTGTGTGTGTGTGTGTGTGTGTGAGAAAATATATATAAGTATTTTATATGTAAATAAATGTATTTACATTTAATTTTATATTTAAATATATTTATACATTTTTAAGATATATACATATGTAAAAATAGCTATATACTATTTTAATATATATATTTTTTTATAATTTATTTTTAAATCATGTATATATATATATATATATTCTGTTATTATTATTGTATTTTTTCCCACCAGGTTTATGTGCATCTATCCGGCTTACATCAACAGTAAAAAGACATTAGCAGAAGGCAGAAGAATACCTGCAGAGAAGGTGAGTGTTACTGCTGGTGTTGTTCATAATCAGAGTGTATTTGCGTGTGTTTAATCTGTGTGTGTGTGTGTTCAGGCTGTGGAGAACCCGTCGTGTGCTGAGATCCGGGACGTTCTGACCGCCGCTGGACTCAATGTTCTGCTGGAGGTCTGATCATCGGTTTATACGTGCGCTGATTCTGGTATTTAAGAGCTGTGGAATCATGACATCATTTCCTCTTCCAGAACAAGATGTATCCGCGCGAATGGAACAGAGACGTTCAGTTCAGAGGGAGAGTGCGGATTCAGCTCAAACTCGAGGACGGAAGTTTGTGCCAAGACAAGTTTGCATCTAGTAAGCTAGTTCGAAGCATTCGTTACATTGAATAATTAATATTCAAGTAGGGCTGCATGATTTGGGGGAAAAAAAATGTAATTGCAAGTTTTTAAAAAGAAAAGTTCCAGGTTTGCTCTGCTTGTTTTTAAGGCTGCAAAATTTGGCTATAAAATAGCAAAATAATAACAAAAAATTATATAATTTTACTAGAATTTCATTAATAATAAAATAATTATATTATTTTTACCCTAACCCTAAATAAAAATAGAAAAGTTAATATTTAAAAAAAAAAGGTATTCACAATATGGCCAAAATTTTGTGGTTTTTACAAATTATAAATTATATTAAATAATAATAGTACTAAATGAGAATTATTTAAAATAGTATGAAATAATTTAAGAAAAATAAATAAATTAAAAAAATATATATATAATTTTTTATTTTATTGCCAAATTGTGCAGCCCTAAAAAGCAAGCAGAGCAAACCTGGAATTTTTCTTAAATACTATATATATAATTTTTATTATTATTAGTTTTATTTTAATCCTAAATAAAAATAGAAACGTTAATAGAATTAAGAAATATTACTATTGAAATATATAACTGTCAAAACAGTATTTAAGAAAAATAATATACACTTTTAATAATATAAAAATATTATAAACATTTATTTTGATTAATCATGCAGCCATATTTTCAAGTGTTGTTAGCGCTCACATAAAACAATTTATACTGAGGTGTATAATGAGGGGAAACGAG
>NW_015547777.1:371511-371709 GCF_001515605.1 Sinocyclocheilus anshuiensis | reverse complement strand
GTTTTATGTGGCGGAGATGATCCCGAAACTGAAGAGCAGAACGCAGAAGAGCGGCGGAGCCGAGGCCGGATCACAGCAGGGAGAAGGAGGGAAGAAAGGAAAGAAGAAGAAGAAGTAGACGACTGGAGATCATCTGTTTTGGTTCCTCTTTGACTTTTTGTTGGACTCCAGATGTTTGAGCGTCTGCATGTTTTCATT
>NW_015547777.1:349493-365073 GCF_001515605.1 Sinocyclocheilus anshuiensis | reverse complement strand
CTTATTTATTCAGCTTCTTTCAGCTGATGTATAAATCTTAATTTAAATAAATTGACCCTTATGACTGGTTTTGTGCTCCAGGGTCACGTATGTGATGACCTCTGACACCTTCAACAGCGAGACAGAGGTGTTTCTGTTAATTACTGATGATGGATTGTGTTTAAACGAGCGCTGACAGAGCTGGAAATACAGCGGCGGCTCGTATGACGGCATCTTTCGACACGTCTGTCTGTGGGTTTTTCTAGGTGTGTTTGTCCCGGCGCGGAGGATCAGTGTTTTGACACGGCTGTGAGATGCCAGCGCTCGTGTCCTTCAGTGCACCTGTTCACGTCTCCCCTCGCACGAATATTTCCGTCTGTCTGAATGAGTGAAATAAAGAGAATCGAGCAGCAGTCAGTGACACGTGTGTTTATTGAGCTCGACTCATCTGTGTGTCGCACACGTATGTGCCGTTAGTTCGCCGCTGGATTTCCCCCGCGATTGTCACCAAAATTCTTTAGATGTTTGGTCCGGTTCTCCATCCTTGTGAGCCACTCGTCACGCAGCCTGAAATCAGAGTTCAACACCAAGTTTTCAAAAAGTCTCTGATGCTCATCAGAGCTGCATTCATTTGATTAAAAATACAGTAAAAATTGTAAATATTTTTATAATTTAGAATAACTGTTTTCTATGTGAATATCTGTTAAACTAATTTATTTCTGTGATCAAAACTATTTTCAGCATCATTGCTCCAGTCTTCAGTGTCACATGATCTTCAGAAATCATTCTAATATTCTGCTCGAGAAACATTTCTGATTATTATCAATGTTGAAAACATTCATATTTTTGTGGAAACTGATACATTGTATTTTTCAGGATTCACAGATGAACAGAAAGTTCAAAGGAACAGCATTTATTTGAAACATCTTTTGTAACAAATGTCTTCACTGTCACTTTAGCTCACACGTACAAAAAAAACTACATATGTATAAAATAAATATACAAGTATATGTAAAGTGCAGGGTATTATATAATGTTTTAATTAATGGCTGATGCTACATGTGAGATCAAAAAGTAGCTTTAATAATTCTCTGAATTCGCTGTAACATAAGTATAATTGACTGTACATGAGTATTTGCACACATGCCACCGTCTCAATATGGATTATTGAATTTGAGGGCCGTTACTCTGATAATCTTCTGTCCTCAGCAGGACGCAGATATTAAATATCAGCTCAGAGAACAGCACAGCCGCTTGACTGTGCATAATAATAAAAATATGTGACCCTGGAGCACAAAAGCAGTCTCAAGTGTCAATTTTTCAAAATTGAGATGTATGCATCATCTGAAAGCTGAATACATAAGCGTTCCATTGATGTATGGTTTGTTAGGATAGAACAATATTTGAAAATCTGGAATCTGAGGGTGCAAAAAAATCTAAATATTGAGAAAATCATCTTTAAAGTTGTTCAAATTAAGTTCTTAGCAATGCATATTACTAATCAAAAATTAAGTTCTGATATATTTACGGTAGGACAGTTACTAATTATCTTCATGGAACATGATATTAATATCCTAATGATGTTTGGCATAAAAGAAAAATGGATAAATTTGACCCATACAATGTATTGTTGGCTATTGCTACAAATATACCCCAGCGACTTAAGACTGCTTTTGTGCTGCAGGGTCACATATAGGGTGTGTGGAGTGTATTTTTTACTTGCATTTATATTATATTATCCAGCACTTTAACATGTGCAGTATATTAAGAAAACAGTAAAATATCACTTCTAATTGTTCTATTATAAATGCAAAAAGCAATACTCTCTTATGGTGATGCAACTGAGTTCCGAGACTTACTTTATGAGAGAGCTCCTCTTCATCCTCTCTTCTTCAGCTTCTATCGTGTGATTGTGATTGTTGATCTTCTGCTCCCAGAATGACTTGATGAAGAGTTTGTCGTGAATGAGAGCAGAACTCATCTCCTGTGAAGCGAAGGAACAGACGAATCAAACACCTGTTCATCAGAGATATGTATTCATATCAATAGATAAGAGCATATATATTCACCTGGTTGTGTGAGGTAAAGGTCAGCAGACGGTAAGAGTGATCTTCATCGTCCAGACGGTCAGTGACTGTCTGCCTGGCCTTTATTTCAGTGTGACTGGAGTGTCATCAGCACCTCTAATGATGTTTCTGAGCTCCTCCTCGGGTTTATTTCAGAAGTGACTCTTCTCCTTTCAGTGTCTTTTTCTGTTGGGATGGGCGGCACCCATTCACTCCAAGCACTATCTCTCCTCACTCGCTGCTGGAAGCTTCCTCAGAATTCTGCTTTTTTCTTCCAGTACAAATATCTAAAGAGCTTTTGCTTAAAATGAGAAAAATATCTACTAATGTGGTCAGAATTATAATCTTTCCCCCCCCTTTGAGTTAGTTGAATTTTTCTGACCCCACTGACAGAAAACTCACTTCATTTTGGTACGTTTTTCAGATCTTCCTACCAATTTAGGTTATGAAAAAATTGTTGGAACATTATTTATAGAACGTTGAAAGGTCTAGATAACATTAGCAAAAAAAAATACAACGTTGCACTAATATTTTTTCACCCAAAATATAACATTTGAACCTTTTTTTTTTTTAAATATTTGGTAACACTTTACAATAAAGTTCCATTAGTTAAGTTATTAACTGACATGAACAAACTCTGCACAATACATTTATTACAGTATTTATTATCTCTTAGTTAATGAAAATACAGTCGTTCATTGTTAGTTCATGTTCATTCACAGTGCATTAACTAATGTTAAAAAGCACAACTTTTGATTTTAATAATGCATTAGTAAATGTTGAAATCAACATGAGCTAATAATATAATAATATAGGTGAAATCAAACTGAAAAAAAAAGACTATATATCTATAATATATAAATGTTGAAATGAACATGAGCTAATGCTAGAAGTATTGTTCATGCTAGTCCATGTTAACTAAAGTAGTGTGTTAACTAATGTAACATTGTAAAGTGTTACAAAATATTCTAAGAACATTCAAATGTCCAGTTTTCTTTTCATGATTAGAATATTATTTAAACGTTACAAAAACATCTCTTGCGGCGTTCTACTCATTTTATTTCCACGCAAACTATAAGTTTAACTGAACATTTATTTTTATATTCTAAAAACAGTTTTTGTAACGTTTAAAGGCGTTACTTCGAACGTTCAAGCGCACATGACGTCACGCCACGTTCTGAGAATGTTGATCTCAGGACGTTTTGAGCGCGTATATCAAATATTAATAAAGTTATGAGACCGTTCCATAAACACTTATAAGAGCACTAGAAAGAAAACATTAGTGAAAGCTGTGAGAAGGTTAGCTGGGTTGTGCAATTTTGCTTCTCCAGTAAACGCATCTCGATTTATGAACGTTTAGATGTTTGTAGTGTAACGCAGCTTGAATCGCGTCCAAAGCAGCGAATGAAGCCACTGCAAACTAATGCACTTATCACTGCAAACACCCGATGACATGTTCACATGATTCACACACTGCTCCTGACTCCCAGCAATCACACTGATATCCGTCTGCCTCCGTTACATCATGTCTGTTTAAGGTGGAAAACATCTTGCATATGTTGTAAAGGACCATCACATCCAAAATAACCTCTGTAATCATCAAGTGACAGACACATTAAAACACGTGTCTCAGAGCTCAGTCTTCACAGAGATCTCTCACTTTCGTCAATGCACTGAAATCTTAGCCTTAATTAGCGGAGCGCGGGGCACAGTGTAACGCGGGGTAAGTTGTAACACACGTGGTTTGAATATTTCCACACATGCTAGCATAACCACATTTACAGCATTTACTAGTTACCATATCAACATTATATCGAGAAAAAAAGTGCACCAAAATTCAAAAGCGTTTTGAAGATATCGCTGAACATGTATTTTACCATAGTAACATTATATTTCTGGCTTAAGTAAATTTTTCATCTCAGGTTTTATCACTCATTTAAAATGAGACAAATCTGCTATTTTTGCAATCTATTATTTATCAGTTTAGATTATTTTTTAATGCTTCGCTAACTATCATAACCGGTTTTAAATTCCAGTTGCGTTACACTGCGTTACAATGTGCTATTCTATGACATTAGCGATGTAATTCACACTATTTACTTCAATTAATTTGAATGATAAACGACGAGAAACTGGTGACTGACAGTCAATGTTTAGTGTTAAGAAATTATTATTTCAAGACATGTAAAGCACTTTGGCTCGTTTATGTGCGCCGTCCCAAGCTTGGTTTCAATGCGTTCATTGACAAACTCCAAAATCAGATGATTTTTAATTCTTAAAAAACGCCATTATTTTATTTGAAATAAATAATTATTTTATGTTATTGACAAAATATTTTAGTTTGTCTTGTATGTTTTTTTCATGCGATCAGATAATGTTTTAAGCTGTCTTATGGTCATGTTACAACGTGCCCCTCAGATGTTACAATGTACCCCACGTACGGGGCATGTTGTCACATTTCACTTCCAATTTTTGAGGGTAAATAAAGAAAAACGTATACACTGTAATTATGAAACAAAGCGACATATTTGTACTAGACAAGTGTGAAATTACTGTGGATAAAAAAAAATATATTCTGAACCCCATGTGGATTTACACAATTTGAGAAAGTCAAAAAGTGTTACTTTGTGCCCCGCTCTCCCCTACTTCACAGTTATATTTTTGTCAATCTGAATGAATCTGATCTGATTGCAGATTCTGAAAGTGCTGTTTATATGAACCCGAAATGTTGCAGTCAGATTCACACACTTGTTTACATGTGCATTACTTAGAGCAAACTAAACTAAACACAACCGGAGAGAGGAAAGAAAACGAAAATAAATAAATAAATAAATATGAAAATAAAAAAGGTAATTGCAACATTTGATCTCACAAGTTGGACTTTTTTCTTGCAACTGAGAGTTTATATTATTTGATATCAGAATTGCGATATAAACTTAGAATTGCAAAACATTGCATTGCAATTTTTTTTATCGGGCTTCCATAAAAAAATAAAGAAAGCCCCCGATTTAAAAGAGCTTTTTAGCAAATATTCAGATGAAAATAAACATACAGTACGCACCTTGTATTGACGTAAAATACATAAACATCATGCAACTGCGCATGTGTGCAATATATTTTTAGATCCAAAAATAGTCGGATTCAAGCATTTACATGCTTAAATTTCCCTGTTGATCTGATTATTTCACGCGCGCATTCCAATCGTAATTTCATTCAGATGTGATGTTATATATGAAGGCTTTTCATTCCGAATGAGCCATCGATCTGATTATGAACCCATTGTTTGAGTGCGTGTGAATGTAAAGTGTTTCATTTGTAATCTAGCGCATACTTTTCCGAGCAAATCTTGTGTCAAAAATATGTTCCCATTAAGTTATGAAAACCTTATTTCTGAATGTTCAAAACATCCAGTTTTTTAAACGGTTAACATTAAGGGAACATTCCATTTTATAATTTCACAAACATTGTGGGAATGTTACTTTTAATGTTTTCTGAACGTTCTGAAACAAGTAGTAACATTTAAAAAAAAAAAACGTTAGATGAACATGTCACAACCACATGGACCTTGTTTTTGGACTTTTTTGCACCGTTTCCCTTCGTTGTGTGTCCATGTTTGGTCTTGTATTTAAGTTTTTCTGTTAATGTTTTGAGAACTTAATGTTAACCCCCCTAGCTAACAAAATATGTTCTAAGAACATTTTGCTAACGTTTCATTAAGTTATAAAAATTATATTTCTGAATGTAAAAAAAAAAAAAAATCCAGTTTTTCAAATGTTTTTCTTGGTTATTGGCAGATATTATGGGAATGCCGTTTTTGAATTTTCTCTGGATGTTTTGAAACAAGTAGTAACATTTAAAAAAACGTTTTTTCAACTAAAATGTTTCAGAAATATAATGTTCCATGAAGGATGTATAAATAACGTTTCTGTGCTAACTTTTTGAGATCATTATTAAAGGGACAGTTCATCCAAAAATGAAAATTAGTCCATGATTTACTCACCCTCAAGCTATCCTAGGTGTGCATTACTTTCTTCTTTCAGATGAATCCAATCAGAGTTATATTAAAAAATGTCCTGGCTCTTCCAAGATTTATAATGGCAGTGAATGGGTGTTATTTGTCAATAGTCCAAAAGAAGTCCAATAAAGTGCATCCATCCATCATTAAAAGTGTCTCACACGGCTCCGGGGGGTGAATAAAGGCCTCCTGAAGCGAATCAATGCGTTTTTGTAAGAAAAATATCCATATTTAAAACTTTATAAACCATAATCTCTAGCTTCCGCTAACTGTCGTACGCGTGTTCATTCCGGCGGATGACGTAGGACGTAGCATAAGCTCCGGTGAGAGTATGCTAGTCTCGCGAGAACCAACGTTTGTTAACAGGAGCAAAGGAAGCAAAGTTTCTTTACTTTAGCAAAGGAAAACCAGTCTCCTCTCGGCTTATATCGAAATCCTCCCGCATTTTTCTTTACAAATCCTCGTTTTGTGCGTCTAATTCGTGACCGGTGTTTTGTTTCGCTCTCTCCGCTGCGCCGGAATGAACGCATGTACGACAGTTAGCGGAAGCTAGCGATTACGGCTTATAAAGTTTTAAATATGGATATTTTTCTTACACAAACGCATCGATTCGCTTCAGGAGGCCTTTATTCACCCCCCCGGAGCCGTGCGGGACACTTTTTATTATGGATAGATGCGCTTTATTGGACTATTGACAAATAACACCCATTCACTGCCATTATAAAACTTGGAAGAGCCAGGACGTTTTTTTAATATAACTCCGATTGGATTCGTCTGAAAGAAGAAAGTCACACACACCTAGGATAGCTTGAGGGTGAGTAAATCATGGGGTCATTTTCATTTTTGGGTGAACTATCCCTTTAAAGACCAGAGAACTCTGAACAATCTTTCTATTAACATTACTAGAAGAAAGTTTGTTCTTAACTTCGAGAGAACCATGCCAGAACATTCCCTGTTCCCCGTTACTGTGGATTAAAGTGTGTTTGGCACAGCGATGGTCTGATCTATTGTTCGCTCACATTACGGCACATTAACACCTGCTCACTTTCTTGCCCTTTTACACAAGGCCAAATGTATCTGGAGAATCTGGGCACCTAGGTTAGCTTGAGGGTGAGTAAATCATGGGGTCATTTTCATTTTTGGGTGAACTATCCCTTTAAAGACCAGAGAACTCTGAACAATCTTTCTATTAACATTACTAGAAGAAAGTTTGTTCTTAACTTCGAGAGAACCATGCCAGAACATTCCCTGTTCCCCGTTACTGTGGATTAAAGTGTGTTTGGCACAGCGATGGTCTGATCTATTGTTCGCTCACATTACGGCACATTAACACCTGCTCACTTTCTTGCCCTTTTACACAAGGCCAAATGTATCTGGAGAATCTGGGTGTGATACAAAGCCGATCACACGTGTGAGATTCGATGTCTTCTGGATGTGATTCCTGCTGAGCTCCAGGTCTTAACCAGCACTGGCCTGAGCTCTATTTTAGTCTCGGCAGCGTG
Organism: Sinocyclocheilus anshuiensis; assembly: GCF_001515605.1. NCBI lineage: Eukaryota > Metazoa > Chordata > Actinopteri > Cypriniformes > Cyprinidae > Sinocyclocheilus > Sinocyclocheilus anshuiensis. The sequence continues at coordinate 357,511 of NW_015547777.1, read as the reverse complement.
TAATTATGATATAAGACACTACCGCTGCTTAAGACATCAGTCACAGCTGCACAGGCGGCCTGACTCATTGTTCTAAAATAAACTTTGCTGTATGCTTGTTTTTTGAAACTGCATTGATGATATTAAAGCCCAACATGTGATGCAGACTCAGGAGAGCTGGCCTTTTAACACACGTATCTCAGTGAGATGTAAACGTCTTAACCACATTAACTTCAGCTTTAACCGGATCCACGGCGAACAGCAAACGTTCTCAGAACATTCTTCCCGAAACGTTAATAGAACGTTCGTTCAAAGAGATCTGGTCTTTAATAATGTTCTCATTATTTATACATCATTCATTGGAATGTTTTAATTCTGGAACGTTTTAGTTGGACGTTCATCTAACGTTTTTTAATTGTTACGTTCTGTGTTTCCGAACATTCAAAAGTAACTCTAATGTTTGTGAGAATAACTTAAGAACATTATCAAAATGTTCTTAGGACATATTTTTGTTCTTCAATACATGAATTTAAAGTGATATTTCACCCAAAAAAATGAAAATTATGTCATTATTTATTCACCTTCATGTTCCAAGCCTGTATGCATTTCTTTCTTCTGCAGAAACGCTATATATGTATATATATATTCCAATTCTCATTGACTTCCATTGTATTTTTATCTATATAATGGAAGTCAATGGGAACAGAAACTGTTTGGTTCCCAACATTCTTCAAAATATCTTCTTTTGTGTTCCACAGAACAAAGAAAGTCATACAGGTTTGGAACGACATGAGCGAGAGTAAATAATGACAGAATGATCCTTTTTTTTTAAACCATCACTGCTATAATATAATGGTCTTTGTTTTTATAAAACAATATCAAATGCTATTTTTGTAAAAATGCACAGTAGGACTAGCAGAATCATATTTACATTTATGCATCTAGCAGACACTTTTTGAAGGAAAATAAGTGGCTGTCAAAATTAAAGCTCAGTTATACAAGCCTGTTTCTGCCACAGAATAAAAAAAATCAAAAAGTATTGTGACTTTTCATCTCACAATTCAGACTTTTCTTGTATTTTTGAGAAAAGAAGTTGGAATTGCAAGATATAAATTAACAATTCTTTGAAGAAAAGTCCAAATTGTGAGAAACAAACTCGCAAATGCAAGAAAAAAGATTTGAATTTGGAGATAAAAAGTTGCAGTTAGCTTTTTTATTTTTTTATTCTGTGGCAAAAAACAAAACAAAACAAGAAATGCAAGATATGAACTTAGAACTGTGATGTAATCTTGGAATTGCGATAAAAAGTCAGAATTCTAAGAAAAAAGTTGCAACTACGAAATGTAAACTTTAATTCTGAGACAAGCCAAATTAAGAAGTGTAGTCACAATTCTGAGGAAAAAAGAGGATTCTGAGTTCTGACTTTTATTTCTCAGAATTGCGAGACACAAAGCCTGAATTGTGAGATAAAACGTCACAATTACCTCTTTTTTCATTCTGTGGTGGAAACGGGCTTCCATGGTTTTGTCTCTGTTGTGCTTTCTATCACAAATGGATCAATTTAAAGAAAAGACGCCGCTGAACGCTGAATTTAGCTAATAATCGCTCTCTGCATGAAGCCTGTTCTTGGCTTCGGGCCTGAAGCTGACGTCTTTGACATGGAGATGAGATTAGAAAACAGACAAACAGAGACGCTCGCCAGCTTTAGCCAGTTAATCAGATATCAGATGAAGTGACGGACGATCTGCTTTCAGCTCACACGAGAGAGAGAGAGAGAGAAATGCTGCAATACATGCTACAAGTCTCCTCACTGGCCCATAATGCACTTGGAGATGGAACGGGCCACATGGCACAGGGAGACTGTAGGATGCATTTACTACATTTCATTATTTGAGCAAACACTTCTAAAAAAGCTGCTTGAAAATTTGCTTCTAGATGCGTCTGCCAAATGCATAAATGTAAATAAAGCAGTAGAAGCTTTTATCCAAAGCAACTTACTTTGCAGTTCATGCATTCCCTGACAATCGAACCCATGACCTTGGTGTTGCAAGCGCTGTGATCTTACTGTTTTTACATGGGATTGATAACACTAATGCTTTCACTAACATCATTTAAAGGTTATATAAATGTTAAAGCAAAACATTCTTAAAATAATGTTTATGGAACGTTCTTATAACGTTGATATTTGATGCATGTTCTTGCAATGCTGAGAGGAAACATTCTTAGAACAATGCTCTCAAAACGTCCTTATGATGTTATTTGTACATTCTCAGAACTTCACAACAATGTAACGTTTTCAGAACATTTTCAAAATGATAGAATGGAATGTTCCTTTAATGTCCGCATAACCAAGAAGAAATATTCCTTAAATATAAAACATGGGTGTTATAAACACAGAGAGAACATGCAAATGTAACGTTCTCATGACATTTATAGGATGATAGAATGGAATGTTCCTCTAACGTTCACATAACCGAGAAGAAACGTTCTTAATGCATTAAAACACTGGACGTTTAAAAAAAAAAACATTCAGAAATAACGTTTTCATAAAGGTTTATATATGATACAAATGTAATGTTTTTATAATGTTTGCATAACCAAGAAATAACGTTCTTTAAAAATCGGCGTTTTAGATGTTTAGTTACATTTAACATTATCATAACATTTTCAAAATATAGAATAGAATGTTTCTCTAACATTTACATAACTGAGAAAACATTCTTTAAAGGGTTAGTTCACCCAAAAATTACCCCATGATTTACTCACCCCCGAGGCATCCTAGGTGTATATGACTTTCTTCTTTCAGACGAATCCAGTCGGAGTTATATTAAAAATTGTCTTTGATCTTTCAAGCTGTTTAATGCCACTCAGCGGGTGTTGCATGCATCAGTCCAAAAGAAGTTAAATAAAAGGCGCCCATCCATTACATAAAAGTGTCTCACACGGCTCCGGGGGGTGAACAAAGGCCTTCTGTAGCGAATCGATGCGCTTTTGTATATATCCAAATCCTCCGACATTCTTCTTTACAAATCCTCGTTTTGTGCTTCTAATTAGTGACCGTTGTTTTGTTTCGATCTCTCCGCTCTTCGTCACTTCTGAGCCGCGCATGCGCAAAGCTGACCTCATACGTCATGCTCACGGAGCTGCTTCTGTTTACAACAGTGAGCATAAGCTACATTATTACGTTTTGAATATAGATATTTTTCTTACAAAAACGCATCGATTCGCTACAGGAGACCTTTGTTCACCCCCCGGAGCCGTGTGAGACACTTTTTTTATGGATGGGCGCTTTTTATTTAACTTCTTTTGGACTGAAGCAATGCAACACCCGCTGACTGCAATGATAGAGCTTGAAAGATCAAAGACAATTTTTAATATAACTCCGACTGGATTCAAGAAAGAAGAAAGTCATATACACCGAGGATGCCTCGGGGGTGAGTAAAACACAGCCTAATTTTCATTTTTGGGTGAACTAACCCTTCAAGTATGAAAAAATGGGTGTTTTAGAGAATTTGAGAACATTCAGATAACATTTTCAAAATTATAGAATATAATAATACATAAAAAAACTGGTTGTTCTTAAAATAAATAAAAAAACATTCAAAAATATGTTTTCATAATGGTTTCAAATGATAAAATGTAATGTTACATAACTGAGGAGAAACATTCTTTTTAAATGTAAATATTTTTTAAAAACTGGAGAGTTTGAGGGTTTCAAAAACATTCAGAAATAACATTCTCTTAATGGTTTCAAAATGATAATGGATTGTTTCTCAAACATTCGCATAAACGGCATCGGCTTCATAATTCAGAAGAGTTGTGTTCATTTGTAAAGATGATCGTGATGAATAAAATGTGTAAGAATTATAAACTTCTGTTGGTCACTGATGTTCTGCAATAATCCAAAATGGAAAAATCCTGTTGGGTTGTTGTCGAGGGAATCAGGGTGATGCAAACTACAAAAATACATCATCACCGCAGTGCTGTATCAGACATCTGAGCCACTTAACAGTGTGCTTCCTGTTGAGTGTCTTCACTTGACCAATACTGCACTCTGCTGCTCAGTCTGGGGGTTGTTTCATGTTCGAAAACATTGGTTTGGGATTGATTTAATGTTATATTATGTTACTTTTTCTCTTTATCGTTTACATTTTGGGACAGAGCTACAACAACAGTGTTCATATAACGCATGTTGAGTCTATAGCGGGGCATGTTGTCACAGTATATGGGGTACCCATTAAACAAACATTGTACTGAATTGCAGAAATATGTTATCTAACATAACAACTAAATCCGAAAACACTGCTATATAACTCAAAACCTGACAACCTCTGTGTGACAACTAGCCCCGGTCTCCTGCACATTTGATCATCAGTTGTGCGTCTCATGATCTAACGTCTGCTGCATCACAGGATCATCAACATCAAAGAAACATCAAATCACTGCATATGGAAGACAAATGATGCATATAATTCAATATCAGACCTCATAGCTAATATACGGTAAAAAAATTGGACTGCTTTGTAACTGTCTGTTCTGTAAAACTGATATTACTGACTTAATATTCAGTAATATTACTAATTTAACTGCAATGACACATGAGAACAAAACTGAATTGAGCTGAATAACGACACTATTGTCTTTTAGAGCTGTTTTCCAGGTAATACATTTAGTTTATAAAAAAACGTTGTAGGAACATTGTTTTGAAATGTTTCTAAATCGTTGAAATGTCCAGGTTGTTTTGTGTTTTTGTGTGTGTGTGATTATAACGTTATTTAAAGGTTACAAAAATGTTTCTTACAACATTCCACTACCTTTATTTTTTCCCAAAATATAACGTTATTTGAACATTTCGTTGCAACAGAACATTAAAATTCAGTTTTCTTCCTGTAATTAGAACATTATTTAAAGAATAAAAAAATATTGCTTAAACATTCCACTAATTGTATTTTCACCCAAAATATAACATTATTTGAACGTTTATTTTTAATATTCTAAGAATGTTAAAATGTCCAGTTTTCTTGTTGGGATTATAAAGTTATTTAAAAGTCCCAAAAACATTTCTTAAATGTTCCACTAATTTTATTTTCTCCAGTGTTGGGGACGTTACTTTTAAAAGTAATGCGTTACAATATTGCGTTATTCTCTAAAAAAGTAACTCTCTCAACATGAGGACAGGAGAGCTGTCAGTCAATACATGCGAAAACAAAGTAACTTGTGTTACTTATTTGAAAAAGTAACAGATATTTTGTTGTAAATTTAAAAATAATGCGTTACTTTACTAGTTACTTGAAAAAGTAATCTGATTATGTAACTCATGTTACTTGTAATGCGTTACCCCCCAACACTGATTTTCCCTACATATAATGTTATTTGAACATTTATTTTTCATATTCTAAGAATGTTAAAATATCCAGTTTTCTTGTTGTGATTAGAACGTTATTTAAAGGTTACAAAAACGTTTCTTAGAAAGTTCATCAAGTACAGGATGTTTTAAGTGCGTTGTTCTAAGATCAAGTTTATGAGAACGTATATCAAATATTATTAAAGTTATAAGAGCGTTCCATAAACATTACTTTAAGGATGTTTTGTTCTAAGATTTATATTGCATTTGCTTCATATTTGATGATGTTTGCATCGATTCTGTCATTTTCCTGTTTATTTCCGTGAAGCTGCTTTGAAAGCGTTTTGTATAAAGTGCTACAGAAATAAATGTGACTTCAGCTGATGTTAATAAAGATCGCAGCATGTTTTCTACGTGTGTGTGTGTGATGAATCCAGAGCCGTGAGCGAGTGATAAGTAATGTGTGTAATGAGATGAAAGGTCAACATGTGCAACATTTCAGAGGTCACGACCCGTCAGATAAAGGTCACGCTTGCTTTATTTCAAGAACAATAAGCTATATGTGTGAATGCAGGTGTGTGTTATATCATCAGGCGTAAAGCTGAAGCTGTGTGTCATTTACAGGTCAGTATGTGTGATAGTGAGAACATGTAAAGACACGAGGCATTAAAAATAGCAGCATGTTCATGCAGGCGTCTAAATACAGATGAGCTGTAAACAAGCAGATAAACCTGGAAAGAAACGCAGAGGAGCTGCTCGCAGCCACAGGTACGGAAAATCTGCTTCATAATGAGCTTTTAATGAAGATTAACAGTGAACTGATCTAATATCCAGGCCATGCGTGTAGTTCTGGGGTCGCCGAGTCACGATCATAACACGAACGTCTATGATTAGTCCTCAGAGAGACCAACGACAACATGCTTCATGCTGAGAAGCTGCTAAACGTCTGAGATTAACACCTGACCGCTGAGAAAAACAACTTATTTACATTACCTCTATCTTATCATCAAACACTGCAAATATGATCTTACTCCGTATTTTTTTCCAGTGGGAATGTCTAAAGATTCTTAAATAAAGATACATTGACTTGAACTAAACGACTGTCTTGTTTACTGAAAAAATGTATTAAGTTTTTGCTTAAAACAAGAACAAATATCTGCCTACGGGGTCAGAAAACTTCAACTTAATTCAAAGGGAAAACAAGATTATTTTTCGGACTCCATTGGTAGATATTTTCTTGTTCAGTATTTCTGTCTCGTCTTAAAACAAGATACATTTCACATAATGACTGAAGATATGAAGTTTTGTTTTGCTGAAGATAGAGAGAAAATATCTGCCTATGGGGTCAGAAATAATATAATCTCAGAATAAAATAATCTTGTTTTTGGGATTTTTCTGACCCCACAGGCAGATTTTGTCAATAAATTTGTATGCATTTTTCAGTAAGCAAAGCGTGATATTTGTACTGGAAAACAATAATTTTTTTTTTTTTTACAGTGCACAACCTAATAAACCAGAGGTGCAAACAGTGTCTTATCACAGATTTACAGTTTCTATTTTTACTGCCTGCTGGTTTTGAGCAACATATTTTCAGTTGTTTTAATACGGTGCATAGGAATGAATTGTTTTCAAAGTGCAAACACAGAGTGCTGCATGTTTACAGCTTTCTGTGTATCATATGAAGCAAAAATAATGTAAATGTTTACCGTTTGCTCCGAGGAGCTTTTAATGGGATGTAATTTTAGGCTGAATTCACTGCAAAATATGATTTTATTACTCAGTATTTTTCAAATCTTGTTTTCCATGATAAATACCTAAACATTTTTAAATCAAGATACATTTACTTGAGATGCAAAATGACTCAAGATATAAAGTCTTGTTTTCTGAAAAAAAAATCAATATTAAGCAAATTTATGTTCAAAACATGAATAAATGTCTGTCAATTGGATAAGAAAAATAAACTTCAAAATAAAAAAATAAAAAAATTTAAAAATATATATATATGCTAAATATTTGTTGTAAACAGTAAAGCTCAACGAGATATATTTTTTGAACTTGGAAATATATTTTGTTTAACCTTCATATACCAAAATATATTTAAAAGTGTATTTCAGGGGCAAAAAAAAACAAAAACATTTCTAATTATATAGTAGATGCTTTTCTGGAACACTGTACAGTATGTTCCCTGCTGATTTTTCTTCAAATGTGACATGTGAATGTATTTTAATGGATTGAAAAATATGGAGAGCAAAATATATTTTTAAATTGTTTTAAAATATATATTTATATTTTTTTTAAATATACAAAATATGGCCAGAAATATATTGGAAGAAAATATATTTTCGTAAATATATTTTAGCAATTGTTTTGGCCATTTTTTGTATATTTTACCATATGGGCAAGATTACTTTTTTGACCTCATTGGCAGATATTTGTTCTTGTTTTAAGCATAAGCTCATTTAATTTTACTACATTTTTCAGAAAACAAGACTTAATATCTTGATTAATTTAGCTTTTTAAAAAAACATGTCTTTATTTTACAATGTTTACATATTTTACCTGGAAAACACAGAATAGGACATTTATTTTTTTTCAGCTGCTGTGTGTGTGTGTGAGTGTTTGTGAGAGAGAGTTTGTGTGTGTGTGCGTGTGTGTGTGTGTGTGTGTGTGTGTGTGTGTGAGTGTGTGTGTGTGT
>NW_015547777.1:345887-349161 GCF_001515605.1 Sinocyclocheilus anshuiensis | reverse complement strand
TGAGTGAGTGAGTGAGTGAGTGAGTGAGTGTGTGTGTGTGTGAGTGAGTGAATGTGTGAGTGAGTGAGTGAGTGAGTGTGTGTGTGTGTGTGTGTGAGTGAGTGAGTGATTGAGTGAGTGTTTGTGTGTGTGTGAGTGAGTGAGTGTGTGTGGTTCACATACAGTTTGTCTGTTCCTCAGCATCAGTTCCCATCATGAAGGCAGACCGGATCGGCGTTGACATTCTTGTGTACGACCTGTCACTGATCCGACAGATGTGGGAGGGACGCGTGAAGAAGTACAAAACGCGGCAGAAGAAGGAGGAAGAGCGGATCAGTAAAAGTGCTCTGGCCAAGTGAGGATGAGGAGCCTGCAGTCCAGAATCCAGAGCAGGATTGTTCAGTTCTGACCTAAACTAAACACACCTGATGCAGATGTGCTTGATTAGGACTGGAACTAGACTCTGGTCACGGCCTTCAGGAAAGGGACTGAACAGCCCTGCTCTAAAGAAACCACTTATGATCCCATTAAAAAGCAAACTATTAGTTGAGCAGATGTTTGTCTGCAGGGTGAATCAGCAGTGGCAGTATCGCATTGCGTGCAGAAAGCTGAAGAGTGCTGAGGTCACAGCGCTGCAGTGTTACCTGGAGAGATCCACGCTCGGCGAACTACAACTCCTGCCCACCGAGAATAAAGGTGATGCACAATACAAGTACTGAATACTTTTAGTGATTATGTCACCTGATGAAATGGATATTCGGAGGAATTTCACAATCAAGCCTAAACTCTAATACTCAATACACGGGATACTCAAGTGCTTTTTTGCTCTCGGAGCCCCTTTGATATAAAATATTTACCCCCCCCTTTTTGAGATTTATAATTTAAGAGCATATTTGCATATCTGATGTTGGTTAATGGTCACATCATGACATGAAGGTAAACATACAATATTTAATCATTTTAGTGTTTAATTTTTAATTGTATTATTGATTTGAATAAAATATTTGTATTTATTTTAATATCACATATTAAGTTTTTTTTTATGTCGGTAAATATCACATTACATGTAGGTAAACAAAATATTTAATCTTTTTAAGTAAATGTTTACATTTTTATTATTTTACTATTGTTGTTTTAAGTTTAAATACATTTTTTATTTATTTTGTTTTAATACATTTTTAGTTCTCTGATGTTGGTTAAAGATCACATGAGATAGATAAACAAAATATTTCATCTTTTTTTTTTTTAGTAAGCGTTTTCTTTGTTTGTAAACTTAAATAATATTGTGGCATAATATCTTTTCAATTTTTCCACAGAATTTTTTTCTAGTGCACATTTTAGTTGATGTTCTAGCATATGCAATACATTTCCTATTTCCTTGTTTTTAATGTTTATTGTACAAATATGCGCGTTTAATTGTCGTTCGTCTAAATTTCCTGAAACAATATTCCTGTTGAGACTCAATGAATCTGACCTCTGTGTCTCTCATCCAGACAATGATGCAGACAGCAAGAAGTTCATTTTTGAGCTGAATGGAAAAAAATGGATGGTAACCACCGGAAAAAGCTTTATCAAAGATGTTTTTCAAATGCATTCGTGATCCAACTATGATTGTGATCTCCAAAACTCGCGTTTGAATCATCAGTGGCAAATCCTTTAAATGAAAACGTACTTACAGTCTGTGAGTCAGAGCAGCCGTCATTGTAGTCTACTCTTCCAGGATCAGGAAACAGTCCTCCATAAAATGTGCTGCACACATCTGAATATTTGGGTTGAAGTGTTCTGGAACAGTGTTGTAAATACAACTTAACCACTGATTTGTAGTTGTGTCCTCTTTTGGAAGACCAAACAAAGTAGTTTCGCTTTCACAACGAAACACACAGCGTCTTCACGACATGGCGGCAGCAACAATACTACAGCGAGAATAAAAGTTACGCCTTCTTTCTTTGCGTGAACATTTGGGCGGTGTTATGCAAAGCTTCCCACATCGTGATGTAGATATGTGGGGGCGTGTCAGAACGAGCCGTTTTAGGTAGGCGTGGCTGACTCTGAACTTTTATAAAGAATATCTCTTTGGATTTGAGACTTTAGTCTTTGCAACTTTACAGATCTTCTTTATGCACCAAGAGCTTGTAACACTCCAAAGAGAAAGGAACAATTGAAATCGCATCATATGACCCCTTTAAATACTAAAATCATAACTCCACATCTCAGAAATCCAATGCAAACGTCTCGTCTTTCACAGGGAAACTGATCAGCCTCAGGGAATTACGTGTGAATTATAATAAACTGTTAAGCATTCCACCTGAACTCGGAGAATGTGAGAATCTGGAACGATTAGAGATGACGGCGAACGGAAACCTGGCCGAGCTTCCCTTTGAGGTGCGACAGCATATAAAATGTGTTCTTATGCATGAATTCCTTTACTAAACACGCCTTTGTGTGTGCATTATTCCTTTTTCAGCTGAGCAATCTCAAAAAACTGAAGCACTTGGACATGGCAGAGAATCAGTTTGCCAGTATTCCGGTCTGCGTGCTTCGCATGGAAAGCCTGAAGTGTTTGGATATCAGCAACAACAGACTCAAAGACCTGCCGGAGGACATCGACAGGTGAGTGTTTGCGGTGCTTCTGTTCATCATCATCTGTTCATCATGTGCCTGTCGCTGAATCTGCTCCTCATCAGGCTCGAGGCATTAGAGACGCTGTTCCTTCACAGAAACAAAGTGCGACACGTGCCGATGACTGTGACGAAGCTCATCCATCTGAAGATGCTGGTCATCAGCGCAGACGAGCTGTACAGCATCCCGTCGCAATTAATTGACAATCCTAATATAAAGTAAGTGCGAACCCTACAGAGCCACTAATGGTGATGGGAAAATGAGATGGGAGGAAAAATTATATTTCGTATTTAGTAAAGCGTTCCCCCAAGAAATGTTGTTTGCTCACGAAACATTTGCATTCTCTTGCAAATCTTCTGCGTTTCCCCAAGAAACTTTGCGTTTGCTTGCAAAGCCTGTGCACTCTCTCCCAAAACTAGTGCGTTCCCCTGAGAAACCTTGGGCCTCATTTATAAAATGTGTGTACGCACAGATTTGATCTTAGAGTGTGCGTACTCTAAAATCCACGGCAACGTTCATATTTATAAAAACGCTCTTTGACGTAAAGTACTTACCGTCACGTCAGGGTCTGAACACCCTGTTGAAAAAAACAGCATATGCTGGTTAGGTATGTGTCGAAGCTGGGATGCTGGTTTGAGCTGGTTTAAGCTGGTCCTTTGCTGGTTTATGCTGGTCC
>NW_015547777.1:341080-345176 GCF_001515605.1 Sinocyclocheilus anshuiensis | reverse complement strand
AGCAAAGGACCAGCATAAACCAGCAAAGGGACCATTTTAAACCAGCAAAGGACCATTTTAAACCAGCAAAGGACCAGCATAAACCAGCAAAGGGACCATTTTAAACCAGCAAAGGACCAGCTTAAACCAGCAAAGGACCAGCATAAACCAGCAAAGGACCAGCTTAAACCAGCAAAGGACCAGCTCAAAACATACCTAACCAGCATATGCTGGTTTTTTCAACAGGGCAGGTGTACACACTTCTCCTTGTGGCAAAGTCGGAGTACTGCAGCTATTTGAACATCTAAGCTGCAATAATAATAAAAGCGGTGTACGTGCAAGCACCGAATTCATCATAAACAACGAAGATGCAGTGTAAGAGATTAATGCAGTGTAGTCAGATTTTATATTAACGGGAGTTTTTGCGAGATTAAACTGACCTTTTTAGTAGCCTAATGTTGAGAGTTCTTTACTCGCTTTCTGTAGACAGTTTATCACGTTGTTTTTTTATTATTTTATTTTACAAGAGAACTTGCGAAATCTTGATTTACTACTAATGCGTAAAATAGAAAAAAAAATGCCTAAACGCATCTCCGACTGTTTTGTCTGTGTAGCCTAAAAATAGGCCTATGTCGTGCAATAACGGTTTTAATATATTCTATTAAATAACATTGTTAACTGTTTTTATTTATAACATCTGCTGCTTTGCTTCTGTGAAAATGAATAGAGACATCAGCCTTAAACTTTGTTTTTGTCATTTACATCAGTTATATTTGTATAAAATACACTATATATTTTTGTGTCGGTACATTAATGGCACATTTGAGCAGCTTTAGTAAACTGTGTAAATATAAAGAAATGCTAAAATCACATGCAGGTTTTTTTGAGACCGGAGACCATAATTGTGTAATAATTTATTTTATTATGATATGAAACGTCCAATTTTAATTTCAAAATTTTTTTTTTTTTTTAAGTTTTGCAAGAATTTCTTAATTCTAAACTTTTTATTAGTTGTCATACCAAGTGATTTTAAAAAATATGGCTCACTTTTTATAAGATGACTGAAAATATTACTTGAATTCGTAGTTTATTCTTACTTTTGGAAACCTAGTTTTATTATTATTATTATATTATTATTTCTGTTGTTTCTAGAAGTAGTAATTTTGATAATAGCCAATAGAAAAAATATAACCACACACACATTGTTTGTCCACAGAATAATTACACATTATTAAATAAAAAGCGTCCCGCACGAACCTGTAGCTCGGCCAGCAGGACCTCAATTTCAGACTCAGTAAAGTTTTTTTTTCTTTGTGCTCGTCATTCTCAAGCATAGAAAGTCGGATATTGGCGTGTGCTCTTTTATATGCTAATGATATTAATTAGGGGGCGTTTACAAGGCGGAGATCTGACACCAGTCAGCTGCGCACAATTTCAAGATCATTTGTGATTTATAAATGTCACATCTGGAAGAGAGGCGTACGCACGTGTTTTTGTGCGCACGTTCGTTTTCTCTGAATCGTACTTACGCACTTTTGAGAAATGATCTTAGAACTAATTTAGGATGGTTTATACGCAACGTTTTATAACTGAGGCCCCTTGTGTTCGCTCACAAAACTACTGCGTTCCTCCAAGAAACTTTGCATTCGCGTTCTCTTGCAAAACTATTGCATTCCCGGAAAACTCGCGATCGGTTGCAAAAGCATTTGCGTTCCCCGGAGAAACTTTGCGATCGCGGTCTCATTTATAAAACTCTCTGTAGATTTCATCCTAAAAGTGTACGTAGGCACAAACGCTAGATTTTGCGTACGCTTAAAAGTTTTCAGATTTATAAAAGCATGCGTAGGCCAGAAACTGCGAAAAATCTCTTTATAAATCCCAGTCAGGGGAAGATTGTGTGTAAGTGCATCTCCACCCCGACTCCTCCCCGAAATCACCTTATATGGAGCTTACAACGCCTAGTTTTACTATGCATAACCTCATCTGCATATAATTTCTATGCATATTCCCATCCACGTGACACTATGTTTTACCCGAACTCATGAAAGTGCGTATAAATAGTACGCCAAATAAAAACGAAAACTCGTGGTATTAATACGCAAAAATGGACTTTGGCGTGTATATGCTACGCTATGAGTAGGTTTAGGGTTGTGGGGTAGATGCGTATCATATGTACGCGAAAACTGCGTATCATATGCACGCCAACAAATCTCGTATCATATGCACGCGAAAAATGCGTATTATATGCACGCCAAACACATGCGTATCATATGCACGCCAAAGTCCATTTTTGCGTATCAATACCACGAGTTTTCGTTTTTATTTGGCGCACTATTTATACGCATTTTCATGAGACCGGGCTCTTAACACCGTCAAAGGTACAAGACATTAAGGAAATATGAGATACAGATTATACATGCCATTTATGCCATACACATTAATTTTTATTCCTAAAAATCAGGCAGTATCCTTGTTTTGTCCAAAATATCCATAAAAACTGTTTAAAATAGAAACATAATTTAGAATAGAGTTGATCTCATTCATTTCCACTGGCCCAATGATATTTAAAAAAAAAAGCAAATTAAATTAAATTAATGCAGTTTTGCTGATAAGGTGAACATCTTTTAGCTATTTTTAGTGGAAAATATATAGGCCTATATTTATTGCAGTGTAAATACAATTATCTGACTCTGTTAAAAAAGTATGTTAAAAAGTAAACTTGCAAATCTTACCGTTTTCTTCAATATGCATCCTTCAAATTCAAATAATGTTTGCCATAATATCGAAGTAAGTGCGCATCATTGATCATTGTTCTCACTAAAAAATATTTTCTCATAACATGAGATGTGCAGTTTATTTACACTGAAAAAAATGTTTCATTCATCCAATTAAAAAAAAATGTAGGGTAATGATTCACATCCATATTTTTTAACTTGAGCCAATGAAAAATAAATAACTTGCCCTTGCCCTTATTTTTTAAATTGGATGAATGAAACATTTTTTTCAGTGTAAGATAAATTATTGTGCACCTATAGCACTCCTCGCTGCCATTAAAACATAACAGGAAAAGTAATCAAGCGCATCCATTACAAATAGGCCAAATGTCCAAATTAAATTCATATAATTTTGGTTTAACTTCTGTGTAATGACTTTGTCATTTCAGTGCTTATCTCCATTAATGAGAGTGGGATATTTATTGTAAATGTATATGATGAAATTAAAACAGTTTAAAATCGTTGTTTACTTCATTACTTTTCTCTCTCCAGGGAAAAAAAGTCAGTTTTTTTATAAATCCCACCTTTTGCGTAGGAAGTGGCGTACGCCTCTTTCAGGGCTGTTTTTGTGCGTACGCAACAGTTATAAATGAGGCCCCTGGACATGAATGGCATCAGAGCAGTACGCGTCTCATTCTGTGTTTTTATTTTTAGAATCTGAGTGAATGCTGCTCGCTCCAACCCCCTGAAAAGACTTTCTAAAGCAGTGCTGATCTACAGTACACTGTCTTTCTGTTCCAGATTAATCCGATTATACGACAATCCAATAAACACTGGGAATGAAGACATGAGCATGGACTCAGAAGCTCAGGACGGGCGTGACAAGGAGTTCATGAAGACATACATCGAGACCCTTCAAGACAGAGGTGAGAATGATGATAAATCCATCCATTTAAATTAAATATGAATTTTATATATTTATATATATATATATATATATATATATATATATATATATAAGCAGTGTAGGTTAAAAATAATAAATAATTATAATTTATTATTTTACAATTTATGATTAAAAAAAAAAAAATCAGTTCAGTAAATTCCTCTTCCTGTCATTATAATTAACATTTCAGTTCAGCTTCTTGTTAGTTGCGGCCAATTCGATTCAGATTTACATTTATTCATTGAAAAAGAATCCATTTCTAAAATTTTGCCCAAACGTGCTGATTTTCTGAAGCTGTAAAATCAAACAAATATTACTGGAGTACTTTTTACAAGAACATAATATTTGAGTCTTTCTACTTGAAAATTGCATGTTTAAAGGGGTCATAGGATGTTGCTAAAAAGAACATTATTTTGTGTATTTGGTGTAATGAAATGTGTTTATGCGGTTTAAGGTT
>NW_015547777.1:333394-340898 GCF_001515605.1 Sinocyclocheilus anshuiensis | reverse complement strand
TGTCCTCTTTTGGAAGACCAAACAAAGTAGTTTTGCTTTCACAACGAAAAACACAGCTCTTCACGACATGACGGCAGCAGCAACAATACTACAGCGAGAATAAAAGTTACGCCTTCTTTCTTTGCGTGAACATTTGGGCGGCGTAATGCAAATCTTCCCACATAGTGATGTAGACATGTGGGGGCGTGTTAGAACGAGCCGTTTTAGGTAGGTGTGGCTAACTCTGAACTTTTATAAAGAATATCTCTTTGGATTTGAGACTTTAGTCTTTGCAACTTTACAGATCTTCTTTATGCACCAAGAGCTTGTAACACTCCAAAGAGAAAGGAACAATTGAAATCGCATCATATGACCCCTTTAATTTAATGTTACACTTTCTGTTTCTTTGTAATTACCGGTGAAATTTACTAGCAGTTTCAAAGTAAATGCAAAACCTTTTTTTTTTTTTTCAGTGCATCATTCTGTACACACTGATAACATCATACAGAACTTTAAATACAGCGCTTCATTTGGAAAACGGTTTGTGCATCATTTGCAGATATTAAGCTTAAGCTAATGGTTCCTCAAATTACTCTTTTTCAGAGACTCAGCCGTCATACACCACTAAAGTCTCCCTGAGCTGCCTGCTGTAGAAGCGCATGAACGTCTGCTTCACGACTGTAAATATGACACAGATTGATATCAGTGCGTTTTAAACGCTTCCACTGGAGTCTGTTTATTAGTTTTCTCATTCAGAGTTCAATTAAAACTAAAACGCAGGTTACACTGGATGCCACGTTGAGAAGCTGTTAGTATCCAAAGGTTTCTTTTGTAGCAGCGTTTACTATTATTCAAGAAAAACAGCTGGCAGTTAGTAGGGTTGAAGATCATATTTTCCTTTTTGACTGCATTTATCATTCTTACTAGTTCTGATCCCGAACCCACTTTTATTTGGTTTTCTGTGAAGATTTCCATTGTTTAGTTTGACCAAATGTTTCACAGCATGACGTTGAACCTTTTTCTGTCTTGAAGTCGATATTTTATAAGAGTGCCGTTTTAATTCATTTCAGTTAAATAAATTAAATTTCCAATTTCCTATTTTGCCTTCAGCCATAAATACGACATGCAAACACTTGCGTTTCTCTGTCGATGGGAAACAATATAAATCCAAACCTGGAATATGAAGTGGTTTATTGAAACATTGATCAATTAATATCTCAACGAACTTTTGTAACAAACATGCTTAATGTGCATCGATAAAATCTCTTTAATAAAGTCTTCAAGGAATGAATGCATAGACATGAAGAATGGCACCTAGAGCCGAAACATCATTAAAAAACAAAGTGCAGTTCATCGGAAAACACCTAAAGTAACTTTAGCTTCTGGAGTCAGTGTGCATTGATCTACAGCACCGACTGCATAAATAGAATTACATCTACACTTCTGCTTTGACATCATTTTCAAGTATGCATCATATTCAGGTCCCCAGAATTGGGAACGTTTCCTCTGCTCTGTGCTGCTCAAAAGCATTAATTTAGTGCACGATAAAGCAGAAATCGTCATGGATTTAGGCTGTTATTGCTGCAGTGTGTTACATGATAAAATGCAATCAATCAGATAATCTGCTGCTAATTGAGTCGTGATGCGTAATGAACTTCCGAGAATTGTTTTACTCCGCTTTTAACATGCAAAAAATACATTTTTTTAAATGAAATAAAATTAAATAGCACAGAAGTCAGTAAGAGGAAGCAACGATAAATCCGTAAAGCTGTTTCAAAAACATTTGATTCGGTCCTCTGGAAATTATTTCAGGACATCGGCAACACAGAAACATTAAATGCCTTACAGGAAGAGTTCAGCCAAAACTGTAAATGTGTTCACTCTCAGTTCATCCTCAGATGTAGATGAGTTTGTTTCTTCATCAGGTTTGTAGAAATGTAGCATTGCATCAGTGTCTCACTGCAAGTGAATGGGTGCCGTCAGAATGAGAGTCCAAACAGCTGATAAAAACATCACAATAATCCACAAGTAATCCACAGCACTCCAGTCCATCAGTTAACATCTGGAGAAGCCAAAAGCTGAAACAAATCCAGCATTAAGACGTTTTTAACTAAAATACGAGTCCATAATCCATAATAACTCTTCCTCCAGTGAAAAAGTGTTCTGAATCAGGAGAGAAATCTGCACAGATCAAGCAGCGTTTAAACAGTCCAGAACAGTCCAAAAAGGTCTTAATGCTGGATTTGTTTCAGCATTTGTCTTCTCCAGATGTTAACTGATAGACTGGAGTGCTGTGGATTACTTGTGGATTATTGTGATGTTTTTATCAGCTGTTTGGACTCTCATTCTGACGGCACCCATTCACTGCAGAGCATCCATTGCTGAGACACTGATGCAGTGCTACATTTCTCCAAACCTGATGAAGAAACAAACTCATACTAATCTAGGATGAACTGAGAGTGAACACATTTTCAGTTTTGGCTGAACTCTTCCTTTAAATCAAGTCTGTGTGTAATTGTGAGGTAGCAGCTCTGTGTTGAGTAGCTGGTGCTCATATATGAGTTACAGATGAAATACTATTTTCTTCGTAATACTTCATCTATCAAAGCCGCACCTGACCTAAAGACAGTGCACTTATGTCTGTTTTGTGCCTTTTATCGATAAAAGAAAGACGCTGCGCTCTGGCTGTACATGCCCTGCATGTTTAAATGCTCTTAACTATGACATTATTACTACTGCAGTCTGTACAAGATTAGCGCAGAGGTTAAAGTTCATCAGTAATACAGTAAAAGACTACAGTTTACATTCAAATACACGAACTACTCTGCAAAAATCATTTTTGTCGTTTTCCAGTACAAATGTCTGAAGATTTTTAAATTAAGACACATTTACTTGTGAAGCAAAATAACTTAAGATATTAAGTCTTGTTTCATGAAAAATGTATCAACATGAAGTGAGTTTATGCTTAAAACAAGATTATAAAGCAGATAGTTCCGGTGCTTGATTCTGATTGGCTGAGCCGCATTCGAAGCTGTTGTAAATGACTACAAAGTAACATACACCGTTGTTTACGTTTGTGTGTTGCTCGGCAACCACTTTGTAGCAACCACAACTGTTTCTGAGGAACTACATTGTTTGGTGGAAGAATACTGTTTTTATTAATATCATTACACTTTATTTGCTCTGTTTTATTTTGTGAAACCTTACTACGTATATGGAATAACCGTTTTATAAAAGCAATAATCCCCGTGAAGCCGTGGTTTACAGAGAATTTATAACAGCTAAGGGGCGTTGTTAGGCACGACCAGAAGTCCTTAGCTGTTATAAATTCACTGTAAACCACGGCTTCACGGGGATTATTGCTTTAACAAATAGCTGCCAAAAATCCAAAGGGAAAACAAGATTATTTTTCTGACCCATTAGCAGACATTTATTCTTGTTCTAAGCATAAACTGTCCAGAAAACAAGACTTCATATCTTAAGTCATTTTGCTTCTGTTTAGAGATTTGTACTGAAAAATACGGAAGAACTTGATTTTTTGCAGTGCAAGCCAAAATGTGGAGAAGGCACATTCTCTTTCAAAGACCGAAGGATAAAAAAAATAAAAAATACAGACATTTAGACATTCAATAAAAAGCTTTGTCAGACACACTGCTGGAATAAAACCCAAACCAGCAGCTTATAAACTGCTTTCCTGTAAAAGAGGCTCGTTGTCTTCGTCGCTCACAGGAACCGATCCGTTCTCCGTGACGCCGCTCGCAGACTCCGTCATCACACGCGTGTTGCACGTCTTCACCGCCGGAGCGTGTTGAGCCGGAATGAACACCGCCACCAGCAGAGCCAGAAGAACCAAACACGCTCCGAACAGGAATGGAGGACCTGGAATAACAGACTTCTGAAAGACAAAAGACAAGCACTGTACAGAAAGACACAGAAACAAACACTTCATACAGAGTGATTTCTGACCTCTTCAGTGTCCGGCGTGACGGGGTTCGGCTCCACGGGGCTCAGCTCCTTCAGTTCCACATTGAAGAGGAAGAATATGAATCCGAACAGAGCTCTAAAGCTAAAGCTAATGCTAGAAACAACACACACACACACACACACACACACAGAGAGACAGAGACACACATTTGCAAAAAACAAAAGTTAATATCTTAAGTCACGTTGCTTCTCAAGTAAATGCATCTTGATATGTGACCCTGGAGCACAAAAGCAGTCTTAAGTCGCTGGGGTATATTTGTAGCAATAGCCAAAAATACATTGTATGGGTCAAAATTATAAATTTTTCTTTTATGCTAAAAATCATTAGAATATTAAGATCATGTTCCATGAAGATATTTAGTAAATTTCCTACCGTAAATATATCAAAACGTAATTTTTGATTAGTAATATGCATTGCTAAGAACTTCATTTGGACAACTTTAAAGATGATTTTCTCAATATTTAGATTTTTTTGCACCCTCAGATTCCAGATTTTCAAATAGTTGTATCTCAGTCAAATATTGTCCTATCCTAACAAACCATACATCAATGGAAAGATTATTTATTCAGCTTTCAGATGGTTTATACAACTCAATTTCGAAAAATTGACCCTTATGAGTGGTTTTGTGCTCCAGGGTCACATTTAAGAATCTTTAGACATTTGCACTGGGAAACAAGACAAAATCCCCAGAGGAAGATCATGATTTTGTGCATTATTGATGAGCATGTTGCTGTGTTTCATCTCTTACCCTGCTGGTCGTGATCCGTGCAGTGGGACACCAGCGCGCTCACAGAAGGAAAGGTGATGCTGGACATGGCAGCGACGGCACCGGCTGCCCACATCATCCTGCGCTCAACAAACAGAGTTACTTTAAACCCCGCAACTCACAACAGAGCTCACTTTCCATTCCATCCTCCTCACCATGGTTCAGAGCCAAAGCCGTACCAAGCCAGCTGGAACAACTGAAATCCCAGTCCCAGCAGAACTGTGCTTTTATTCCCAATCTTCTTCATCAGAACGCTTAACAGTAACGTCTGCAAACGCAAACCATCATCAAGGATTCCAAAAACAGCTGTATATCATCTCAGAAATGAGTGTCTGGAGCTGAAGGTCCGTACCTGTGCTACGATGGACAGGATTCCCACCATCGCAATAAACGCTGCAATCGCTTCTGACGAGAAGTTAATGACCTGAAACATAACGCACAGCTTCTAACGCCAGTCACGTTTATTTCTTTAGCACTCTATGCGATAAAGATTGGGTCAGCTTCAGTGTAAATAACAGTTGCAAATTCATTAATTATGAAAGGAATTCAATTTCAGCTGCTCTACAGAAGACAAAAGTGTCATTATTCATATCAATTCATCTCAAGGAAGGTCATGCAGCAAAAAAAAAAAAAAAAAGTCTTGTTTTTCAGTGTAAATACCTCTGAAATCAAGATGCATTTACTGATAACTGATATTAAGTCTTGTTTTCTGAAAATCATCTAAATTAAGTGAGTTTATGCTTAAAACAGGAACAAATAAAATTGTCAATGGGGTCAGAAAAACAAACTTAATCCAAAGGGATTTTTCAGAAAACAAGACTAAATATCATAAGTCATATGTGACCCTGGATCAGCAGCGTCACATTTTGCGTCTCCAGTAAATGTATCTCGATTTAAGAATGTTTGGATATTTGTACTGGAAAACAAGACAGAAATATTGAGGAAGAGCATCACTTTTTGCAAGTCCACATCTGACCCTACATTGATTTCCTGTTAGATTCCCTGTTTTACTCTGACATACAGCACACTGCAGAAGTGAAATGGGTTGTGAGCAGCGTTTCGTAACACGTACCTGTCCTAAATAGAGGAAGAAGCTGGAATACTGTCCGGCCTCGGGCAGATACGACAGGAACACGGTGACACAGATCAGCAGCACTGTGGAGTCTTTACCCACCTTCCTCAGAGACTAACACACACACACACACACAAAACACTTTCACAACAACTGACAGCATCTGCACATTATTTCTCGTCTATGTTGGATTACTGTGACAATATCTATATGTATGTGGCTAATCATTGGGCCTTCATTCCCAAGTTTTTTTATCTTTTAAATATTCCAAAAGGCCACACCAACATGTTATTCATAATTACAAGATAAATGATGCCTTAAAGAGTTGGTCTTGTTAAATGAATTTAATTTGTGCTTTGTTACTTTTGATATGAATCAAAATCCCAGCTTTCAAATTCTGTTAGTTTTATCAGGAAATGTAAACAATAAATGTGTTTTTGTGGCTCTTTAATGTGTGGTGTCAGATCCTCTTTACTACTAGTTATAGCAGCAAATAAACACGAATGAACATCAGAAGAATCAGAACAACTCGCTGAAATCAATCATGAATCATGTAATCCATCAATCAGTGATTCAACCGCAGAAAGACGTCAGTAAATCAGCTTGAAATTAAAATGTTCTTTTATTCCGAAAACTGAAAATAAAGCTTATTTAATAATCAAATGCAATTAATTATCAACACTCAGCTGCATACAAACATTTAAATTGCACATTTTTATATATATTTTTAAATGATATAATGATGTTTTAGTTGTTGAAATGCAAACAATTAAACTAAAGAGTACTAACAGGTTAGTTAAAAAATAATGAATATGTAATATACTGCATATATTTGTTAATTTTGCAATGAAACAAAGTCCCAGCTTTCAAATTCTGTCAGTTTTATCATGAAATTTAAACAATAAATGTGTTTTTGTGGCTCTTTAATGTGTGGTGTCAGATCCTCTTTGTTATAGGTTATAGCAGCAAATAAACACGAATGAACATCAGAAGAATCAGAACAACTCGCTGAAATCAATCATGAATCATGTAATCGATCAATCAGTGATTCAACCACAGAAAGATGTCAATAAAACAGCTTCTGATCAATAATGTCGCATTTACCTCAGGAAAAACATTAAAAGACCATAAACTTCATAGTTAGCTAGAAAAAAAAGCATTTTGATAAATATATGCACTATATTACATATTCATTATTTTTTAACTAACCTGTTAGTACTCTTTAGTTTAATTGTTTGTATTTCAACAACTAAAACTTCATTATATCATTTAAAAAATATAAAAACTGCCTTATGTGCAATTTAAGTGTTTGTATACAGCCGAGTGTTGTTAATTAAATGCATTTTATTAATTAATTGTGACCCTGGAGCACAAAAGCAGTGTTAAGTCGCTGGGGTATATTTGTAGCAATAGCCAACAATACATTGTATGGGTCAAAATGATCGATTCTTCTTTTATGCCAAAAATCATTAGGATATTAAGTAAAGATCATGTTCCATGAAGATATTTAGTACATTTCCTACTGTAAATATATCAAAACTTAATTTTGGACAACTTTAAAGATGATTTTCTCAATATTTAGATTTTTTTGCACCCTCAGATCCAGATTTTCAAATAGTTGTATCTCAGCCAAATATTGTCCTATCCTAACAAACCATACATCAATGGAAAGATTATTTATTCAGCTTTCAGATGATGTATA
>NW_015547777.1:330202-333327 GCF_001515605.1 Sinocyclocheilus anshuiensis | reverse complement strand
ATTTTAAAATAGTTGTATCTCGACCAAATATTGTCCTACTATCCTAACAAACCATACATCAATGGAAAGCTCATGTATTCAGTTTTCAGATGATGCATACATCTCAATTTAAAAAAATTGACACTTAAGAGGTCATCAGGGTCACAATTGATTATTAAATCAACTTTATTTTCAGTTTTCGGAATAAAAGAATGTTAATTTCAGTGTAAAGCATTAATGTTGGTGCATCACTAGACTAAACTAAAGGTATCCCTCAATAGCTAACATTCAAGACAGAGTATATAAAACCATAAAATATGCAACTCACAGCGAAAGGATCCGCCTGCTCCCAGGAGATAGGCAAACCCCACGACGACATGCACATTTTGTCCGGCAGGGACTCGGGCACCACCAGCAGAACGAACAGAATATCAGCCACAGCGATGATGGTGGCCAGAAGAACCACCAGACTGTCTCCATACCACAGGGACAGGAACGCTCCTATAGCCGGACTCGTCACTAAACTCGCCGCAAACGTCGCAGAAACCTGAAACCCAAGACCAACAGGATGGTGCAGAAAGACAATACTGTGAGCAGGACGTGATCGCGAGACCAAAGAAGCACACTGATTATGACACCGATCTGCATCATATCCACTGAAGGAAATCCAACACTTGTTTCTTACTCATTTTGGAGCTGCTGATTGCAAAAATAGTGTCTGTTTTGCTGGAGAGACTCACACGTTCTCACTAAATATGATGCATTTCATAGCATTTTTGTTTTTGCAATAATTTGTGTGGTGAATTAGTCTTGTATCCTCCCTTAATCAGCAGAAAAACACCACAAACACATGATTCCTGTCTGCATCTGAGCCAGATTATCACTATTTGTGACCCTGGAGCACAAAACCAGTCATAAGGGTCAATTTTGTGAAATTGAGATGTATGCATCAGCTGAAAGCTGAAAAAAAATCTAAATATTGAGAAAATCATCTTTAAAGTTGTTCAAATGAAGTTCTTAGCAATGCATATTACTAATCAAAAATTAAGTTTTGATATATTTACGGTAGGAAATTTACAAAATATCTTCATAGAACATGATCTTTACTTAATATCCTAATGATTTTTGGCATAAAAGAAAAATGTATAATGTTGACCCATACAATGTATTGTTGGCTATTGCTACAAATATACCCCAGCGACTTAACACTGCATTTGTGCTCCAGGGTCACATTTGATCAATTCTCAGCCCATTTTCACATGTGTGACACTATTTCATGCCTGATCCTGATTTCATAGACAGAAGAAAATGCGAACATGATCCTGATGATCAAAGAGCAGCAGAAAATTGCAAATTTTGTGTTAAAAAAAAGCTTTTTTGTGAAGTTATTAGTCATTAAAGGGAGCATTTGAACATATTTTCCACTCCTTTGCAGATTAAATACATATTTTTATCATTAAAACCAAAACTTTTTGACATTTGACAGCTTTCATTATATTGCGGATGCATAATTTGAAAAATGTGAAATTTTCATTCTTATTTTTGTGAAAAAAAAAGGGTACATGACGGAACGTTTTTATTGATTTTTTTAAAATTGGGTAATATTAGGCCTTTTTTGCATATAAAACATTACAGAGTAGCTGGAATCATATGAGACCTCTGGATTTATATATTGACATCTGATGGATGATATAAAATACAATTTAATAAATGCAAAGATTGCAGACTTTTAAAGAACATTTTACATTTTAACTCAATACAGTTAGCAGATATAATATATATATATATATATATATATATGCAAAAACAGAAAATGTATGCTATCCATCACCAATAAACAATCATTTCTATTTTAGGTACAAAATCACAAGGAAAATTAACTTTATAAAAGTGATAAATGTGTCATAATCCAGTGACAGGTGTTCTTACCAGTCCATACGCTGTGCTTCTTTCATGCTCTTCTGTAATATCAGCCACATACGCAAATATCACAGAAAATGTAACCGAGAAAAGCCCAGACACGGACATTAGAGCAAAAAAACACCTGATGAAGAGAGACAGAAACACACAAACACATCACGTTTATGCTTTAGGTGCGCTGAATCAATCAAGGTCAAACATTTCACCAACAGAAACACTTACAGGTCCACAAAGAGTCGCTTCATAAAACCAATGCTTTCCACTTTAAAGGAACAGTTCATCCAAAAATGAAAATGTTCTGAAAACTGCTACTTCCGGCTAAAATACCAGTCCATAATCCATAATAATGCTTCCTCCAGTGAAAGAGTGCATCTCCTGTTGTCTCTCACATATTTGTTTAGAGCTGTTTCGGCTTTCTTGATCTGTGCAGATTTCTCTCCCGATTCAGAACACTTTTTCACTGGAGGAAGAGTTATTATGGATTATAGACTCAATGTATTTGAGTTAAAAGCGTCTTAATGCTGGATTTGTTTCAGCTTTTGTCTTCTCCAGATGTTACCTGATGGACTGGAGTGCTGTGGATTACTTGTGGATTATTGTGATGTTTTTATCAGCTGTTTGGACTCTCATTCTGACGGCACCCATTCACTGCAGAGGATCCATTGCTGAGACACTGATGCAATGCTACATTTCTCCAAATCTGATGAAGAAACAAACTCATCTACATCTTGGATGAACTGAGAGTGAGCACATTTACAACACATTTTCATTTTTGGCTGAACAAAGGGGTTGTCTCTCATGTAGAATGAGCTGCAGAAACTTTTCAACGTGGCCAAACAGCTTTAGTCACTTGAGAAAATCCCTGCAAACACACTGCAGTTACCACACGCAACACACTGCAATGCAACCCTGGCTTTTAGACAATAACAATTTCAGCAAATAATGATCAATAGCTATTACATATTACAACTAGATAAAAATGTTCGTCAAGACAAACTTTAGGTTGGCTTGAGAAAGCCTAGCCTGAAAGTTTAAAGCAGTTGTAAAAGCCTGAAGTTTGAACATTTAGATAGATTATATAAATGTTGATAACGTGTTTCTAGCATGATTAGCATGTTTGTAGCATGATTAGCCTGTTACTAGCATATTGCTGGCATGATTAACAAGTTACTAGCATGTCGCAAGCATGTTTCTAGCATGTCGCTAGCATGATTAGTAAGTGACTA
>NW_015547777.1:325994-330102 GCF_001515605.1 Sinocyclocheilus anshuiensis | reverse complement strand
CATGTTTCTAGCATGATTAGCATGTCGCTAGGATAGATAGATAGATAGATAGATAGATAGATAGATAGATAGAAAGAAGGGAAGCTTAATGGAGTCTAATGAGTTTAAACAGTCTTGGCTCATCTGAACATTCCGTCAATGTAAGTCTATGGGATTTTTATGATTTTTAATCTACAGTTTTATGAAAACCATAAGTCAGATCAGTTGGAAGAGCTGGGCTGATTCTAGCTTGAAAGCTCTAGGAGTAGCATTCAGAAATTTAGTCTAAGAAGAAGAAGAATAACAAGCTTAAGTAGCAGATCAGTAGGTTGGCTTTCTCAAATCAACCTAATTATAACAAATCAAATGCATGCAACTATCCAGCAACAGATGAACTGGATTCACCTTGACGCCCTGAATGAGGCCGTTCATGAGTGCACTATATATATATACACCTGACAGTCTAGTGCACTATATATACAGCAGCACACAACATCAGCTGGGCAAATGACAGATGATAAAGAATGATGCAGGTGTGTTTCTAACACAATCACTGAGCAGATCAGACTCACATCATAAGAATAAACTCAGAGGAGGTTTAGTATTTAATTCAGGCGCATTATAAACGAAAGGTCAATGGTTAAATACACAAACCCTAAAAATCATGCATATGAACCACGTGACAGACAAAAGCACACAACACAGTCAGATCACAAGAATCGCGCAAAAACATTAAAACAAACACTAAAACACTCCGATTATCATCCGCAGATTATAATCAATAACAATAAAACCAGCGTTTCCTTCTGTGCGCGATGAGATGACATCACTCACTCTGATGTGCTTGATCAGCATAATGTTTTCCATCCGACTCTCACATTCTGCTCGAGGTCTCAATCATCTTTATCGGATTTAATTAACGAAGCTGTTTTTAATTCGAGCAGCTCTTCTCTTGCACTTTCTAACACGCACATTCCTGGACACCGACTTCCGGCTTCCGATACTGCGGGAGTCCACTTCAAAATAAAAGTCTTTTATTGACAAGTAAAGCGTAGATCTGAAAACAGCGTGCAAATATTCAGCCCTCGTTCTCGGTGTAATTGCATTTGGAGGCGGAAAGTGAGATAAAATGCATAACTTAAAAAAAACAACAAAAAAAAAAACATCGAAGTGTCATATTCGGATCATTTATGAGAACGATTCTCAAGCATTTGATTCTCATTAGCAGCAGTGTTGCCAGGTCCGCGGGCTGCTTTTACACTGTTTCCGCGGGTTGAAACGATACCAATAACGTGATATTTAGCCCCTGGAATGCGAATTTTACCAGGGTATAAATATCAATTTTGCCTAAAATGTGTATTTTGCTTGTGTTTTACCCCCCGGAACGCGTTTTGACAAGTTTTGAGTAGCATTTGGGCGGGTTTTGTTGTGAACACCTGGCAACCCTGAAACTTAGCAGAGATATTCCTGCAGGCGATCCAGAAACACAGATGTATGTATGCATTTAGGAACACAAATTCCTTCATTCTTATTTGATTTCAGGATCATTTACAGTTATGTAATGTGTAGAACACATGAAACGAGACATGAGGCTATTCAGATTTCAGTTGCTCGGTATGTTTTGAAGTTACGCTTGCATTTCGATACAAACGAACTGATCAGACTAATCGAAACTCGATTCGAGCACATGAAATACAACCGCTCTAAATAATGTATTAATTGAGAAAATGTCCCATTTCAAGCCCGAGTTCTGTTAAACCACGTGTGCTTGTTTGTATTGAATGAGGCGCGCTCGCGCTCTGGAGGCACACTTTTGCCGAATTAGTTTAAATGTTTATTTGTAGAAATCATGTGGTATTAAAAGGGAGTTGTGTGTGTGTGTGTGTGTGTATATATGTATGTATGTGTATGAGTGTGTGTGAGTGTGTGTGTGTATGTGTGTGTGTGTATGAGTGTGTGTTTGTGTGTATGAGTGTGTGCGTGTGTGTGTGTGTTTACATTGTGTTTTGCTGTAGTTAATTTCATTCCCAGTTTTCATGTTGATGTGATGTGCATTGATTCTAATGCACATCAGCAGGTTTAAGTTTTAATGTTGTACAGTTAAAGGACAATACAGCCTGGTTTTACCCCAAAGTACTTAAAAAAAAAAAAAACATGGTACAATCAGGCTTTTTGGACATTTTAAGTGCCTTTCTGTTAGTGCATGCTCAAAATGCTGTCTAGCTAGGGCACTCAGTAGATTTTGAGATGCAGCCAGTGTTTGTTCAAACAGGAGGATCATCAGAGGTTGATTTGGTTGGAGCAGATGCAGTGTCCGTACAGAAGCCGCATGAACCAGCATCGCTCCAGAGACACTGGAGGTGAGACCGTGACCTGTATGCAATATCAATTAAACCTGAACTAAATGCATTACCACTAGAGCCCGACCGAAATGGGTTTTTTTGGGGCCCGATACCGATATTAGGGAGTAAAGAGAAAAAAAAGGCCGATGTCGATATATCGGCAGATATTCTTTGTGTATATTATAGTACAGTACCAGTCAAAAGTTTGGACACTTTCCCATTCATGTGTCCACACATTTGACTGGTACTATATATAGAATACAGTATAGACATAAACAGATTATTTATACATAAACATTTTTTGCAATGATCTCTCAAATGTGGTGATCAAACACTTATAATGGTGACAGAGATATGTAAAGGGCATTTAACAATTTAACAATAAACTTTATTATCCTAAATGAGTCTGACATCAGTGCACTGAACAGTAAAGTTGAAGTTTATTCAAATTCAATTCAATTCCATTCAACTTTATTCCGTTAAAGTTTATTAAACTTCGAAACATTAATTCACGGATTTGCGCTACTGTCTTCACATAAATACTTTGAATGTAACGTGTACGTTCCCTTGGAACTGGAATCATGGCGGAATATCATGTGAAGTCCACTTTGCAGGGCACTTACGGTCGAATAAGCCAACGCTTGAATGCTGCCTGAACAAGTTTTTACTGAAGGGAAAGTGTTGACTGGTGTCACTATCTTGCGAACGCACTGGTGGATCTCCACCAAATTTGGGGGATCCCTTCAGCTCGAGGAGCCCTCTCGAACGCCACCCTCCGCGCGTCGGTAGCCCCCCGGGATCGCTTGATCGGTCGGCACCGGACCGGGGGTTGTCTCATTCGAAAGCGGGCCTCTAGACGTACACTCGATTCGCATTCGAGAGGGTTCCTCGAGCTGAAGGGATCCCCTGAGTTTGGTGCGGATTCGCTGCGCTGTTACGGAGATATGCCCGTTCAAAGTTTCAATGGTTTTCCATAGACTTAAGCTTTAAAGCGTTTCATCCAGGTCGCCAGTAGCAAACAATGGAGCGCGCTCTGCTGGACAAACTAAGTAATTACACCATTTCAAGCATTTTATCTGCGTTATATGTTCTGTAAAACAAATTTCATATCGGCGGCATATTCACCGAAACCGATATATCGGCAACAGGCTCATATCGGCCGATAATATCGGCAAACGATATATCGGTTGGGCTCTAATTACCACATCAACCAATTTTGTGTTTTGATCAGTTCGTGGTGTGTCGGGTGGCCGGTCCGTAATGAAGAAAAAGAGCTCTCACAAGTGAGTACCAGTGTTATTTTAGTATTGTTTGTTTTATTTATTTATTTTTAATTAGGTTTTATTTTTATACTATTTTCAAATGTTTGGTCGTTTTTATTATTTTTTATATTTAATAACAAAAAAATGTTATTTAAAAAATATATATCTTATAAAAAACAATACTATTTATTTATTTACATTTTATTTTATATATTATATTTTATATATTGCATATTTTTTCACATTTTTGGTAGTTTTTATATTTAATAAACATTTTTTTAATAAAAAATATCTTGTAAAAAACAATACTATTTATTTATTTATATTTTATAAATATATATTGTCTATTTTCACATTTTTTGTAGTTTTTATTACTTTTTATATTTAATAACAATTTTTTTTATTAAACAAATTAGATCACATACAGTGGGTACGGAAAGTATTCAGACCCCCTTAAATTTTTCACTCTTTGTTATATTGCAGCCATTTGCTAAAATCATTTAAGTTAATTTTTTTTCCTCATTA
>NW_015547777.1:319208-325781 GCF_001515605.1 Sinocyclocheilus anshuiensis | reverse complement strand
ACACAATACTATTTATTTATTTATTTACATTTTAGTTTTTATTTTAATGATTAACTTCTAAGGGCAACAGCTGGCTTACTGAAAATTGAATGAAGATCTGGTTAAGTTCTGGCTGTATTTCCTGACATAACGGAGAGCAAATTATTGTAATGCTCTGTTGTGTTTTATCAGGCACAAACACATGCATCACTGCAGTCCTGCTGCGTCTCTCAGTGAAAGCATTGTGGGCTGTCGAATACAACACAATTGGAAGGAAGACGTCTACAGTCCTGTCTCTCGGTGGACGGGGACGGTACTAGTCCAAGTGTCTGTCAACTCATCTCTGTACCTCATCAAGTACAATGGAGTGGACTGCGTCTACGGCCTGGAGATCTTCAAAGATCAGAGGGTTCAGAATCTGGAGATTTTCCCCGGGGAAATCTCCTCGTTTCGGGTCAGTGACACTCGTCTTGCGGACCTGCTGCTGGGAAGGCCGGTGATTCACCTGTTTGAGACGGACGACGGCTCCAAGGATGAGTGGAGAGGTTTGGTGCTCTCCAGGGCTCCCAGCATGCCTGCGTGGTTCTTCATAACTTATGAGAAAGACCCCATGCTGTACATGTACCAGCTGATGCAGGATTATAAAGATGGGGACCTTCGGATACTTCCAGATTCAGGTGAGTGAGTCAGTACACTCACTTACAAATAAAGGTTCTTTATTGGCATCGATGGTTCAGTGAAGAACCTTTAACATCCACGGAACCACTAAAGGTTCTTTATAGTGCAAAAAGGTGCTTCAGATCATTAAAATGTTCTTCAGTCACTGAAAGGTTCTTTGGGGAACCAAAAATTATTCTTTATAGTGTGACCAGTGGAGTCTGAATCATGAACAAATGACTCTCTAATGAATCAGTCAAAAAGACTCACGAACAGTCTCAAACTCACAATTTGAATCAGTCTAATGACTACAGTGTGAACAGTGGAGTCTGACTCGTGATCAAATGACTCTCTAACTGATTCACTGTAAAGAACCAGTCAAAAAGACTCACAAAGAGTCTCAAACTCACAATTTGAATTCGTCCTAATGGCTCTATAGGGGGAAAAAATTGTTCTTTTTAGAAACTGTTCACTGAAGGGTTCTTTATTCTTTACTTTATTTTTAAGAGTCAGAATAAGAGATTGGGGCATTTGAATCTTTGATTCTGCAGGACTGAGATGTGTGAGTGTTCATTATGAAACGCTTTCCTCCATCAGATGATCCGGCGGAGGTCAGAGAGCCGGGTGAAGTGTGCGATACGCTGGTTGGGAAGCAGGTGGAGTGTGAGAAGGACGGCACGCAGAGGATGGGCACCATCATCCAACAGGTTCAGGCCAAACCCTCCGTTTACTTCATCAAGT
This sequence comes from Sinocyclocheilus anshuiensis, assembly GCF_001515605.1. Taxonomy (NCBI): domain Eukaryota; kingdom Metazoa; phylum Chordata; class Actinopteri; order Cypriniformes; family Cyprinidae; genus Sinocyclocheilus; species Sinocyclocheilus anshuiensis. The sequence goes on along the minus strand of NW_015547777.1, from coordinate 324,404 downwards.
TTGATGGCGACTATCACATCTACGTCTATGACATGGTCGGGTCGTGAGTTTCTGTTCAAGACCTTCATCGTCATCACGCAACAGCATTTTCACTGGAACGAAATCTGTGTTTTCAGACGCTTGCTTTTTTGTTGTTAATAAATGCATGTTATGTAGAAATCTTCTGACGCCGTTTAGTTCCTCTTCTCTCTTCACCTGCTGTTATGTCGAACACACAGATGCGTTTGAGAATAAAATGAGCCTGTTTTGTTAGTTCTCATGAGCTTCTGTCCTTAGACACAAAGATATATTTTTATACTGTGAGTTCTTGTTCAGTTCAAGTGTCTTTTTGGTTGTTTGCTGTTTGAGAGTTTCATCTGTTTCCTTGTAGTGCCTTTCTCTCTTCTGAGATCTTTCTGACTTACTGTATGAATGAAAAACATTTATCTTTAACATAAGAAGTGCTACTTCATAAAGATTCCCTCTGCATATCAATGTGTTCCTCCTTTCTATGTTTGTCTCCATTAAAGATGAACAAGTTTAAAAAACTGTTTGACTGAACTAATTTATTTGTGCTACACTGAAATAAATTGCGTATAAACAATTTTCACTCAGAAATTCCTAGTAGATTTCACAAATAATTACACAGAATCGGCAAGTAACACATTGAACATGAAATTTTGAAGTAGAAAATCGGAAATTGTATTTTATACAAAAATATTTTATTTACAGCCGCAAAATAGAAATATCTAAGAAAAAATTTTTTTTAGAAATAAATTGTAACAGCAAATACTCTCCCTGAAGCAAAGCGAACATATGAATGAACTATGACATGCAAATAAGGCGAGCTCTCTCGTGTATTGATGAATAAGTTCCGAAACACTGCTTCATGAAGCGTCGGCCCTTTGTTCGAATCTTTGGGCTTTGGAGCGCATATCACGAATCGTTTGATTTAAATCGGGACTTCGGGTCGCGCATTGCGAATCATTTGATTCAAATCGGGACTTCGAATCGCGTATTGCGAATCATTTGTTTTAAATCGGGACTTCGCGTATTGCGCTTCATTTGATTCGAATTGGGACTTCGAATCGTGTGTTGTGAATCTTTTGTTTCAAATTGGGACTTCGAATTGCGTATTGCGAATCATTAAAAAAACTGGACAATATTTAAATCTATTACTAAAACAAAACAACCAATATTTAAATCTCTTAATCAAACAAAACCAACCGATATTTAAGTATTTTTATCAAACAAAACGGGCGATATTTCAACCTATAACTAGAACAAAATGACAAATATTTAAATCTCTTAATTAAACAAAACCGACCGATATTTAAATCTCTTAATCGAACCAAACCGACCAATATTTAAGTCTTTTTTTCAAACAAAACCGACCAATATTTAAGTCTTTTTTTCAAACAAAATTTACCGATATTTAAGTCTATAACTAGAACAAAACCGACCAATATTGAAGTCTTTTTTTCGAACAAAACTGACTAATATTTAAGTCTCTTAATCGAACAAATGGGCTTATATTTAAATGTATAAACCGACCAATATTTGAATCTCTTAATCAAATAAAACCGACCGATATTTAAGTCTTTTAATTAAAAAAAACTGACTGATATTTAAGTCGAATAAAACCGAATAAAACGACCGATATTTAAATCTACTAGAACAAATCCAACCAACATTTATACCTTTTAATCGAATAAAAGCAGCCAATATTTAAATCCCTTAATCGAACAAAACCGAATGATATTTAAATCTATTACTAGAACAAAACAACCAATATTTAAGTCTCTTAATTGAATAAAAACGGCCAATATTTAAATCTATTAATCGAATAAAAACGACCAATATTTAAATATCTTACTAGAACAAAATCAACCAACATTTATACCTTTTAATTGAACAAAACCGACCGATATTTAAATCTCTTAATCGAACAAAACCGACCAATATTTAAGTCTTTTTTCGAACAAAACTGACCGATATTTAAGTCTTTTTTTCGAACAAAACTGACCGATATTTAAATCTCTTATCCGAAAAAAACCGACCGATATTTAAGTATTTTTTCGAACAAAACTGACCGATATTTAAATCTCTTAATCGAACAAAACCGAATGATATTTAAATCTGTTACTAGAACAAAACAACCGATATTTAAATCTCTTAACTGAACAAAATCGACCTATATTTAAGTCTTTTTTTCAAACAAAACCGGCTGATATTTCAATCTATAACTAGAACAAAACGACCGATATTTAAGTCTCTTAATCAAACCAAACCGACCAGTGTTTTAATCTTGTAATGGAACAAAATCGAATGACATTTAAATCTATAAATCCTTTAAATACTGTTATTTTCCTGTTTATTACTGCCATGCTGCTTTGAAACAACCTGTATTGTATAAATGGCTATAAATAAATGTGACTTGTGTATTTTGTATTTTAAACCGTATTTGGAATGTTATGAAATATGAATGAGAATGCTGAAGCTCTGCTCTATTTGAGCCATCAGTGACTCTAGTGAGGAAGAGGAAGAGGTGGGCGGAGCCTGTAGATGATTGACAAACGGAGGGACTGACCTCATCATCATGCGATATGAAGTAACCGGAGATCTAACGGTAACAAACATCGGACCATCGCCATAAAACTCATACGATTCACGCTCGTTCATAACGAAAAACAGGGAAAGTTGACTGGAGAAGCAGCCGGGTGTTTCTTCTCTCGATGACCAGATTATCAACAGTTTAACTGATGCGTTCCTGTTTAGAAGTTAAAGAGCTGCATTGTTTTATCAGATGTAAATAAATGCTCAACCATAAGTTCTCCAGAGGCTCCAGAAGTGTGTTTGAGGAACTGAGAATGTTCGAGACTAAAGGAATCTTCGGCTTTTGTGTGGATGTCAGCTGTCTGCTGCTCGGTAAGACTTCATTCACATTACACTCTGGCCTCTCTCTGAGCAGCTAGCTGATGGTTTTGTTGATTAAATTTGCGTTATTATTGTTACTGCTTGAGATCCTTATGGATCTGAATGTTACACTGTCGCGTGCATCGATGAAACATTCATATCCGTTTCACACGCACATGCATATTCAGTATTACTCAATATAGGTCACTGCACATTTACAGTACGTATTGCAATATAAACTTTCATTATTGCTCAGAAAAACAAAAGTGCAAGCTTGTATCGAGATATAGTTTAGTTTCTTTTATGAGGTGCACAGTTGTAAGTGTTCACAGATAAAGTTGTGTTTACATTATATTCATACGGCCCAGCGAACAAAAGTGTTCTGAGAACGTTTTGCAAACGTTGCCATTAAGTTATGAAAACGTTATTTTTGAATGTTCTCAGAACATCATGTTTAAAAAAAAAAAAAAAAGTTTATTGGTTATGCGAACGTTAGAGAAAACATTAATGTTTTAATTAACATTAATGTTGTCCAATTAAAACGTTTCAGAAAAAAAAAAAAAAACGTTCCATGATGTAGAAATAGTTTCTGCAGGTCATAAAAAGTCTTAATTAACTCTTCCACAAATTAAGATCTTAAATCAGAGCAGAAAGTCTTAAATTCATAAGGTCATGGCATTAAATTTTGCATGCACTGCAAATAAATAAATAAAATAAAATAAAAACATTTAAAAAACAAAACTCTCTCTCTCTCTCTCTCTCTCTCTCTCTCTCTATATATATATATATGTGTGTGTTGAATTAGGTTGATTTTTCATTCTTGTTTTAATAATTTCAATCAGTTTCAATCAGAAAACAAGACTTCTTATCTTGTTTTCTTCACACAATCATAAATGTTTAAAGCACTTATAATAGGCTAGTTAACCCTACTGTACATGCAACATGTATGCTCAAGCTACTCAAGTTACTGTTAGCTCTATATTATGTGCATTATTAGAAAAATGCTTAGAATGTTTGTGGACGAGAAAATTCTTCAGCGGAGAGACTGTGATTCCTAATTCATTTAAAGGTCACAGTAAGGAATCCACTGTCTGGACTAATGTGATGTAAATGAATGCCAGAATAATGACAGAATACCGCTATTGTTGAACAATTGATTTAAACAGTGCGAAGTGATTTGATTATTTAGCATTATGGCGTCTCTTAAGACACTTTTCTTCTCCAACAACATACTACACACAACTAACAAAACGTACATCACCACATGATATGGTCTGTTCCTAAAGCGCTGGAACTCGGGCCCTTCACCAATTGACCAAACGACATTCAGTAATATCATCGATTTGAAGGAGACATATTATGCCCCCTTTTACAATATATGATATAAGTCTCTGGGGTCCCCAGAATGTGTATGTGAAGTTTCAGCTCAAAATACTCCATAGATCATTTATTATATCATTTTGAATATGACTATTTTGAGTGGAAGCAGAAACACGCTGTTTTTCGTGCCTGTCTCTTTAAATGCAAATGAGCTGCTGCTCCCCGCCCCCTTTTCCAGAATAGAGCTGCACCATTACAGCTCGTACCTGCTAAAACATCTGCTTTGGGTCTGATCATCATGTTTATCGTGCTGAAATCATGCGTTTTAAACCATATGAGTTTAAACTTCTGATATAGGGTTTTCTGAGCGCACACATCCGAAGCACACGCACAGAAAGCGGCTGTCACAGCATGTGAGCACTAAACTAAGTTCTCATTCACACACAAGTTTACGTTAAAAACACACACGAGTTACAAAAACAGTGGGTTATGTCTGTGAAGGTAAACAGCTGGGAAATAAATCGCATGTTTATTTTAGATCTGTGTGGCAGCAGCAATATACAGTAAATAAATCAATAAATGCACTGCTCTGTCGTCTCCTCTGAGGCTGGGACTCTAAACAGTGTTCTGTGCTCGTCTGTGCAGCCAAACACAGAACAGTTAGCATGTTCTGCTCAAACTTTCATCATGACATTAGAGTTGATACACCGTTGTTGCTTGTGAAATCAAAATAACGGCGCCGTGGGTGTAAACTTACAGATTAAGGGGCGGTAATATTATAATGAGATCCCTTTGCCACGTCACCAAGGGAGCAAAATCGGACGCGCTGGTTTTCTCAGACACTTGCAGAAAAAGGCTTATCAAAACAAAGTTACTGGGTTAATCTTTTTCACATTTCCTTGGTTGGTAGATGCACCGGGAACCAGAGTATAGCACTTAAAACCTGGACAAGTCAGATTTTCATGATATGTCACCTTTAAG
>NW_015547777.1:295421-314518 GCF_001515605.1 Sinocyclocheilus anshuiensis | reverse complement strand
TACACCGTTGTTGCTTGTGAAATCAAAATAACGGCGCCGTGGGTGTAAACTTACAGATTAAGGGGCGGTAATATTATAATGAGATCCCTTTGCCACGTCACCAAGTGAGCGAAATCAGATGCTTGCAGAAAAAGGCTTCCCAAAACAAAGTTACTGGGTTAATCTTTTTCACGTTTCCTTGCTTGGTAGATGCACCGGGGACCTGATTATAGCACTTAACACCTGGAAAAGTCAGATTTTCATGATATGCCACCTTTAACTGCACTGACACTTTCAGATGAGAACATTGGTTCTGTTTTGAGACGGATCACAGCAGGAAACGCTTCTAATAAACCCCATGTCGGTGATATAAACAGGCCTGTGAACCTCCATTTGTGTGGTTTCTCTCTTTGTTGCAGCTGGACTTCCATTTGCGATACTGAATATTCAGCACACGCCATTCAAAAGAGGCTTTTTTTGCAGCGATGACTCCATCAGGTACCCCTTTAAAGAAGATACCATATCCTACCAGTTACTGATGGGAATAATGATTCCATTCGCACTGTTGATAGTAAGTGTTCGGTTGCTTTCTTAACCAGTACTCTTCTTCAGAGCTTCTTTTGCCATTAGAGTTGGTCAAAACATCATGCATTTTTTTTCTCTTCACCACAGATAATCTTCGGTGAGTGTTTTCCCATATATCTGCGGTCCAGAGTTTCTTTGAGTTATGAGTATATAGTGTGTGTGTACAAGGCCGTGGGATCATTCGTGTTTGGAGCGGCGCTGAGCCAGTCTCTGACCGACATCGCCAAATACACCATCGGCCGACTGCGGCCGCACTTTCTGACTGTGTGTAAACCGCACTGGAGCCTCATCGACTGTAAATCCGGTTATATTGAGAACTTCACGTGCACAGGAGATCCGGTCATCATCAATGAAGGCCGGTGAGTGCAAAACAATGCAACGCATGCATTTCTTTACTCAGATGCTGAGGTGCAATATGGCCGGCACTAGCACTTACATTCAGAATGTAACTTTTATTACACGTTTGCATTGAACCTGCAAGCGCATTGTTTGATTTAGAAAAGAACATGTTCTGGTTGCATCTGATTTGCTAATTATGACGGACAATCTTCTACCGACAGGCTTTCCTTTTATTCTGGCCACTCATCGTTCTCCATGTACTGTATGCTGTTCCTCGCTGTAAGTGTGTTTTTATGAAAATATTTCATCTGTTTCATCAAGTTCAAGGCGAGATACTAGGCAAAACCATTGTTTTTTTTATGCACTAATGTCACAAACTCCAGGGAAGATGATGGCAGGAATAAAACAAGGTTTATTAAAATAAATCAAGATAGACAGACAACAATACCAGAGAGCTAAAGGGTGGAAACAAAGTAACAAATACTGGGAAAATTAGGGTAAAATGACAAACACCTGTGCAGATTAAATTAATTACCATGACAACTTGAATAGTGGCGGGAAAACTGAACACAGGAAACTTATGAAAACACACTTAAAGTCCATTATAATGAAACTAACATGTCTTTTCAGACTCATGGAAAGAAAACATCCAAAGGGTTTATTTTATTGCACTTTATCTATTTACATCTTTAAATAGTTTTTTTTTGTCTTACAAACACCAAACGCTATAGTTTTATTCCTCTCTGTATTCTAAAGGTTTGTTCATATTTAATTCACACTGATTTACTCCTAAAAACATGGTGAAAAATGTGCTTGTTTTCTGTCTGGTGACAGTATTTTCTGATTTATACCTTGAGTGATAAAAAGAGAAATCCAAAATCTCCTCTGGAAAAACGTTTAACTCTAATATGACAATAAAACTGGAATTTTGAACCTGGCTTTATCCAATTTTCAGTGCTGGAAATTAATTCAAATTGATGCATATTTAATTAGATAATGCCTCATTTGAATGTTAATCAACTGGAGAGGTATAGTGATATCTATTAGTTTACATTCACCTGTAGTGTCTTGCCTTTATCATATACATTTAGATTTAGATCAACTTTATTATTTAAATTGTCATGGCAGCTCAATACATTCAAAAAACACTTAACATACACATACATACATATATGCTAATATGTTTTATTTTCAGCTGTATCTCCAGTCTAGACTGAAGGCAAGTTGTGCTCGACTGCTTCGGCCGACTCTCCAGTTCGCTTTCCTCGCGGCGTCTCTTTACGTGGGTCTGTCGCGCGTCTCTGATTATAAACACCACTGGAGTGACGTTCTCTCTGGACTCGTACAGGGAGCCGCCGTGGCACTGTTTACTGTAAGTGAGGCTGTGCGCTCGTTAATAAATGCATGCCATGCTGTAACCAACACACTTCTCTCTCTATGCAGGTGTTCTTCGTATCAGATCTGTTCAGCGCCAAACGCACGTCAGATAAAGATGAGGAGATCTCGCACACGAGTCTTCAGGAGACGTCAGATCCGCCGAACCACTACGGCAGCACAGAGTGAGACCGAACGCACTGTATTATTTGGAAGGAGTCGCAGTGGATTTTTCCCTTTTGCAGTAACATGCAATCCTTCCCACAACTGATTCTCTTCATTTTTATAATATTACTGGGCAAAAGGTCATTTTTCATAATGCACAGCAGTAGAGAAGAATAAAATGTCATCACGATAAATACAGCGGCAGTGCAACAATATTCGCTCTGCAGTGGCTGCATATATATTAGTTATTGTACTGAATGTGGCAGTGTAAAAATTGGTTTCTCTTTCCTTACAGACCTCATGGGGTTAATTATACAACTAAAGGTTCCTACTCAGAGTTTATGCAGTGTCAGTGAATCATGAAGGGAATGGTCCCTAATGGCCCTTTCGACACCCTCAAAACACTGGCAACCTTTAACTTCCATGGGACCTTTTCCATTGCATTATAGTAAAAAGAGGTTCTTTAGATTATTAAAATGTTCTTTACATTAAGAAAAGATGGTTCACTGACAAAATAATGGTTCTTTGCTGTGAAAAAACCCTCCTGTAACCTTTATTTTTAGAGCGTATGCATCCCTATCCATCAAACCATCCAACATTTCTATCTGATAATATTAGTGCAGTAACCAACATATGCAAGTACACACGTCTTATTTCAGCAAGGTTGTTTTTAAATGTTAAATGAAGACTGTTACAACAAATGGATTGTACACTTGACTGTAAAACACTTTATTTCTGTGGTTTACAGTTGCTTGCTTTTGTGTGTGTGTGTGTGTGTGAGTGAGTGAGTGAGTGAGTGAGTGAGTGAGTGAGTGAGTGAGTGAGTGAGTGAGTGAGTGTGTGTCAAATTGTCATAAGAAAAAGGAAAGTAGTTGTGGACTAAAATATGAACAACCAAAGTGTCTCATTGCATTGAATTCAATTAAATTTGTGTATATTTTATTCATTTTTGTAATGCAAATTATTTTATTTTTTAATGAAAATTGAATTCAAAGTGTTACTTTTTTCATTTTTATTGTTATTTTTAATGCAAATGGTAAGACCACAAGCTGTAAATGTCCAAGCACTTGAATAATTATTTTTTTGCCTTTAATAGCTTTATGTAACTGTATGAATTTTTAAATTGCTGCTTTATTTTTAATTCATTGGCAGCTGTGCTAGTGTGAACCAATGAAACATGGTGCTGTAAAAAAAATTTTTTTTTTGCAATTAAAGCTCCGCCAGACCATCTGTGGTGTAGTTATTGATATTATCAATAATCATCATAATCATTTTTGTTCTCAGTGGCGCCTCTAGTGGTCAGATTATGTCTGCTGGTTTCAAGCTTTGGTCCGTTTGATTCATTCGGTTCGCTCGGACGGACCCCTTACAGGTACAAATGCTTTGCGAATCGGTTCGATCGAATCACTAAGAAGAACCGATTCAATAGAGCGACTTGTTGGCGAATCGAACGCCGCCGCCGCTGTTCTTTGTCCTCGCGGTGACTGCATATGATCCCGCTGAATGTACATTATTTATTCCTCCGTTTACAGTCTGTATTCATCAAACAGAAGATCTGAAGGATGGTGTTAGTTCATGTCGGATATTTGGTTCTCCCTGTCTTTGGCTCAGTGAGAAATAGAGGTATTTATAACGCATTATTTCACGATCAGATCACATCTAGGGGCCTTTTGCGTGTTTAATGCATGATTATTAAACCCCACGACTGATCTATATGCTGCTGTAGATCTTAACTGAGTAGACATTCAATAAAAACCAGGCTATTAGTATTTTTTAAGCGAATCGGTGAGGTTTGATTCGGATCTGAGGTTAGCTGTTAGCTAGCCGAGCGAAGGACGCGTTCTGCGTCAGATTTCACTTTAAAATGCATTTAAAATCAATTAATTTGCTTATACGAGGTACATTCGGATTATCTGACAGACTGACGATTCGTTTTATCGTGTATTTGAGCGCTGAATGTGTTTGTTGAGGTTTATTTGTGAGGTTTGGTTTTACCTCAGAAAGCTAAAGATGCTAATTCAGGCCTGAGCTCAACCGACAAGAAATAAAACATAAACATACATAATTTCAGGTATTAACTGGAGTCGTTTATTGCTCATATGTATTAAAATTAAGTCTAAAATAAGTGTTTTAGCTCAGAATGACACTACCAGCAGTTCATCAAACAAAAATGATGTGTTTAAAACATTATTGTTGAGTGTGTTGTCTAAAGAAGAAAAACAACACACTAAACGAGCTGCTAACTTTACCTCCATCACTGATTTCATGAAGCTTTATGATTTCTGTTTCTGATCTTCTGTCTCATGGTTTGATTTCATGTGCTTTATTTCTTTTCTTATCTCCTGTCTCATAGTCTGTGGAGGCTGAATCTACATTCTGCATTATCAGATCATTGTGTTTTAATGATCATCTGTGTTCTGATCCCTCCTCATTTCCTATTTCCATCAGAAGACGACAAACATCTCAGATCTGCTCCCTTCCCGAGAACAAACACACACTAAAACCAGAGCCTAACACGTTTAGAGCATAAACTACTGTGTGTATGTCACGTGCTGTAGTTTAACCCACATCCGTAGCTCTAGAAGAGTGACTGGTGTGTGTCCCATTCAGCTTTGGTAGTCGACATGTTTGTAAATTCCTGTAAAATGGATGCATTTGGATGCAAAACCTTTAGCCATCACCTGCATAACGTGTGCTCCATTCATCGCACTTCTGATTTTACACGATCATCCACACTCATGTTTGAGGAAAAGCAAAAAAACCCACCCAAATGAGTAACACGCCAACTAGCTGACGATTGGCTCCAATTGCATCGAATCCAAATTGCGTCCAAAATGCCATCCATTTGGCAGGGATGTTGATTTGCTGCACTGCTACTTGAGATCCTCTATTAGAGCAATGCAAATGTCTATTGTTTGGTTGTGGTCTCTCTACCTTTTGTTCTGGTAATAGACTTCAGTGCATGAATCACATTATTTTGATTCTACATTGAATAGACTCCAATGTAATCTTACTGTACTGTAACGTGCTGTAGCCAATGCATCTGCTCATTGGATGTTGCTTTTGTTCTGTTAACCCTGTACTGAGCATGGTGGGCCTTGCTATTGATCAATGTTGTTTTATTTGTTGCATGGACTTATTATCATGACACAAATCCACATATACTAATATTTTTCAATAAAGAATATAGTATTTTTCCTAACCTCCAGTGTGCTTCTTGCTGATTTCCATTTATTGTCTCCCCCCACCTCCTCCCTCTGCTGTGACCGATAGACTGATTTCCTCGCCTTTATTTTTATTTTTTTACCATGATACCTCAATGAGTTGATCTGTGGTCGTTTACGCTCATCACTGAGGCACTTAAAGGTGCAGTGTGCGTTCACGATAACCGTAGACATCCACAAGTGAAAATTAGATCCGTTTCCAATCACGGTCTTAACGCTGCACCTTTAAGTCTTCTCACTGTAAATGATCCGGATGCAATGCAAACGTGGCCTTTCTCTGTGGCGTGTCCAGGTGTCCACACATTTCATCTCTGTGATTGAATCTTTTCTCACTAACACACAGCGAGCGATGGGCACGTCCCATTTCTCTGTGTGACTTTGACACATTATACACGATTTCGTCTGGTGATTGAGGCTTAAGTATTTTTCAATTCCTGAAGTCTGTGTGTATCTGCCAGCAGAAAGTAGAGTGGAGAGATGGGTAATTCTGCTTTTCTGTGTCATTTTTTTTTCATTTCTACTGACGTTTTCTTTCTCATAAATGAATAGTGAAGTGTTCTCAAACCCATAAAGTGGTGCATTGATTTATTTCCTCATTCATTTGTCGTCTTGTAAGTAGCCAGCAGATACCTACATCACAACACGACAAACTCCATCTCAATCCATGTTTCAAACATTCACCTGTCTTTTGTTATTAATCCAGTTAAATATAAGTAGCGGACATTTTAACTTCTATGTAGCCTGTTTAATATAAAATTAGTCTTTTGCAATAGAAGTTACGTTCGTTCCAGAAATGCCAGTACGTTTTATGGAGTGTAATTGTTGCTCTATACATTAATGTTCACATGTCAGCTTACAATAAAGCATGCTAACTGCATGTCTTGCCCCTGCACCAGCGAAAGCCTTGGGTTCCTGTGATGTCTGCTGCTTCTGATGTAGTTTGCTTCTATGAAGGTTTAGACTTGAAGGGATAATCATTCCACTTGGATAAATCACAGTAAACATGTTCCTAAGGATGAAGAGTCAGTCCTAGAAAAACATTCCTATCAACCAATCAGATTAATGTGCTTCAACAGCATTCTTAACCCTCAGTCATTTCAGGAGTGGGCGTTGGATGAGGTTTGGACTATGATTGTTGTTCCAGAACCAACAGAGGATGTTGATTCAGGAAGATGTCCTACTTTGAGATGTCATTGGCTTTGAGATTTTGTTTTGCCAGCACATGGATATTGCTTTGGAAAATAGTTCCCACACACGTATCCAAAGTCCTGTCTTTAGAAATTCGCAAATCCCTTCATTGATAAGGTGTGACAGGCTAACAGCTCGCATAAAAATACAGCAGCTTTGGTCTAAATCCAGACCTTTACTGCTCGCTGAGAACCTAATGCAGCTGTGGATTCCTTCAGCTTTCCAGGAACGCATCTTGCAGTCTGCTTTCGGTAGTCGCTAAATAACTGTAGAGCGTTCACATCTGCTGTGCCGAGGTGAGGAGACACTTCTGTATTCAGCTGTAGAATACGGTTGATATATGCATGATTATTTCCCCAACCAGTTAAACACAGCCAATTTCATTGGACACCTCAATCACAAAGTAGCCTGTCAAGAAAAGTTCAGACTTCAGAAAAGTCACTGATGGATCTGATCACGACAAACAGTCATGTTATCCATCAGGATGTTCTACCAACGCTAAGTTTAGGTCTATATGTGTTTTAGCGCTTCGTAACATTACCGGCATAATCTTTTATCTTTAAGTTTGTGCTTTATTGGTTTGGGAACCAGTTGGAAACCAAGAACCGTATTCTACAATGAAAAGTTCAGTGACCTGTTGCATACACATTTTAGACTAGTCTTACTTTTCTCCAATATCTTTTTTAGATCAGTTACTTATGCCTGATGAAGGTCATAGGACTGAAACATTCTATTTCTAAAATCTATAAATCTATTTCTGATACGTTTGCGAGTATGGATGTTGTGTGGGATTTATTCGTTTTTGCTTGGATCAGTTACTTAAAAAGGTAGACTTGTCTAATTCGAACCCGAAATGTAAAACTTAGCTTGGCTAAGTGCTAGTTGGTAAGACTAGTTAAGACAAGTGTTTATGCAACTGGCCACATGACTCATAACCAGTTGATATATGCCATGTGAACTAGACTTGTGCATCATGCTATTGGAAATATGACTATTTAAGATGAAAAAATTGTATTGTATTGTATTGTAGAGTGACAAAGTGTTTGGATAGAAGAAATATAAACTAAATTGGACAAAACTGAACCACAAAATGTGAGAGGCTGAACTAGTTGCAAGTCTGACTTCAGTTACCTGTTCATACACTGTCTTATATATCCGATAGTAAATTCGATTCCCAATCCTAAACACTAACTGTGTGAATATAGCGTCCCAAACCAAAAGATTAATGCAAACGCGCTGTTCACACACAATTCACTCACCTTCACTCTTCATTTGCCATCACACCCCACTGCTGATGATTGATTGATTTCTTCTGGAAGTTCAGGAGAGGACGAGGGCCGGCCTCAAGCAGCGGTTTAATCTCATTTATTCAGCTATGATGTCATTGTTGTTGCAGGATCTCACTTTAACAGGCATCAGCACAATCATGCTACCTCTTGCCGGCATTTCCACGTAGGCCCCCAGGCCCAGATCCCTGTTGATTTCCCAATGCCCCATCCAGGACAATCTCAGACAGGAATGAGCCATCACCCCGGCCACGCGCACCAGCCAGCCGCGGCATTACATCCACCCCTCAACCACATACCAGCACCACCGTTCCAGGACATCCCGGCCCCACCCTTCCTACCTCAGGCTTTACACCAGCAATACCTCATCCAGCAGCAGATCCTGGAGGCCCAGCACAGGAGGATACTTCCACAGTCCAGGTATGACGCCGTGTTAAACTCATAATCAATTAGGACAATAAATCGATGCATCGCAAATCGAGAAATTATTCTGCATCAATTCTGAGATTTTCCGAAGGCATCGCGATTCTCTCTTGAATCGATTCTGAGTTTAGTTTTTAACAGCAGATGGCACTGCGTGCTTTAGAAATAGCCGTATTCTGCTTGCTTCCAGTTCCTTACACACGCACCACTTGAACCTAAAATAATCATTCATAAAGTTCGAAAAGTTTGAAGCGAATTGCAAGGATGTTCACAGTGGGCTGTGTTTACATTAATCTCGCATCATAAAAGCTGATGTGCAAGTACATTTAACCCCTTACATTACTACTTCGTGAGCATTTGAGTGTGCGGTTAAAAACTAGCCTAGAGCGCCATCTGCTGTTAAAAACAGCCCAGAATCGATTCGAGAGAGAATCACGATGCGCTCCGAAAATCTCAGAATCGATCCACGAATCGCGATGCATCGATTTATTGTCCCAGCCCTATAATCAACCATATTTCACGAGTTCACCTGCCCATCCAGTCTGAATAGTTAATGGTAAACAAACTTGGCTTGCTGTCCTCGTCGGAGGCTCATTTCATTTCATTTATTTTATTTATAAAGCACAATAAAACAACAATGGTTGACCATCGTGCTGAACAATATAGTTTAAAAGGAACTAATAGTTTCAAAATACATAAAATGTTAAGACACGACAAACAAATAATAATTTGAAATAATAAACTCCTGTTGGCTCATACACTAAAAGCCTTCTCAAAGAGGTAGGCTTTAAGCCTTGTTTTAAAAAGGGATTCTCTTGCAGTTGTTCTAATAGAGATTGGAAGGCTGTTCCACAATTTAGGGCCGGCTATGGCAAAAGCCCGGTCACCTTTTCTCTTCAGCCTAGATCTAGGAACCAATAAACGTTTCTGATTCGATGACCTTAGACATCTAGCTGGACTGTGTAAACTCAAAAGGTCAGAAAGATATGAAGGTGCCAGTCCATTTAAAACCTTAAAAACAAAAAGTAAAATTTTAAACTATTTTAAAATGGACTGACAGCCAATGCAAAGAGAGTAGGTCAGGGGTAATATGTTCATATTTGCGAGTGCCAGTCAAAAGTTTAGCAGCTGCATTTTGTACTGTTTGTAGGCGATTCATACATGATTGGTTAATACCAATATACATTGAATTGCAGTAGTCTAGTTGAGATGAGATAAAAGCATGTATAGCCCTCTCGAACTCAGCACAAGTTAAAAAAACCTTCACCTTAGCAAGGAGTCTGAGCTGAAAAAAACTTGATTTAACTACTGCATTTACTTGCTTATCAAAAGTCAAAGCAGAATCAAACACAACACCCACATTTTTTACAGAGGGCTTGACATATGCAGCCAGATCACCCAGCAGTTGCTGTATGTTGCCAGATACAGCTAAAGAACCAAACACAATTGCCTCTGTCTTACTCTCATTGAGATTCAAAAAATTAAGAGACATCCAAGCCTTAATATCAGACAGACAAGCAGTTAAAGCACTCAAACTCTGGTTGTCATTTTGCTTAAAAGGCACATAAATTTGCGTGTCGTCAGCATAACAATGAAACGACACTTTGTGCTTATTAAAAATGGAACCCAACGGGAGCATATACAAAGAAAATAAAATTGGAGCAAGGATAGAACCTTGAGGAACTCCATAAGTCAACACTGATTTAGAGGATGAGCACTCATCCACACAAACTGAGAAAGTTCTATTTTTCAAATAAGATTTGAACCATTTTAGGACAGAACCATTAATACCCACACAGTGTTCAAGACGGGAAATAAGAATACTGTGGTCTACAGTGTCAAATGCTGCACTCGAAGGAGGCTCGAACCGGAGGCTTGGCTCGGCTCCAAATTCAACCCCCTAATTGCGCTACTACATAGAGGGAGAATGACAGAAAAAGAGGTGGAGATGGGGAGGTGGAGGGATGCCGGAAAAATTGTTGCTCATATGCTCATAATGATGATTGACAAGACTCAGATGATCAGGTTCCTCACAAACTTACATTTGGAACCTTATTTATGTTCTTAAGGCAAGATACTACAGACACTGGTTTTGAGAATTTGGGTTATTTGGCTTTTCATAATATATTGTTTCAGACTAGTAGAAAGAAAGCATCCAAAATACACTTTTAAGTGTTCATTTTATTGCACTCTTCAACGGCTGTGAGTTTTTTTTCCTCCACTTCAGCAGCACTTACATAGACCCAATTTTACAGTTTTATTCTTATCCAGTGTTGCCAGGTCCGCGGTTTTCCCACGCAATCGGGCTACTTTAACACTGTTGCCGTGGGTTGAAGCGATACCAATAACATGATATTAAGCCCCTTGAATGCGAATTTTACCAGGGGAACCCTACCAAAAACATGTATTTAACCCCAATGTATTTAAGACAGTGAAATGTAGACCTTCGTTTATGTGTTTTTGCCCTACACTGCACAAGACGCGAGAACAGTCCGCTATTTAGGTTTGTATGGACTCACTAACTTTAACGTTAGCTAGTTTTAGCCAGAGATACCTTGCTAAAGCACAAGATGACATTAACGTTCTGCTTGAGCAGATGAAAATTGTAACTTAATGAGAGTATGACAACTAGAAAACTAACGTTTTTGTCTTCATTGGGATTGGAGGTGAATGCTTTGGGACATTTTGCTCCATTTTGTTTGGGTTTAGGAAATAGAATAAAATAAATTCCATTGCATATCCTCTCAGAATACCTGGAACCACTGTTACAAGTACCTCAGGCACATCGTTTTTCCATTTTTGAAGCATAAACGCCATAAAAACGATGCAAGCTTCAGATCTTCCAATGTTTCTCTATGCCGCTGAAACCTACAGATGTCCGAGTTCTGCTCCCTGTGCAACTGATACTCGACTGCCATTGGCTCATCTGCGTTCGAGGGGAGGGGCTTACCGATAGGTCAATTCTTAATGAAATCAATCAACTGGGGAAATATGGTGATACTGTTAGTTACATTCTTAACCCTATTCACCTGTAGTGTCTTACCTTAATTCATCTCCCATGTCTTATTGAGACATCTCATAATCCAGCAATCAAAACTGGTAAAATATTTGTTTTCTGGTATATTTTATAATCAGGTTTATCCAGCTGAATCAAGCTCTAACCATTTTCCCAGCAGACATGCTCCAGACCGAACCCTTCCCCATCCACAGACGCTGCGGCCGCCATATGAATACCCGCCATCCATTCATATTCCCCCACCGCCGCCGGTGCCGCAGCAGCCACGTTACCTTGCCGAAGGAACAGATTGGTACGTATGTATTCAGTGACTTCATAAACTAGTACTCTGTTTGGCTTTGATTGACTGACGCCGTTCCTGTGTTCGCATCCAGGGATCTGAGTGTGGATCCAAGCCTGCCGCAGTACCACGTCTCTCCCCTCACTCAACATTATCAGCATTACCTGACCTCTCCACGACTGCATCACTTCCCCAGGAACACCACCTCGGCACAAGTGGTCAGTCTGAGTCTTTCGTACCCACTGCAATCCTTCATATTTACATTCATGCACGTGACAGATCCTTAATCCAAAGTAACTGACCAGTTCTTGCCTTCCATTGGTGTTGCTGGTGCCACTTATCTCTTTATTTACTTCTTCATTGGTGCTGTCATGCACAGGTTGTCCATGAGATCAGAAACTACCCTTATCCTCAGTTACATCTGCTGGCTCTCCAAAGCCTCAGTCCGTCTCGCCATGCGTCTGCTGTGCGGGAGAGTTACGAGGTACCGTCACACTTGGTGTTCTTTATCACACATCTTCTTAATCATACATGTAATGTGACGTGTTTACATGCGGTTTTGATTCCAGGAGCTCCTGCAGTTGGAGGACAGACTGAGCAATGTGAATAGAGGGGCTGTGCAGACCACCATCGAGAGGTTTACCTTTCCTCATAAGTATAAAAAGGTAAAACCACAACTGTACAATGACATTTAAAAGTTCCTGTTGTGTGGCAACATTTGTTACATCCTTAAATAATTATATTCCTTATCCTCCTGTTGTGCTGGGGTTAATTACTTGAAACTACTTCTTGGAATTTTGTAAGCTTTTCCTCAATGATCATGAATTTTCTCTTTGGTCATGAGTGTGCATGAAGATTCGACATTTAGTTGTGCTTTGGAAAGGCTGTGCAAATTTTGGTTACATTGATGTGTTGGAGTCAAAGTGAGCCTCAATGGGTTTCCATGCAATTCACCAAAAATCAAGACTTTAAACAAACCTACACCATTTTAAATATGGATTAAATATATGGGTATGATGTGGGTTTTAAGGTGAAGGTTGCTGGAGAATTACTGGACATTTTATTCATTCCTTGTTGAACCTGTAATTTATGAAGTGTAAGTTTCTTTTGGATTAAAAAGCATGTGCTAAAAGACTAATAGCTAATCGTGTGATTCGTAGAGAAGACCTCTAGAGCTGAAGATTGGCATGGATGAAGAGGAGCTCGACACGGATGAGAAATGCACAATATGCCTCTCGATGCTTGAAGACGGAGAGGACGTCAGGTAGTTTGACGCTCTACTCAAAACCCGTTCAATGGTGAAAATGGTGCCGGTTATCATTCAAGAAATGTTTTGTTTTTCTCTCCCCAGGAGATTACCCTGCATGCACCTCTTCCATCAGGCTTGTGTTGACCAGTGGCTGGCAACCAATAAGAAGTGTCCCATCTGCAGGGTAGACATTGAGACGCAGTTGTCCCCCGATAGCTGATGTCTCTTGTAGCACTAGCTAAAACTCCTGTCGTCTTTCTTAGTCCCCTCGTGGGCACTTTGCCAAATGTGTGTCATCTCCATCACCTCTCACCTCTGACCTTTGCCTTCTGAGCCAACTGACGATGTAGAACGGGGAAGACGAAAAGCGCTGAAGAGTCCAGCACATGGAGAAGAACGAGTCTGTCGATGAAGATGGTTTCAGTCAAAGTGCTGTAAATGTGTGTGTGTGCGCGCGTTTGGGATGGTGAACACTACTCGTAACGTCTCAGAATGATCTCGGATGAAGACCGACCAAATGTTCTCAGTGTTCAGTAGGTCACGGATGAAGCATTACAGCATGAGCTCACAAAGTCCAACATATTACACGTGGTTGGTCATGAACGAATCATTTGTGACCCTGGAGCACAAAAGCAGTGTTAAGTCGCTGGGGTATATTTGTAGCAATAGCCAAAAATACATTGTATGGGTCAAAATTACTGATTTTTCTTTTATGCCAAAAATCATTAGGATATTAAGTTAAGATCATGTTCCATGAAGATATTTTGTAAATTTCCTACCGTAAATATATCAAAACTTATTTTTTGATTAGTAGTATGCATTGCAAAGAACTTCATTTGGACAACTTTAAAGATGAATTTCTAGATTTTTTTGCACCCTCAGATTCCAGATTTTCAAATAGTTGTATCTCGGCCAAATATTGTCCTATCCTAACAAACCATACATCAATGGAAAGCTTATTCATTCAGCTTTCAGATGATGTATAACTCTCAATTTGAAAAATTGACCTTTATAACTCGTTTTGTGGTCCAGGGTCACATTTGTGAAAAAAAAAAGTGTTAAACCGAATTAGCGAATGAGAAGCGCGCAAGAGTAGAATAATGACCCTGTGTTTAAAAAAGCTCCGTCGTCGTGTCTGTGATTATCGGAGGTGATGCTTGACATCTGTATGTAACCGTAAGGCCAGGCTTGATATGAACCGTGACAGTCCGCATTTTGTGCTCGTGACGCCTCCGACGCTTAGAAACGTATCCACCACCAAATGCATGTTGAAGCGAGAGGCCGGGGTTCTGCTGACGAGAGGTCGACGTGCATGAGGATGTTTCCCGCGCGATACTCTACTAATCCTGAAGACACTGTGTTCTCGATGCGTCTCTGAAGTCACCACGAGTGAAATATGTACCTTAATGCCTGTAGCACAAGCACACGTTGAATAGTAACGGCATAACTCTGTGTTTCCATTCGCTCTGTGACTCGTGGTCTCGCTTGGTCGTTCAGCAGCATCTGTAGAGTCATAATGTGCATGAAACCTGTTTGCTGCCATTTCTAGAGGACATGACAAGGGAGTAAAGCCATTTGTTTTATAGAAACCAAACATAACTTTTCTAAGCTGTTCTTCATGATCACTCTTCCTCTTTTGATTTCTTCTTTTTCCTACTGTTTCCAACCTGTGCGGGGCTGGTACAGCTTCTCCACATAAGTAGCTGCAATGCTGGAAAAAAACAAACAAGCTATTTATTGTCGTCTTAATGTAGTTAGTGGTTATTTTTGTAAAAGCACTCACTTTCTGATGGGGTCGTGTGATTGTCTCTCTTTCCCTGCTTTTGCATTTGCACAGTTTCCTTGTGTATCGTGCACTCCATCCAAAAAAAAAAAAGAAACAAAACAAACAAAAAAAAAAAACCAAGAGAACAGACTTTTTAACAGCACAGTTTCTTTGCGTAATGATAGCTGTTGCCTCACTGACCACTTTCAATGTACGTGACTGTTTATCCGTAGCATTTCAGATGTCTTAGTACGTTTGACGAAATAACCTGCTTGTCTTTGCTGTCGCAACTTTTCGAGAATTCAAGCGTTCAGCTGCTTGGAAGCCAGGAAGTTGAAAGCGTTTACTTGTTTCAATCACCGTTTTGTAGCGTGTCAGTGAGCGTATGGAAGCCCGTTTCCACCACTGAATAAAAAATACAAAAAGTTTATTGCGACTTTTTATCTTACAATTCTGACTTTTCTTCTCATAATTGCGAGTTTGTAT
Organism: Sinocyclocheilus anshuiensis; assembly: GCF_001515605.1. Taxonomy (NCBI): domain Eukaryota; kingdom Metazoa; phylum Chordata; class Actinopteri; order Cypriniformes; family Cyprinidae; genus Sinocyclocheilus; species Sinocyclocheilus anshuiensis. The sequence goes on along the minus strand of NW_015547777.1, from coordinate 299,159 downwards.
CTCGCAATTTTTGTCTTTTTTTCTCATAATTGCGAGTTTGTATCACGCAATTTTTGTCTTTTTTTCTCATAATTGCAGTTTATATCTCACAATTTTTACTTTTTTTCTCGCAATTCTGACTTTTTTCTCAGAATTGCGAGTTTATCTCAATTTGCGAGTTTATCTCGCAATTCTTGACTTTTTCTTGCGATTGAGAGTTTGTATTTCGCAATTCTGAGTTTTTTTCTCGGAATTGCAAGTTTATTTCTCGCAATTCTGACTTTTTTTTCTCGGAATTGCAAGTTTATTTCTCGGAATTGCAAGTTTATTTCTCGCAATTCTGACTTTTTTTCTCGCAATTCTTTACTTTTTTTTCTCAGAATTGCAAGTTTGTCTCAATTTGCGAGTTTATCTCGCAATTCTTGACTTTTTCTTGCGATTGAGAGTTTGTATCTCGCAATTCTGACTTTTTTTTTCTCAGAATTGCAAGTTTGTATCTCGCAATTTTGACTTTTTTTCTCGCAATTCTGACTTTTTTCTCAGAATTGCGAGTTTATCTCAATTTGCGAGTTTTTCTCGCAATTCTTGACTTTTTCTTGCGATTGAGAGTTTGTATCTCGCAATTCTGACTTTTTTCTCAGAATTGCGAGTTTATCTCAATTTGCGAGTTTTTCTCGCAATTCTTGACTTTTTCTTGCGATTGAGAGTTTGTATCTCGCAATTCTGAGTTTTTTTCTCGGAATTGCAAGTTTATTTCTCGCAATTCTGTCTTTTTTTTCTCGGAATTGCAAGTTTATTTCTCGGAATTGCAAGTTTATTTCTCGCAATTCTGACTTTGTTTCTTGCAATTCTTTACTTTTTTTCTCAGAATTGCAAGTTTGTATCTCGCAATTCTGACTTTTTTTCTTGCAATGACTTTTTTTTTCTCAGAATTGCAAGTTTGTATCTCGCAATTTTGACTTTTTTTCTCGCAATTCTGACTTTTTTCTCAGAATTGCGAGTTTATCTCAATTTGCGAGTTTTTCTCGCAATTCTTGACTTTTTCTTGCGATTGAGAGTTTGTATCTCGCAATTCTGAGTTTTTTTCTCGGAATTGCAAGTTTATTTCTCGCAATTCTGACTTTTTTTCTCGCAATTCTTTACTTTTTTTCTCGGAATTGCAAGTTTATTTCTCGCAATTCTGACTTTTTTTCTCGCAATTCTTTACTTTTTTTCTCGGAATTGCAAGTTTATTTCTCGCAATTCTGACTTTTTTTCTCGCAATTCTTTACTTTTTTTCTCGGAATTGCAAGTTTATTTCTCGCAATTCTGACTTTTTTTCTCGCAATTCTTTACTTTTTTTCTCGGAATTGCAAGTTTATTTCTCGCAATTCTGACTTTTTTTCTCGCAATTCTTTACTTTTTTTCTCGGAATTGCAAGTTTATTTCTCGCAATTCTGACTTTTTTTCTCGCAATTCTTTACTTTTTTTTCTCAGAATTGCAAGTTTGTCTCAATTTGCGAGTTTTTCTCGCAATTCTTGACTTTTTCTTGCGATTGAGAGTTTGTATCTCGCAATTCTGAGTTTTTTTCTCGGAATTGCAAGTTTATTTCTCGCAATTCTGACTTTTTTTCTCGCAATTCTTTACTTTTTTTCTCGGAATTGCAAGTTTATTTCTCGGAATTGCAAGTTTATTTCTCGCAATTCTGACTTTTTTTCTCGCAATTCTTTACTTTTTTTTCTCAGAATTGCAAGTTTGTCTCAATTTGCGAGTTTATCTCGCAATTCTTGACTTTTTCTTGCGATTGAGAGTTTGTATCTCGCAATTCTGAGTTTTTTTCTCGGAATTGCAAGTTTATTTCTCGCAATTCTGTCTTTTTTTTCTCGGAATTGCAAGTTTATTTCTCGCAATTCTGTCTTTTTTTTCTCGGAATTGCAAGTTTATTTCTCGCAATTCTGACTTTGTTTCTTGCAATTCTTTACTTTTTTTCTCAGAATTGCAAGTTTGTATCTCGCAATTCTGACTTTTTTTCTTGCAATTCTGACTTTTTTCTCGCAATTGCGAGTTTATATCTCGCAATTCTTTACTTTTTTTCTCAGAATTGTGAGATATAAACTCGCAATTGCGAGTTTATATCTCGCAATTCTTTACTTTTTTTCTCAGAATTGTGAGATATAAACTCGCAATTGCGAGTTATAAAGTCCAATTTTGAGACGGGAAAAAGACTATGTTCTCAGAATTGCAACTCAGAAGTTGCAATTCTGAGGAAAAAAAAAAGTCAGAATTGTAAGATAAAAAGTCGCAATTACCTTTTATTCAGTGGCGGAAACGGGCTTCCATAGTGAGCGTCCTCTTAGAGAGCGTGATCTTTTTCTCATCGTCCGTCTGCGTTTTATAGTTTACACGTTATATTGTGCGTCGAAATGCCTTAAGTATTTTAACAATCATAATTTATGACTAACTTTACCTACTAGGGTGCGTATTTAAGTTCTGAACTAGTATCACAATGTAATCGGTCGGTTTATTTATTTGCGTCAGCATAACGTGTATAAATACCTCATTGTGCTATACTTTAATGGGAGTGCTTTGCATGCGGTTGTACTTTAAGGGGCATACGTGTCAAAACAAGCTCTGAGGGCGTGCAAGTATGTGGTGCTGTAGTTTTCTTGGTTACATTCCATTAATGCCAATTCAAAGAGTCGTTCAACTGTGACAAACTGTTCAGTGGACTGGAATCGTTTTGCATGTCTCTCCTGTTTTTGCACTCTCGGCTTTGCTGGCCTCCTGCGAACATCGTCCGCTTGTCTCATCGCTCTGAACCGAGCCGAATGTGTTTTCAGTAGTGAGGAGTGAGTTCAGCGCTTACTGTGATTGATTATAGCTGCTTGTCTTGTGCCCATCTGTCTTTAACTTTCGATTACAGCCGGCCATTGTATGCTGTATTTTTAATCGGGATTTAAAGTGATGCTTCCTTTTCCCATGAGTAGCAGATTTCCTTTCCCTTTCTTTACGTACCGGTACTTCATAAGAGGGGCTTTAAATGTCTGAATGCAGGTCGTGTTGTGGTACATTCTAGTGTAACGTTTGTCATATTTCACAGGTTATTTAGCTTCGATCCCCCAAATAATAATCTGCCAATACAGTGTTGTGTTTTACAGTAGAAAACACTAATGTTGACTGATACGGCAGATAACTCTTGTTTCCGGTGAATTAAGCGTTTTTCCTGCCCTGCAAAACGATATGTACCAATACTCGTTATCTTCTACACACTTAGAAATTGTTATGCCGAAATAGACAAAAAAAAGAACAATGGCTTTATATTTAATGATTTGTGTTTCTAGCCTGTGTAGCCTTAAAGTCTCTTGATTTGATCCATCTCTCCAGCAGATTTTGGACATAAGCAATAGTAGTATATGTTTCGCTAACAGACTGAACCGTAGATCCTAAAGCACAAGCTCTGTAATGCATGTCTTTCTCAGGTTTTAATATGCGTATGAGAATGGATACATATGTTACCATAAATATTTCTGATGTTTTTCTGCTGCTGACATAAAAATAAAAAAATAGTTGAATAACCTGCCAGTGAAAGGGAAATGGCTCTTTGTATAAGACACTGCTGTGTGCTGTTACTGCGCAGTGTTTTCTGACATGAATATTTTATAGCTCAAGTAGAAAAATATGTATTGATAATAGTTAAGCAATAGCTTGGTGATTATAATGTATGATAACTAGATAAGTGTATATTGCGTAAAAAAAGATTAGATTCACTTTTGGTGGAT
>NW_015547777.1:283111-292010 GCF_001515605.1 Sinocyclocheilus anshuiensis | reverse complement strand
TGCGGTTGCTGTACTGTATTAAAGCTTTAATCAGGATAAAACCGTATATTAAAAACTAACAGAAGCAGTAGCATTTACAAATAACAGCGTATCTAAAAGTATGAGACAACAAAAAACAGGCCTACCATTAAAAGCCGTGCTTGCACAGGTTCTGCGGGATCCTCTTCAATAATATCCTCTGCTTCTCAATCAAGCTCAAAATGTGAAAAATAATGCGTTTTTTTTTTTTAAACGAAGTATTAACACATGTTAGACTGCACCCCATAAACACAATCAAACCTAGAAAAAACCCAGTGAACCACCGCTTTAAACAATGTGACATCAAGTGCCAGTGAAAATGACAAACTCATAAAAAATCTAAAACATTCTCAGAGCAGTTTGTGTTTGAAGGCACTTACCATGAAAACTGTTTCAGACCGGCTACAAAGTCACCACATTTCTAATGATTTAAACCATCCAAGGGGACTGGGTTTCAGATAATCACATTTAATGACTACTAACCACTAATAAGTTTATTTCTCTGCAGAAATGAGTCGTATGTACATAAAATAATGGACATTTATCAATTAATTTACTGCTCCAACACACAATTTGAGGGTTTGAGTTGATTAAAAAGCTAAAAATGTCAAATTAACAATCAAAATGAAACATTGTATTTGTTTTCTGGATGTCGTGTCCATTAACTGACATCAGCACATCAAATTATTGAAATATTAACTTTAAATCTCACAGAGACTTCAAAACACTTTATTTCTAAGTGGTTTGACAAAAAACATTATGAAGACGTCTTCGATAACATTTCTGATGGTTTAAAACAAGTTCCAGGGAATTGGGTTTCAGAGAATCGATCACATAAGAGTACGTTTACAACGTGGAAAAAAATGGAAAAGTGTTTTCCTAACATTCTGAAAACTTTCTCATACAACTTTGTCAAAATGATTCCCGGCGTTCACGGAGCCACAAAAACGACTAAAAATGCTGTATTATGCATGCCTGGCCAGTAGTTGGCGACGTCACTTTGTAAATAAACTCGCGCACTTTATATATATATATATATATATAACGTCACTGTTTTCACAAATTCAAGACGATAACATTATCGTTTTCAAAAACCTGCACTTTGAAACCTGTTTTCAGGGCCCCACATTTCATGTAAATTAATGGCCAGAATGAATAAAAATGTATTTGCTCATCTACGCACATCTAAGCAGAATTACTGAGATCAACCCTATTAGATATTTTGATAAATATTATTTTACCAAGGATTGAAAATTATGCTAGTGGAAATTCTCACTTGTAAAATAAAAAAAATTAATAAAATAAAATAAAATGTTCTACATGTTATTTGGGTTTGTTCTGAACACTAAACTAATTTTGTCCATTTCACATATGCTTCAAGGAATAAAACATCTGGATATTTCAATGAGAATTAATTTTAAATGGGAAGTTTTTTTTCAACATTGTATTTTTATAGTTCTATTGCAAAAATCTGACTTAGAAATTAAAATATCCATATGAACACAGATGCATTACAAGAGCAATTTTTACTATTTAATATGCTAATTAATTAAAAAAAGAAAAAGTACCATTTATCAAATCTGACAAAAAAAAATACACAGCAAAAAATATTTTCTTCCTCAGTATTTTTGCATTTTGTTTTCCTGTACAAATATCTAAAGATTCTTAAATGAAGATACATTTACTGGAGATGCAAAATAACTTGAGATATAAAATACTGTTGAAAAATTGATACAAAATTAAGCAATAAAAATAAAAATAATCTTGTTTCCATTTGAACTGAGTTTATTTTTTTCATCCCATTGGCAGATATTTTGTCTCATTTTAAGCATCAATTTAATTCATTCTGATACATTTTCCAAAAAAAAACAAGACTTCTTATTTTAAGACATTTTCCTTAAGTAAATGTTGATTTCAGGATGTTTAGATATTTGGAAAACAAATCAGAAATACTGAGGAAGAAAGTAATTTTTGCAGCATATTTTTCCCTTTACTTTCTGATTTGTGATCATTTTTAAAATGGCTAAAGAGATGGCTGATCTTGGTTAAATATCTCATGTAATCAATACAGTAGTTTAATGAATGCAGGAGAGCATATTTGCTGTGGACTGTGATTGTAAACAAAGATGAAGTATAATTAGCAAGCATTTCATGGGAATGATTTAATCTCACGGTTTATGAAGCCTGTAAACGCATCCGTATCCTGAACATTAATACTGTTTATTAAAGCATTAGAAGGACACAGAGTTGGGCAGATTCCTCGCCCGGAGCGCTGGGTTTAATCGTGAGACAGACGTCTGCTGCTTCTCACATTACACACAATCACATTCGATTACAAGTCTTCTGTTATCTTAATCTGAGCGTAAAACCACCACGGCACCGAGCGGAGTCCAAAAACAACAAATCACTGCAGCTTCTCAGAGGAATCGTTTCATTCGGTGATGATCCTGAACGTTTCATCGTACATTAAACCTGCTTCTGTCTGAACCTGAAAAACCTGAAAGTCTGAAAGTCACTTCATATTATTGCATATTATCTCTCATTACGAGAGCCAAACTGCAGCATTTATTTATTTATCTGCTGTTTGGGAAGCAGGACACACTGAGAAACTGGAAACGTTTTTTTAATGCAAACATCTCGACTCGGTTATTTCCTGCGGGGCTTGTTTCTGTTGATCTTGATGTGATTGATTTGAACTCTTCTGGAAAAACAAACAGGCATGTGTACAGTGTTCTGGCAGATAGAGACGTTTAACGTACTACCAAACTGATCGAAACAGTCCGTGGAGACTTTATGGCTGAAAAGATGATGGTTCACTCCAAATAAATAATCTGATTTAGAGGAATAGTTCACCCCCAAAAATTTGGGGCGACTCTGAGTTCATCCGAGATTAGGATGAGTTTGTGTCTTCATCAGATTTGGAGAAATGTAGTATTGCATCACTTGCTCTGCAGTGAATGGGTGCCGTCAGAATGAGAGTCCAAACAGCTGATAAAAACATCACAATAATCCACAAGTAATCCACAGCACTCCAGTCCATCAGTTAACATCTGGAGAAGACAAAAGCTGAAACACATCCAGCATTAAGACGCTTTTAACTCAAATACATAGAGTCCATAATCCATAATAACACTTCCTCCAGTGAAAAAGTGTTCTGAATCAGGAGAGAAATCTGCACAGATCAAGCAGCGTTTAAACAGCTCTAAACTTTAACACTTTTGTCTTCTCCAGATGTTAACTGATGGTTTTGTGATGTTTTTATCAGCTGTTTGGACTCTCATTCTGACGGCACCCATTCACTTGCAGTGAGACACTGATGCAATGCTACATTTCTACAAACCTGATGACGAAACAAACTCATCCTAATCTCGGATGGCCTGAGAATCTGGACATTTTCAGCAAAATTTCCAGATTTTTTGGGGGGCTGAACTTTTCCTTTAATGACATTTACATTTCACTCCACTGATCTGAAATCAACTCTCGCTTCAAAGTGCAGAAGGTTTTAACAGAGAAGCGTCCTTGCATGTTAAATACTCTTCTCTTCAAACGTCTCATTGGTTATAGTCACTTGTAAGGGTTGATCTTTTGACCGACTGTCTAAACTGTTCCGATTGGAGGATTCAGAAGAAGCGTCAGATAGGCACCGCCCACACTGGTTTGATTGACAGGTGTCCGGGCAGCTCTCAGGCGGATACAGACACGTCTGCGAGTTATTCGTCACCTCCTTCAGCTCTCGAGACACGGCGGACGGAGAGTCTCTGGAGATGATGCAGTGGAAGCTGTTCTGTCCCGGCAGTCTCTGAGAGTCAGTCCTGCAGAAAAGACACTTGATGTTCTCGATCACCTTTGAGAGAACCGCTTTACGCAGCAGGATGTAGATCCAGGGATCTAGAATGGGGTTGGTCGAGGCAAATCGGATCGCCAGCAGATCTGGATTTTTATCCAGACGTTTTTCCACCGGCGTCTTATAAAGTTGATTGAGAAACACCTGGACCTTGAAAAAAAGACATGATTTAGTTATCAAATTTTCATGCATTTGACAAAATAACGTGTGTAATATGTGCACTGCGGTCCTAAGGAACATCCATTAAAACCTCATAACAAATAAAAATAAATGAGTGACACTGAGTGAAGTTATCAGGAGAATGTCATCATCTGGTTTAGTGGTCAATTTTAATTATTTTTTTTGAATTTGCAAATAAAATAAAGATTATTGGAGTATATGTTTTACAAGGAAATTCTATTTCAGTCTTTCAAAATCCCATGTTTAATTCAATGTGTTACTTGCTGTTTCTTTGTAAATATCCATGAAATTAACTAGCAATTTCTGAGTGAAAATTGTTTCTACAACAAGTTTAGTACTAAGAAATTCTTACCTATAATTTAGAATTATAAAACTTATTACATTTTCACAACTTCTGGAGATTTTCACTTCACAGAAAAAAGTTGGATTTTCATTCACGCAGTAAATTTCACAAATAATTACAAAGAAATAGCAAGTAACACGTTGAATTAAATGTGAAAGTATAAGCAGAAAGACTGAAATAAAATTGTGCTAACAAAATGCTAACACCATGCTAATCATGCTAACAACATGCTAGTAACATGCTAATCATGTTAGAAACATGCTAGTAACTGGCTAATCATGCTAACAAAATGCTAGTAATATGCTAATCATGCTAGAAACATGCTAGTAACTTGCTAATCATGCTAGCAACATGTTAGCCATGTTAATAACATGCTAATCATGCTAGCAACATGCTAGTAGCATGTTAAATGTGCTAGCAAAATGCGAATCATGCTAACAACGTGATAACCATGTTAGAAACAATGCTAATAACATGCTAATCATGCTAGCAACATGCTAGTAGCATGTTAAATGTGCTAGCAAAATGCGAATCATGCTAGAAACATGATAATCATGCTAACAACATGCTAGTAACATGCTAATCATGCTAAAACATGCTAATCATGTTAGCAACATGCTAATCATGTTAACAACATGCTAGTAACTTACTAATCATGCTAGCAACATGCTAACCATGTTAGAAACATGCTAATAACATGCTAATCATGCTAGCAGCATGTTAGTAAAATGCTAAATGTTCTAGAAACATGCTAATCATGCTAGAAACATGATAAACATGCTAGCAAACATGCTAGTAACATGCTAATCATGATAGATACATGCTAGCAACATGTTAAGCATGCTAGCAAAAGGTTAACACCATGCTAGTAACATGTTAATCATGCTAACAACATGCTAGTAACATGCTAATCATGTTAGAAACTTGCTAATAACTTGCTAATAATGCTAACAAAATGCTAGTAATATGCTAATCATGCTAGTAACTTGCTAATCATGCTAGCAAACGTGCTATAAACATGATAATCATGCTAGCAACATGCTAGTAACATGCTAATAATGCTAAAACATGATTATCATGTTAGCAACATGCTAGTAACATGTTAATCATGCTAACAACATGCTATAACTTGCTAATCATGCTAGCAACATGTTAGCCATGATAGAAACATGCTAATCATGCTAGCAACATGTTAAATGTGCTAGCAACATGCTAATCATGTTAGAAACTTGCTAATAACTTGCTAATAATGCTAACAAAATGCTAGTAATATGCTAATCATGCTAGTAACTTGCTAATCATTCTAGCAAACATGCTAGAAACATGATAATCAACCATGTTAGAAACATGCTAATAACATGCTAATCATGCTAGCAGCATGTTAGTAAAATGCTAAATGTTCTAGAAACATGCTAATCATGCTAGAAACATGATAAACATGCTAGCAAACATGCTAGTAACATGCTAATCATGATAGATACATGCTAGCAACATGTTAAGCATGCTAGCAAAAGGTTAACACCATGCTAGTAACATGTTAATCATGCTAACAACATGCTAGTAACATGCTAATCATGTTAGAAACTTGCTAATAACTTGCTAATAATGCTAACAAAATGCTAGTAATATGCTAATCATGCTAGTAACTTGCTAATCATGCTAGCAAACGTGCTATAAACATGATAATCATGCTAGCAACATGCTAGTAACATGCTAATAATGCTAAAAACATGATTATCATGTTAGCAACATGCTAGTAACATGTTAATCATGCTAACAACATGCTAGTAACATGCTAATCATGTTAAAACATGCTAGTAACTTGCTAATCATGCTAGCAACATGTTAGCCATGTTAGAAACATGCTAATCATGCTAGCAACATGCTAAATGTGCTAGCAACATGCTAATCATGCTAAAACATGCTAACAACATGCTAGTCGTGCTAGAAACAGCCTAGCAACCACCCCAGGTACCCTAGCAATATATTTTATACCTATCTGTTTTTCTAATAGACTGTATTGCCTTGAAAACATTCAAATGTTAATCTTTAAAACTATTTTAACGTTCAAACTACTTCAAACTGAAAAGGCTAGGCTTTTTCAAGCCAACTTAAAGTTTGTCTACAAACTTTTCAATCTAGTTAATTTCTGTAATTACATTTATAATTACACTGTTGAACCATCCCTTACACCTTAACCCACCCTAAACCCACCCATACCACCAAACCTGTCCCTAACCTTACCCGTATCCCATCTCAACAGTAGAAAACGTGTTTTGCAGTACAATATATTATTCCAATTCTATTCTTTAAAAGAAAAAACTTGTCCCTTTCAGACTTGCACTCTATTTACTGCTTGTTTTCTTGCTTGCATATCATTGCTCTTCTGTTGATTTTGATTGCTTCCATTGTTTCATTTGTAAGTCGCTTTGGATAAAAGCATCTGCTAAATGACCAAATGCAAATGTAATGAGTACTTTTATACTGTATTATATGTAAGATATTTTGTGGTAATTAAAATTGAAATATCAAAATAAAGGTAGATAATGATTCATTTTGTCCTTACTTTCTGATTAGTGATCACTTCAGATTCAGCAGTTGCTAAAAAAAATTAAATTGATCTCGACTATATATCCAATACTGTATCTACTGTACTTTAGTATGTGAGGTGACACTGTGACCCTGGGATATTTTAGCATGTCTGTCCCTTTAAACACTTTTTTTCTATTCTATTCTGCTGCACAATGCAGAAAAGCATATCTGAACGCGCTGGCCGTGAGAAAGTTCTTGTTTTGCAGATTTGACAGTCATATCTGAGGCAGCAGAGTGATTGGAGAGATAAAGTTGGCACAATAATATCACAAGAACTTACAACGAGCGGAATGGAGCAAATGAGCACGACGGCGGAGGTGGCGATGAGCAGAATGACCATCTGGATCTCCGCGCCTGCGAGGCGGCTAAAGCTGCGGCTCCTGCCGGGATCAGACGCTCTGCCCGGGTCTGTGCCGAGCGACGTGCGCCTGACGAACCTCCGGTGCATCCGGATGAGCGCGGCGCACACCAGCACGTTACAGACCACCGTCACCAGGATCAGCAGCGAGCTGCAGCCCGCGTACATGAAGGAAAACGCGGCGTGCGTGCTCACGTTGGTCCGCCAGTCGATGAAGCACCAGGTTTGAGGGTATTGCATCTTCACCTCTCCGAACCCCGCGCTCGGCAGCGCACAGAACAGTATTTTGGACGCGTAAACGGCGAGCAGCGTGACTCCCGCGAGCTTCTTATCCACGTGGTCGTTGTAGAAGTACGCGTGATTGATGACGATGTATCTCTCGATGTACATGGCGCAGATGATGCTCAGTCCAGCGAGGGAGAAGAAGAGCAGAACGAATCCGAAGTACTGGCACAGGGGGTCTCCATCAGGCCAAGCGCCTTTCACATAAGTGGCGATGGTCACCGGACTGGCGAGGACGCTTCCCAGGAGATCCGTGACCGCCAGACCGCAGACCAGAGTGTAGAAGGTGGTCTCCTTCTGCTCCCTCCTGGACTTGCAGAGCACCACGATGGCGATCAGGTTGCTGATGACTCCAAAAATGAACATGATGGCCGGGATGGTGGGCTCCATGCTGCGCGCCGCGGTGCTGTCGTCCATGTTAAACTTCTCCAAGTGTCATTTTGCAGGAGTTGCTCGGAGTAAATCCTGCTGGCTGTGAACAAAGTCATGCCCCTCCTGCCTCATATCACAAACTCATAACGGGACGCCCTTACCGAAAAATCACCGCGTCCCGTCAAACACTCACTCAGTGCCACTGATGCTGCTGTAAACTCATAACGCATTGATATCCGCTTTAAACAAGAAGCGCGCATTTCCTTGCAGGGGTTTTTAAACATTTATTAATCTAGCAGACATTTTTAAATACAACAAAACGATGCACAAAGAGGAGACAATAACATGAAAGTTCTAACAATGCAAAGATGCAAACATTGTAGAGTTTAACAAGGACAGAAATGTGAACTAGTGAAAGTAAATATCAGAAACGAGCGTGTCATTTATTTAAAGAGCATTTTTATTTCGGGCTGGTCGAAAATCAACCAGGTTCAAACCTGTTTTGTTCAGTTTGTCTACAAACTAATAACACTCCCCGTTAAAAAAAAAATATTTAGCGTTTTATTGATGTTACTGATGCCCTGTTTTTTGTTTTTGTTATACATACAGTATAATGAATGTGATGCATGTTTTTTAACAAAAAAATCTAAACAAAATTAAACATTTAGTTTTATTTTAGTTATACTTTCATATTAAGCCTATAGCTAATTTAGCTTTTGTTCATGGTGAAATTTAAATGTTAAAAGGCAAAATATGATTGATGTATTGATCTACACTAAGCAACATTTTGGCTTACTGTATGTCTAAGAAAATGTATAATGTATAATATAATATAATCTTTTAAATTTTATATGAATGTTTTTGTTTTTGGGTAAATAAATGTTTTTCATTAATATTAAATAAAAGAATT
>NW_015547777.1:281976-282716 GCF_001515605.1 Sinocyclocheilus anshuiensis | reverse complement strand
TTTTTTAATAATTCTTATATTTTTTATAATTTTTATATATATATATAATTTTTTTTATAATTTTTTAAATTATTTCTATGTATTTATTTATATATATAATATATATATATTTTTTTAGTTGGTCCGAAGTTGGCAGGTTTTTCAGGCCTTTTGTCAGCTTTAAATGTATATTTCACCCCCAAAATCTCATTTGTTCTTTCTGAGGAGCACAAAAGAAGATATTTTGAAAAAAGTTGGAGAGCAAACAACATTGGACCCCATTCACTTTCATTAAGAGAAAATAAAAAATAAAACACTGGGACATTTTTGAGTATATTATGACAGATAGTTCATATTTGGTTGAACTATCTCTTTAATCATGTATGGAGACGAGTTCAGACCTGCTAAAACTAGCAAACCATGTTAGGCTGGTTTAAAATGGGGGGTTTTCTTTCAGCATGGGTATAATTTCTAACAATGGTTGATGTGGCTCCTCCGTTCTGAGTCTGCTATTTGTAATATACATATATTTTGGTGTGCACAGCACAGTTTTGACATACTTTTAGACTTTTATTCATGACATTTGCGACCAAATTCCCTTGATACACACTAGCAGTCAAACGTTTTTGAACAGTAAGATTTCTAATGTTTTTTGAAAGAAGTCTCTTCTGCTCACCAAGCCTGCTTTTATTTGATCAAACATACTGTAAAAATGTGAAATATTATTACAATGTAAAACAGCTGTTTTCTATGTGAATATG
>NW_015547777.1:263030-281575 GCF_001515605.1 Sinocyclocheilus anshuiensis | reverse complement strand
CATTATAAATGCCTTTATCATCACTTTTGATCAATTTTAAGCATCCTTGCTAAATAAAACTATTAATTTCTATAATTTCTTTCCCCCCAAAAAAGCTTTTTATTTCAGATAAATGCTGATCTTTCTATTTATGAAAGAATCCTGAAAATGTACTTTTGAATATTATTATTATTATTATTAATAATAATAATAATAATAAATGTTTCTTGAGCAGCAAATCAGCATATTATACTGATTTCTGAAGATCATGTGACACTGAAGACCGGAGTAATGATGCTGAAAATACAGCTGCGCATCACAGAAATACATTACAGTTTAACAGAGATTCACATAGAAAACAGCTGTTTGAAATTGTAAAAATATTTAACAATTTTACTGTTTTTACTGTATTTCTGATCAAATAAATGCAGGCTCGGTGAGCAGAAGAGACTTCTTTAAAAAAAACATTAAAAATCGTACTATTCAAGAACGTTTGACTGCTAGTGTAGATGTAAAAAAAAAGTAAAATAAATAAATAGTGCAACAGAAATAACATGACATCACACCTCTTTACATAAACCGGACTGACATCATCCCTGGATCGCAGAACTCAAACTCCTCGTGTCTCAGTTTCTCAGCATCACTCAGAGACAAAGTGCTGAGAAATAAACTCAAGTCAGTGTCATTCACAGAAACTGAACAGCTTCCAAAGAAAACCGCTCAGACCTGATGTGCATTCAGAGGAACTAAGGACATTTTGACTCAGTACGGCTATTTTAGATGGTTATTTTGCTATGCACACTTTGAATTAAACATGCATAAATAAGTAAAAACAATAGTAATAGCTAAATGCATGACAAATGCTTGTCTATCAGTTTAACAAGCTGCTGAAGACTGACTTCTGCTTAGTCAGGAAGACATGCTTTACACAAACACATGCTTAAGTGTTCAAGTTTAGACTTGTGTCACCCCAAAGATACTGTGTTCAAAGCAATAAATTAACCCTACAACTATGTGGTGAGTTCAGATATGAATATGTAATCATAAGCCGATCTCGGCTGCATGCTGAGGTTTTGGCTCATCTTTTGAGTTCTTGTTTTTTTTTCTAAACAACATCAATCTTACAGTTACAGCACAATTACCTTTACAGCAGGAACAAGCACAGACAGGCGTGTTTGCCAGCGAACCGAGCGGAAAATCACTGTTTCATTCCACCTGAGAGAGATAGATTTTAACAGATGCTGCATTATATTTAATATTTGGAAACAGTTTCTGTGCATAAGAGATTTAAAAGTTAGGAATCAGCTTGGACTGAAATGACAAGCATCGCTTTATGACATGTTAACTAAAACCATAAAAAAAACTTTTGTTACTTAATAAAACATAAATGCAACCATACACTTGTTGCCAAGACATAATTTCTAATTTTCTTTTAGCTCAACTAAGTACTAAAATAACTAAAACTGAAAAAAAAAAAAATACATATATATATATATATATATATATAAACAAATAAAAAAACTAATAAAAATGACAAAAACACACAACAAAATTAATAAAACATGAACTAAATTTAACATGAAAACAGAAAATGTAAAAACTAATTTAAAATAATAAAAACAATAATAGTATCTCAATTATGCTAAAAAGTCTACTTGAAATAAAATAAACAGAAATAAATTAAAAATAAAAACCTAAACATATTTTATTTCATCTGGTTGTCAAGGCAACATTTCTCATTTTTATTAACTTTATGTACTAAAATGACTAAAACTGAAATAAAAAATTAATAAAAATATAAACACATTTAAAAAAAATAAATAAATAAAAATGACAAAACTACACAACAAAATTACTAAAACACTTACCATAATTAAAATAAAAACAAAATATATCAAATTAATTCAAAACATTCATAAATACTATAATAGTAATGAAATAAAATAAACTTAAATAGAACATAAATTAAACCTTAAACTTATTTTATTTAATCTAGCTGCCAGAACAACAGTTCTCATTTTCATTTAGGCTAACGATGTACTAAAATAAATAAAATAAAATAATAATATTAAATAAAAAAATAAATAATAAAAATTACAAAAACACACAACAAAATGAATAATTTGTATATTGAGTATTTAATGTAATTCAAGGTTATTATTGTTAACTAAAACTAAAACCATAAAATATTTTCATTACTTGACTGAAATAAAAAATATCAAACTGAAACTTATTTTATTTAAACTAGCTGACGAGGCAGCATTTCTCATTTCCATTTAGTTTACCTTCATGTACTAAAATAACTCAAATTAAACTGAAATAAAACTCAATATATACTACTATATAGACATTTAAAAACAACAAAAACTAATAAAAATGACAAAATTACTAAAACTTAAACTAAAATGAACATGAAAACAGAAAATATGAAAAGAAAAGCTGTCAGAATATGAATAAATCCTATAATAGTATATAAACACTAAAAAATGGTGCAGGGTTTACTTTGAACGAATTTTCAGTAAGAAGTTGCTAGTAAATTTCACAAATAATTACAAAGAAACAGCAAGTAACAAAAATATTAAAAAACAAAAACGAATCAAATGACAGAAGCACAAAACAAAATCACTAAAACTCAAATGAACATGAAGACTAAAAGCTATAGTCAAAATAATTAAATATTTAAAATAATAATTAATAATAAAAAAATAAATAAAAAAAAACCAGAATGTAAAATCTACTTCAAAAAATATTAATAATAGTATCCCAACGATAGTAAAATAGATTTCCCTTCCATGATTGTTAATGTTAATGGTGTGATGTGAGGTCATACTGTACATCCATCTATGATTCATATGATCTCTCTATCTGTTGAGGACAGGATTTTTTGAGAAATAAACTGTTTAGATTGGCAGCGGCTGATGACTCGATATCTCAGCCAACACTCAAAACTCAAGGTACGGTCTGTCTGTTTATCCATTTTAAAGAGCAAAAATCACATGTAATGGAGATTTTAAAAAGCTCTTGTTTGAAGACAGAATCTAATATTTGTTTTGGTCCCGGAAACAAACGAAACACTTTATTGAAAGTCCTGATTCATGCAGATCGACGAGAGGAAAAGTTGCAATCAGTGCATGTGAAGATATGATTAGAATCAACCTCAGATTCGTATCAGTTTGAGGGTTTCAGGTTACGTGCCAGAAGAGACCAAACCGATCATTTTCACATGAGAACCTAAACAGAGCGAGAGGAAACAGCGCTTTGCAATTAAAGGTCCCATATTGTCAAAACTGAAATTTCCTGCCTTTTTTCATGATAACTGAGGTCTAGGTGCTATGTAACTACCATGTAAGTTTCAAAACAGTCAGTCCACAGTAAAATGCACACAGCCTGCATAAAGTAGCTGTGATTTTTCACGAACCGTTGTGACTTCCATAAAAGGTTGACGTCAGAACTACAGTCACCGCCTTCAGTCAGCCCCCCGAGCACCGCCCACAGTCCCACTCTCCTTTTGCCAAACCCCCAGACAACATCGCGTCCATGCCATTGCTGAGCAACAACAACACGGAAACATGTCGAAAAGGTTAACTTTAACCACGAAACCAGATCGGCCGACCTGTAACGTTACACTCTCACTAAAAGGATGGACGATCTGACAGGATTGTTACTATGAGGTTATCACATCTAATAGGAGCTGTAAAAATATATCGAGATGGTTTTTGGTACTTATACCGCAAATATATATTCTTAAGGACATCAAAACCTAAAATAAAACTCCAGAAAGGTGTAAAATATGGGACCTTTAAAGCTCACTCTGATGCTGCATCATAATACGATTACTGCATAAAAAGGCCCAGAATACATTTGATTCGTTTAGTAGCTAGACGGGACATTTATTATGAAATGACACATGAAACCACTTCCTGTGTGTGTGTGTGTATGATATCAAATCTGACATGTCACCAATTTCACAAATCAAATTTGGTGGAAAAATCGCCTTCTGGTTAACGTCAACTCAAGCCACGAAATATGATTGATGATTCGCATTCCCGTATCTAAAATCAGTTTAAAACAAGAACAATCCTAAAAATCTATTCAGGCAGAGTGACAAAAATGCATGAAAATAAAGACAGAATGACCAAATCAGACCAATAAGCATGACTCAATAGTGATAACTAGCGATGTAATGTTGATGTATAACACTCATTTAATTATAAATATTCTTTAAGAATGTTTTCAAGAAATATTATCGACAAGACACAATATGAAATAAAAACATCACCTAATTTATTGGCCTGACTGATTGCTAATTCAAAGATGTAATTAATTAATTTGACATCAGGCTGCTTCAGTAAAACATCTATCATCTGTAATGATTAACACTTGAAAAGAGCATCTGCAGTGACCTTTGAGAAACTACATGGATTATTTATTCTTAAATAAATAATTATATTTCGGAGGACCATTTAAAATGAACTAGGTAAAGCAAAAAGGTGATTAGTAACTGAACATATCCACACGCTCACTTATACTTTCATACAGACTGTCAGTCAGAAATTTGGAATAATTGCAATTTTTAAATGTTTTTGAAGTGTCTTCTGTTCATCAGGGCTGTGTTTATTTGATCAAAAATACAGTAAAAATGTAAAATATTATTATAATTTCAAACAGCTGTTTTCTATGTGAATATGTGTTAAACTGTAATGTATTTCTGTGATGCGCAGCTGTATTTTCAGCATCATTACTCCAGTCTTCAGTGTCACATGATCTTCAGAAATCAGTATAATATTCTGCTCGAGAAATATTTCTGATTATTATCAATGTTGAAAACATTAATATTTTTGTGGAAACTGTGATGCATTTTATTTTTCAGGATTCACAGATGAACAGAAAGTTCAAAAGAACAGCATTTATTTTAAATAGAAATCTTCTGTAACATTATAAATGTCTTTACTGTCACTTTTGATCAATTTAATGCGTCATTGATGAGTAAAAATATATATATATTTTTTTTTTACTTATTTACCCCAAACTTTTGAATGTGAATGTTGAATGAAGGATCATGTGACACTGAAGACTGGAGTAATGATGCTGAAAATACAGCTGCGCATCACAGAAATACATTACAGTTTAACACATATTCACATAGAAAACAGCTGTTTTAAATTATAATAATATTTCACATTTTTACTGTTTTTTTTGATCAAATAAATGTAACCTTGATGAGCAGAAGACACTTTCAAAAACACTAAAATCTTCATTATTCCAAACTTCAGACCGGTAGTACATAAAGTCAAAGCATAATTTGACATTTTAAGAATATTTCACAATTTTACTGCATTTTTTAACAAATAAATGCAGCCTTGATGAGCAAAAGAGACTTACTTCAGAAACATTAAAATAATCTAATTGTTCTAAAGTTTTGAATGCTAGCATAAAGCAAAAATGGCCATGAGCTTAATCAAGTACTCAGATTTAGGTTGGATGTAGAAAGAATGTTTGGGAAACATGAAGCACAATGTCTTTATGGAGTAATGTTTGTGTGTTTTCACGATTGAACAGCAGCCAGATTCCCAGGAACACTGAATTAATACAGAAGAGTATGAATAGAGGCAGATTTGAGGAGATTGCTCACACACACACACACACACACACACACACACACACACACACACACTCTCTCTCTCACACACACACACACTTACACTTACACTCACACTCACATATCACACCAATTTCATCACTTACTTTCAGCAGGGCAAAAATTCAAGTATTCAAAATTCCTTGGAAAATGACAGAATTCCTAAAAACAGCATCAGATGCCTGATTTTGGCCCTTTTGTCAGATTCCCCTGATAAGCAGCGACAGTCACAGAATGTGTTTTGTCCTGTAGGATTGTGGGATTGTGTGTGTGTTCAGAGGAAAGGAAACGCTGATGCCGTGAAGAAACGCTCGACATAAAGTTGCGTGATGACAGCAGACTGCTGGTTTGTTTCAGTTAGAAGCGGATCGATAACAGTGCAGTGTAATTCATGAGACGAAACAAAGACACACCCGACCAAAGAGATGATGATGAAGAAACTGACAGCTGTGACACACACACCAACACATGCGAGAAAATATACTGGTGCTTCATCATTCAATAACGGAGTACAGTACTGTTCAGAAGTTTGGAATGATTACATTTTTTCATATTTTGGAGAGTCTCTTCTGCTCACCAAGGCTGCATTTATTTGATCAAACATACAGTAAAAATGTGAAATATTATTACAAATTATCAATGTTGAAAACAGTCGTGCTGCACAATATATTTTTGTGGAAACTGTGATACTTTTTATTTTTCAGGATTCACAGATGAACAGAAAGTTCAAAAGAACAGCATTTATTTGAAACAAATCTTTTGTAACATTATAAATGTCTTTGATCAGTTTAATGCGTCCTTGATGAATAAAAGTATAATTTTTTCCCTTTTTTAACCTTTCTTACCCCAAACTGTGTTCAACATTGATAATAATCAGAAATGTTTCTCGAGCAGCATATTATTATGATTTCTGAAGATCATGTGACACTGAAGACTGCAGTAATGATGCTGAAAATACAGCTGCGCATCACAGAAATACATTACAGTTTAACACATATTCACATAGCCAAAAGTTATTTTAAATCATAATAATATTTCACAATTTTTACAGTATTTTTGATTAAATAAATGCAGCTTTGTGAGTGTAAATCCTGTTATTCCAGTGCATACAGTATGAAAGGACCGAGACTAAATATAAGAGTATTTTCATTGTTTATTTATACTGTTCAGATTTACAGGGCGTTGAAAAAGAATCCAAATAATATTAACACACAAACCTCTATCTCAATCGACCCAACCAAAGACAATAAACATGACAAACAATGCTGTGTCTGGAGGATGGCTGTCACTGTTTGCTCAGACGCTCTTCTGGTTCTTCTCTTTCGTCTCTCTTTCTCTCTGAATGAGCTGCTGGAGCTCTGCCTCACTGATATTCAGCGATATCAGGCTGGCAGCGAGTGAAATCTCCTCGAGTCGCTCCTTCAGCTCCTACCAAAACATCCAGCTCACAAATTAACCTGTGTGTTCACTGCTGTGTGTGTGCACTAAGGATGGGTTAAATGCAGAGCACTAATTCTGAGTATGGACAAGAACATACTTGGCCACATGTCACGTCACATTTTAAAGCCTAACCTATGAAAAATCTGATTTTTGGAAATGGAACCTTTAGATTAAACATCTGCATATGTGTTTTTATGGAGAGAATATGGAGGACACACACACACACACACACACACACACACACACACATATATAGTTCAGTTCCAGAGATATTGGAATTTCAATATGGCTACAGGAGCAAATTGTACACATTTTCAGTGGTCAAAAACCAAATTTTGGATCATGTGACACTAAATAGTAATGATACTGAAAATTCAGCTTTGCATCACAGGAATAAATTATATTTTAAAGTATATTAAAATAGAAAACCATTATTTTAAATTGCAATATTTCACAATATTACTGTTCTTTTCTTTTTTTTTTTTTGTCAAATAAATGCAGCCTTGATGAGCAGAAGAGACTTCTTTAAAAAAAAAATTACATAATTATGTTTGTACTTTTTAAATATTAAATACTGAAATTGTATTTTTTTGTAAAATGTACTGCAAAAATTATAATAATAATGGTGTGATTGTAGGTGAGTCCAATAGAGAGCGCTCTGGTCTCATAAACGCGTGATTGACAGCTGCTGATGTCAGTGTTTACAGAAATTAATTTAAATACGCTTTAGAAACAGCATTCTTCTCAACTTACTGCATAATCGTTACTTTTTTATTTTATTTTTTTGGGGAAAAAAGTCAAAATCATTTAATTAAACTCCTTAAAACAGACTGCATAACAACAACAATTCAACAAAAAAATGATTTCGGTCCTCACAGACAACGTTTCACATTAAATAAAAAATAAAAATATACATAATAACTGAAAAAGGTGTAGACTGAAGCCTTTGCTTATTATGCCTACCCTTTATACATATTTATCTAATAAGCATCACTGAATTTGATACAAAATAAACAAAACATTTCCCAAAATGTACATACATGATTACAAACATACAAAATTACAATAGTTTAAGTATTACATGCACAAATAATTTTTTTTATTTTATTTGTTTTTAAACATTTTACATTACATAATTTTAATTCCTCATCACAATTATTCCATAGAAATATACAACTCTTTTGTATTTTTTTTAAACACATACATTCCTCTTCTCTTATTTCGAGCAACCTCTGGATACAATGTGGAAGTAAGTTATTATGACAAAGTAAAATCTAAAGTGCACGTGGAAAAAACTAAGTAAACAGAGTAAACGCAATCGAATATATTCATGAAATTGAAAATTAGATTAGATTAGATTAGATTCAACTTTATTGTCATTGCACATGTAAGGTACAAGGCAACGAAATGCAGTTAGCATCTAACCAGAAGTGCAATAAGCAGTAAGTACAGGATATACAGTGTCTACAATATGTTACAAATGTACAATAAATATACAGATAAGGCAGTACTATGGACATAATTTACAGATTTTTAAATACTATCAGCATGATATACAGATAGGTATACTATGAACATACTATACATATGGATTATGTAATAAGTGTATGTACACTATAAGCAGAAACTATGAACATATGAACATCATTTACAAATGAATATGTAAGCAATACATTAAGCTGTACAAAACACTAGTGCAATGGAAATTTTAAAAAGTGCATAGAAAATATTGCAGTGTGCAAATGGATCATTCAGTATTCTGGATGAACAGACAGTAGTGCAAGTAGTAACAAGTGTAACAGGTTTTTTTTGTTTTTGTAAACCAGATGTAGCGATGAGGAGAGATGTGAGGAGTGTGTAGTGTAGTGGTGGTGGGAGGGGGGGTCAGCGGGCAGAATTCAGTAAGGAGACAGCTGTAGGGAAAAAGCTGTTCCTAAGTCTGCTGGTCCTTGTCCGGAGGCTCCTGAAGCGCCTCCCGGAGGGCAGGAGGTTAAACAGTCTATGGTCAGGGTGAAAGGAGTCCTTAAGAATGCTGCGAGCTCGACGTAGACAGCGTTTCCTCTGGATGTCCTCAATAGCAGGAAGTGGTGTCCCTGTGATGCGTTGGGCGGTTTTCACCACCCTCTGCAGTGCCTTGCGCTCGGCAACTGAGCAGTTCCCATACCAGACTGTGATACAACTGGAAAGGATGTTCTCGATCATCCTTTCCAAAAATATATCGTGAAAATATATTTAGTTTAAATTTTTCAAAGGGAGAAGAAAACACATTTCCAGTCTTACAGTGTCCTCTGTGTTGTACTGTGTGTTCACACCTGTTACAAAATGTCGTTATTATTTTAGAATGTTTTTGTGAATATTTTGAATTCGATTTGGGTTTGATATTTTCTGCTTTCATGTTAATTCTAGTTAATGTTTTAGTTATGTAGTCGTGCTTTTTGTCATTTTTTAAGTATGTCTATATTGTTTTTATTAATTTTTATTTCAGTTTTATTAGCGCATCAAATTGAAAATGGGAAATGTTACCTTGGAAGTTTTTTTGATTTTATTTTATTTCAAGTTGTTTTATATAAATGGTTTTAGTTTTAATAACTCTGATGTGAATGTATTTTTTTGGATTTAAATATATGGAGAGCAAAATATTTTTGAATGCTTATAAAATATATATTTATATATTTAAAATACACTTTCAAAATTATATTAGCACATCAAATTGAAAATGGGAAATGTTACCTTGGAAGCTAACGGAAAGTTTTTTAGATTTTATTTTATTTTAAATTTATTTTATTTCAATTTGAAAAATGGTTTTAGTTTTAGTCAATTATAATAACTCTGATGCGAATGTATTTACTTGGATTTAAATATATAGAGGTCAAAACATTTTTGAATGCTTATAAAATATAAAAACATAAATAAATATAAATATAAAATAAAATATATATTTATATTTTTAAAATATACTTTCAAAACGATCCTAAAAATAGACAAAAAATATAATATATTTATGTAAATATATTTTAGCAAATATTTTGAAATTTGAAAATATATATTTTTTGCTGTAGTGTAAAAAGTGCTTTTGTGTTTTATAGAGCAATGCACTTCAGTCTGTTATTTGAAGTGTAAATGTGGCAGGATCGGGTCATTAACCGTTGGCTCTGGTCACACAGAAGTGGAACTGGTTTTTTATTTTTCACAGTGCTACAGTTTTCTCAGCAGCGCCGTGTTTACAGAAACCCCTTTGTCCTGATTCATCCAGGACTTTCAGTTCAGCAGAGACGGTTCACAGTACCTGATTCTGTGTGTTTCCACAGGCCTCAGACGAAACACTGAGGTGATCGGAAGACAGGAAGAGGATCTGAGCACTTCCTCTTTGCTCTCAGAGCTTCATCAGGACAAATACCCAGAAGGTGTGGTGTCTAAAAAAAAAAAGGCCTGAGAGTTGAATATTCTTGCACGGGGATTTGAAAAAATACAAATGCAGCAAACTGTGCACTGCTGGTGAAATATTTAGAATGAGTATGATTTTTAAAAAAAAATTTTTTTAAATCGGAATCTGTTCAAAAATACAGTAAAAATTTGAAATATTATTCTAATGTAAAACAGCTGTTCTCTATGTGAATATGTGCTAAACTGTAATTTATTTCTGTGATGCGCAGCTGTATTTTCAGCATCATTACTCCAGTCTTCAGTGTCACATGATCTTCAGAAATCATTCAAAATTGTTATTTATTACTATTCTTACTATTTTTGATCAAATGAATGCATCAGGCATCTTTGCATCTTTCAACAACATTAAAAAAACATACGTTTTTGTGTGTTGAATTGGTGGATGCTGCCAAACTCTCTTTCTCTGCTTCCATTTGTGAACTGGAATTGTGCAACGCATTTTTGTTGTAAAAATCAGATTCGTTTTTTGTGCATTTTCAGGCGTCGACAATGAGAAGTGCGTTATCTTGTATAAAGGGTTCGGACTTATTCTCCAATACTTCCTTTTCTTTGCTGAGGAAGTGTGTTACTCTTTTTAAGGAAGAAAACCTGTCCAAAAGGTTGTAGAGTAAAAATAGACTACATTTAAGTTTACTTAAGAATGTATTTGCTTGGCTGGCTGCTCTGATATTATAAGTACACAGTTATGCAAAAATGATGTTCTTCCTCAGAGTATTTTATGTTTTGATGCATTTGTCAGGAAACATGACTTAAAAAGCATCCCAAATGTATCTTGAGTGAAGGATGTTTTGGAAAACAAGACAAAATACTGAGGAAATCATGTTCTAGTGATGTGTAAACATATCTTTACAGTGTTTGCTTAAATAGCGGATCCTCATAAGGATATTTATATCGATTATATGATTCTGTGCTGTTGTCAGTGTATTTAAAAGTCAAAACGCAGTTCAAGTTTAATCTTTAAATGAATTTATTGTACATAAATATTGATCAGCGTTCACACTGCGGTTGATTCACGAGCAAATATGTGTTTAAAAAATACTATCATAAAGCTGTCAGTACTGCATCAAACCCATTCATTATTAATTTATCAAAGTCTGAGCAAAGCAAGAACACCTCCACTGAAGGCAATTAGCATTAACGGTCTTTCTTCTCTCAGTTATATTAATTTTAATGAACATTAGTAGACTAAACATGCTACACTTCTTCTAAAAAAATCAAGATACTTTCACTGCAAAAAAAAAAAAAGAAGGATTTTCTTGCCTTGTTTTCCAAATACCAAAATAACACATTCTTAAATCAAGATGCATTTACATGAAAAGTAAAATGGCTTTTTATTGTTCATTCAAAATTAAGAAATAATCTTGTATTCATTTGGAACTAAGTCTATTTTTATTATTAATTCTGATCTAAACATCTTGATTTAAGAATGCTTAGACATTTGTACTGGAAAACGACAATGCATAAAATCACTTTTTTGCAGTGTTTGTAGATGTCTGTACATTTAGAACACATGAGAAGTGTCTGAAACATCATCATTCACTGCGTGCTTGTCAGTCTCTGTCTTGTTGTCCATCAGAAGTCGTCCCCTTTATCTCTGTAGAGCTGCATGTCGTCTGGTTTCTTCTCGTCATCGTCCTCCTCTTCCTCCTCTCGGGACTTGTAGAGGTCAGGACTGTACTGGCTCATTCGGTACAGACTGTCCTCGTCTTCTTCTCGACCGGAGCTCCCGCCGTCAGACTGAGACAGACGCAGCTGCTTCTTCTGGGACAGATCGAAGGGCTCCTCCTGACCGATGCGGGACAGGATCCGCAGACGACCGGAGAGACACAGCCGTCCTCGTCGCCTGAAGACTGTGAGCATGCAGAGACATCGTCAAGATCATACAAGACCAACATAAGAGAGGACAGCTTCAGAAGACTAGTATGTGGAGCACAAAAGCAGTCTTAAGTAGCAATAGCCAACAATGCATTGTATGGGTCAAAATTATAGATTTGTCTTTTATGCCAAAAATCATTAGGATATTAAGATCATGTTTCATGAAGATATTTTGCAAATTTCCTACCGTGAATATATCAAAACTTAACTTTTGATTAGTAATATGCATTGCTAAGAATTCATTTGGACAACTTTAAAGGCGATTTTCTCAATATTTTGATTTTTTTGCACCCTCAGATTCCAGATTTTCAAATAGTTGCATCTCAAGCCAAATATTGTCCTATCCTAACAAACTATACATCAATGGAAAGCTTATTTATTCAGATTCGTTTCATTCTTTTAGATGATGCATCAATCTAAATGTCAAAAAAATGCACCCTTATGACTGGTTTTGTGGTGCAGGGTCACATATATAAGGCTGCTCACCGCGAGCGTCCAGTCCTTGGTCCATGATGCCGTGTTTAACCTTCATGTGGCGGGTCAGGTTTCCCTTCAGCGTGAACTTGCTGGCGCAGTAAAGGCATTTGAAGGGTTTGCTGTCAGAATGCAAGTGCATGTGGCCCATCAGATTATGCATTCTGTTAAACTCCTTTCCACACAGCTGTAAAGAGAGTAACTATTCAGAAATCTTTGACCTGGTCAAGCACTATCAAAGCACTATCAGACTCACAAATGTATGCAAGCTTATCATGGAATAAAACAATACAAAAGGTAATTAATGTCACATTTTTGAGTTTGCATCTCACAGTTGTCTTTTCTCTCACAATTCTAAGAAACAAGGTCAGAATTGTGAGATATAAATTCAGAACTGCGAAAAAAATGTCAAAGATAAAAAGTCGCAATTACCTTTATTATTTAGTTATTTTTATTCCGTGACGGAAACAGAAAATTCGAAAGTGAATTGTGAGATGCAAACTCAGATTTCAGAGGGGAAAAAAACAAACAAAAACAAAACAACAACTCAGAATTGCCACGTATAAACTCTCAAGAAGGTCAAAATTGTGAGATAAAAAGTAGCAATTAACTTTTTAATTTTTTTTATTCCATGGAGGAAACAATTGCGAGACAGAAAAAAGTCATAATTGTGACAAACTCTTAATTGCGAGAAAAAAAGACCGGACTGTGAGATACAAACTCAGAATTGCCACATATAAACTCGCAATTGCAAGAAAACATGTCATAATTGTGAGCTAAAATGACACAATTACCTTTTTAAAATAGTTTTTTTGTATTCCATGGCAGAAACAAGCTTCCACTCAGTTTTCTAAATGTGTTTAACGTTGCTCAGCGAAATTTCCTTCCAATAGAATTTCGCGCGATCGAAATCGCGTTCCGGGGAGATCGCTTTAAACCGCGAACTAAAAAAAATAGTGTAATAGTGTAAAAGCAGCCCGATTCCGCAGGAAAACCGTGGACTTGGCAAAAATTTCGCACACACATTTTCACGACTAATGCCGAGTTCACACTGCAGCCCGATTTTTCAATCGCCGACAGGTTTTGCGAAATCGCCGACAAATGCCTGAAATCGGAGACAAATCGGTGCTCATTCACGCGAGTGACAATCACGTAGTGTGAATTATCAAAGACGCGATCTGATAAGTGTCCAATAAGTGATATTTAGGCCCTGGAATGTGAATTGTACCAGGAGAACCCCACCAAAAAAATGTTTATTTTAGCCCCCAAATGCGATTTTTACTGGGGGACCCCCTCGAAAGCAATTGGGCTATTTTCAGGCTAGTTTTGAGTAGTAATTGGGATTATGTTTTAAATAGGGCTGTCAAGTGATTATTTAAAAAAAATCTAATTAATTACTTAATGTACCAATTAATCAAATTATTCTCAAATTAATGAGATTAAATAATTAACATGCACATAACGTGCCGATTAAAGATAAAGTTATTATTAAAGATAATACTCATAATAGTTATCATTGTGTTCATTTAGAAAAAAAACACTGAATATACATTACAGAAAAGTTGCTGAAATATAAGTAGCTTTAGAAAAAAATATTTTAATTTAACATACAAATATACAAATAAATAGTGAAATATTAAATTATAAAAAAACCCCGATACTCTATATACAACTAATACCTGTCTTAAGTCAGTGAGTCATTCATTCAATCGATTCGTTCAAACAGCTGATTCATTCCGAAACGAAGCAAGTGACTGCCTTTATGAATGGTTCACTGAATCATTGAAGTCGCAATAATCTTTTTTTATTTTGTATTCAGTGCCAGAAACGGGCTTCCATACTAAGCTACCGTTTTTGCACTGGAACGTGCTTGCTAACGTGACCGCAGCTTTACTTGGTATTTTATTTAACTTTTCCAGTACAAATATCTTAACAATCAAGCTTTTCATGATTTCTCACCCCATCTGCAGTTATTTTTCTTGTTTTAAGCATACAAAATATAAGGTTTCTCAGAAAACAAGACGTAATATAAATCGCTCATTTTGATTCTCAAGTAAATGTATCATGATTTAAAAATATTTCCATGTTTGTACCAGAAAAGGACTTTTTTTTTTCCTTTTGCAGTGTAAACAAGAAGTTCATATTATTGAGTAACTGGCATTTCTTGCCAGATATTTGGTTTATTTTTGCTCATGCCAGCAAAATGAATTCAGTTCTGTAATTCTATGCAGCAAAAACAGAGCAGTGGAGTGACTGGTGTCTTATGTTGGTATTTATGCTGCATAAAAGCCTTACCAAAGGTGACTGTAATGCACAGCCTCTCATGAAAGCATTTCATCGTCGAAGAGAGAGTTACAGTAGACTACATGACAGCTGAGAGTTTCTCTCAGGAATATGAAGGAGTTTGCAGGAGCCAGCGGAGGGCTGGACCATTTCTCCTCTGCACTCTTTTTTTTTTATTAGGGTGGTCCTTTCCTTTCCTTCAGGAGGATAGAGGGACTGTAAACTGTCCGACGGACCGTGAGAAAACAGGAAGTGCTTCTGAGCACAAGAGAAAGCGAGATGAAATCTATTTGTGGGGCCTGTTCTCGGGGGACGAGAGAGCCATTGTTACACAGTCAGTTTGTGCAGCGATATCCTTCCTATAGACGAGGAGACACTCAACTGCCAAAAACGTATCTGGTCATCGTTGAGACCAGCCCAAGGTCACACGCATTCCAAAACAACTAAGAATTCATGAATTCTTTGCATCCTTATTACGCTGTACAGTCATTGAAGAACTGAAGTTATATTGTATATTCACATGCATATGTTCACGTTCTGTTTGTAGAGCACAAGCAGCTTTGCATTGCTCACGGCAAAAAGATTTTTTGTCTTGTTTTCAGTCAAAATCTCAAAAAATTTCTTTCTTGTTTTCAGAAAAAGCAAGTCAAACTTAAGTTTTCGCTTGAAACAAGCAAAATAATCTGCCAATGGGGTGAGCAAAATAATACACTCTAAAAATGCTGGGTTTGTCCCTATTTTACCCAGCACTGGGTTATATTTAACAAAGCATTTTTTAGGTTGTATTATTTTCTGTTAGAAATAAGTTTATTTTGGTTGTTCTAAGCAAAAACTCACCTTAATTTTGACTCGTTTTTTCTGAAAACAAGACAATAATTTTTACTTGATTTAAGAATTTTTAGATATCTTGGCTGGAAGCAAGACAAAATATCTAAGTAAGAAAAGCAGCTTTGCAGTGCTTCTAGTTATTCAATTAACGGGGTTTCTGCAGGTCTTAAAAGTTCTTAAATCAGAGCATAAAGTCTTAAATTCATAACGTCATGGCATTAAGTGAATCTCTTCCTCAGTATTTTCATCTTGTTTTCCAGTATCTAAACATCCTTAAATCAAACTGAAGAAATCAAGTCTTGTTTTCTGAGAAACTGAACAAAATGAAGTGAGTTTATGATTAAAACAAGAACAAATATCTGGGGAAATGAAACCTTTTTGCCCTTTGAATTAATCAGAATCAAAAAGAGCTTTATTGCCAAGTGTGACAATTGCAGACATACATATCATTTAAGGTAATAAAACACTAATAATAAAGAGAATAGACAATAAATTAATTCATAATAACAATATAGTCATAAAATATAGAGAAAAAGACAATTAAGTTGATTTTTCTAACTCCATCGGCAGATATTTGTTCTTGATTTAATCATAAACTCACTTCACTTTGATCAGTTTCTCAGAAAACAAGACTTCTTATCTTAAGTCATTTTGCTTTTCAAGTAAATTGATTTAAGAATCGTCACTGTAAAACAGGACACTTTTTTTGCAGAGTGATCAGAAGGTACAGTAAAAATTATTTCCATATTCTAGTACAGAGCTATTCAAACCTTAAGTTTAGAGGTATGGAATCTGTATTTTTAAACTTTGAAGTATTGCTTACTTTTAGAGACCATATTGCCTTTAATTGATTCCTTCCCAAGCCTTAAATTTGCCTTCATCAAACCTACAGAAAGCCTGCACACTGTAAAAAATTATTGTGATTTTAACAGTAAAAGACTGTAAAAATGCTACAGTAAAAACCTGTTAACTGGTTAGCAGTAAGTTTCCATACTATATTTGGTGAATAAATGTAATTACATTCAATGTAATTTTACAGTAAAATACTGTTAAAAATACGTTTTTTGAAAGTGAAAAAGAAAAAAGTCATTGTATAATATACAGTGAAAAACCGTAAATTGACACTCCCAGAATTCCCTGCATGACACTTCATATTTGATGTTTTTTTGTTGAAATAACATGTTTCTTCTTAGTTTTTTCTTATCCGTTGTATACATTAGGGTTTAATCTTACATCTAATGTTGTTAAATTAATGTTTATTGCATTATTTCAGTATCATGTGTGTCACCATGATGGGGTTTAGTGTTTGTGTGAATGACACTGTGCACCTTCTATATATAAATGTTGCCCTCCTCAGCTTGTGGAAAAGCTGTTTGTGATGAGCTTTGGTTCATCATGTGACTTTCTCATCACCACCAGTTTTTGGTGGTTATCAGTGCATTACAATGATTCAAAACAGATACTACTTCAATATGTTGGTTTATTAACATTACATCAG
This sequence comes from Sinocyclocheilus anshuiensis, assembly GCF_001515605.1. NCBI lineage: Eukaryota > Metazoa > Chordata > Actinopteri > Cypriniformes > Cyprinidae > Sinocyclocheilus > Sinocyclocheilus anshuiensis. The sequence goes on along the minus strand of NW_015547777.1, from coordinate 264,116 downwards.
TTAATGAAATACGGTATTTTGTTGTGAATTTCAGTCAAGTCTGTAAAACCTAAAATGTTGCTACCATATTTTTTACGGTGAAGTTTTTACCGTAATTTTACCGTAAATGTTAGATTTTTTCTTTACAGTGTGGATGAATGCCGTTGAGTTGGCGACGCACCTTGCATTTGTAGGGCTTGATGTCGGAGTGGACGATCATGTGAGCCTTGAGCGTCTGCTTCTGGACGAAGCTCTTGTAGCACAGCTGGCACTGATACGCTCGGATGTTGGTGTGAATCAGAACGTGCCGCTTCATGTTAGCCAGCAGCGTGAACTCACGGCCACAGATGCGACACTTGTGCTCCTTCACTCCCTGAAACACACACGGGGAGGATGAACAGTCCATGAGGAGCCAAACGAGACTGATCAACGGTCTTTAGAGCAGATTCACAGTTATAGACATTTGATCAGTTCATGCATTCCCTGGGAATCAAACCCATGATCTTGGTTTTGATCTACAGGAATAGATATGAGGTAGGCTTCTCCATTGGTTTTGCTTCAGCACCCATGCAGATTTAGTTTACTGGACATCAAGTAGTGATACAATCTTATCTTACAAAAGTAACAAAATATTCTTAAAACCGAACACTACAATTGGTGGTTTCTTATATGGTTTTTATGTGCTCGATGGCCAATGATTCATAGCATAAACCAATTTTATGCATATTTATTGCAGTCTTAAAGGTCCCCTGAAATGCTTAGAAACACGCAGCGTTACTCTGTGTTGACGTCATTTTAACTGAAACAGGAAGACAGGGCGGGACATATCAAGCAGCCCCGCCCCTTTTTAAAATAGCCAATAGCGTTTGTTTATATCACAGCTTGGGCTAGAGCCGTTGAGCTTCGTAAAGCCGCATTTGACAGCCACACTCTCATCCATATTGCTATAAAATATAGCATTCTGTGTAGAATTCAAATAACTCCGATACATTTAGTGGTCTGCGGCGACTCGCGCATGTGATCCGCTCCGTGCTATCGTGTCTCTGGACCGGAGCAGAGTGTGTGTGCGGTGCGGTGGTTAGCGTGACACAGCGCCAAACCAGACTT
>NW_015547777.1:257202-262771 GCF_001515605.1 Sinocyclocheilus anshuiensis | reverse complement strand
TTCAAAAGTGAAAGTAAACAGTTTTTATTGAATCATATCATTTAAATAAGTAAAAAGAAATGGTTTCATATTTCTGTTCTCTGTGTAACTGTGACTCTTTGGAGGATTGAAGCACCAGATGCTGAAGCAAGTTAATGTCTTCAGAATAAACAGGCCTGGGGCATTGTTCTTAAGAGAGACAACTGAGAATAATAGTGTGTGTGTGTGTGTGTGTGTGTGTGTGTCAGAGAGAGAGACAGGTTTGAGGTATAATAAGACCTTATATTGTGATCACATATGTAACATTACCCTAATGCAATTGGCAGAAGCTTTGAAGAAATGTAAATTGCAATCAGTGTACACATTTGATCAGTTCATGCATTCCCTGGGAATCAAACCCATGATCTTGGTTTTGATCTACAGGAATAGATATGAGGTAGGCTTCTCCATTGGTTTTGCTTCAGCACCCATGCAGATTTAGTTTACTGGACATCAAGTAGTGATACAATCTTATCTTACAAAAGTAACAAAATATTCTTAAAACCGAACACTACAATTGGTGGTTTCTTATATGGTTTTTATGTGCTCGATGGCCAATGATTCATAGCATAAACCAATTTTATGCATATTTATTGCAGTCTTAAAGGTCCCCTGAAATGCTTAGAAACACGCAGCGTTACTCTAGAGGAACGATATCGTTGTGATCACTTTCAAAACGATTTTTTTTTCCAGCTGATGAACGATAAAACACTGACAGCCAATCAGAATCCATCCTGCTGTCACGAGTGGCAGAGGCATGTGCGCTTAGAATAAACGGACGATATCGTTCGCTGGTGTGGACACTAATATCGTTATCTTTATAGTTATCGTTCTTGGTGTGAACGGGGCTTTAGTCGTATTTTCTTGTAGTTTTATTGATGATTATTGCTGGGTGAGGGCGTCGCAACCTGTTCATGTTTCACCTAGATGTTACAATTCGATTGTAATTGATGCCCGACCTTTGACATTAGCACCTGAAGAAAGTGGTTTTCTTCTTCTTTTTCAAAGTAAGTCTGCATTTACTAGTTGCATTGTATGCTGTGTCTTTAGCATTGTTTTGTTTTTTCACTGCTGTTTCTGAACCTCTGATATAAACTATATTTTAGTCTTGTTTGCTGTTTTCCAGTCCAAATATCTAAAGATTCTTGAATCAAGATACATTTACTTACATTTATATTTATGCATTTAGCAGACGGTTTTATCCAAAGCGACTTGCAAAAGAAGAATACAAGCAACTTGTCAACAGTCATAATACTGTATACAATGGCAAGTTTATTGGACCTTTTATTTACTTGAGAAGCAATCAATCAACAATTACCCTTGCACACCTGTAGGTAATCGATAGGAAAAACGACCAAAAACAGGTCCGACACCAAAACAAAAGAAGAATAAAAAATGTATCAAAAAAATATGTCGTTTTTAATTTGGATTGTGTATGAAAATATTGTGTTATTTTTTTTAAAACAAGACTTAATATTTTGCTATAAAGTCAGCTTTTCAAATAAATGCATGTTTGTTTAAGAATGTTTAGATATTTGATGATGAACATTGCTTTTTGCAGTACTGAAAATATAATATTTTGAAACAATTTTCAAGTACACTTTTCACAATTTACACAAAAGCAAGTACAGTTTTGAACAATTTTAGTAATATTTTGAATTACACTGAAAAAGTTAGTGTAGGATTTTTTTTGAAATTATTTTCAGTCAGAAATTATTTGTAAATGTCACAAATAATGACACACTGAATTAAAATGGACTAAGATTGTATTTTCTTGCATTTTTTTAAATGTGTGAAAAATAAACGTTTACGCTGTAGTTTTTATTTTTATATTTATATTCTCATTTTAATTTTAGTTAAAGTTTTAATAATTTTGTTGTGTTTTTGCTGTTTTTAATAGTTACTGTTCTTTTTAAATATTAAACACTGAAATTGTATTTTCTTGTAAAATGTACTGCAAAAATTATTTTTACAATGTACTTTTACATTTTTTTTATATTTTCCATTCTCAATGAAAGTTTTAGCAATTTTGTTGTGTGTTTTTGCCATTTTTATTCATTTTTGTTCTTTTTAAATATTAAAGGCCGAAATTGTATTTTCTACTGCAATTATCTACAGTGAAAAATCATTTTTACAGTGTAGGTTTTATTTTTATATTTTCTGTTCTCATTTTAATTTTAGTACATTTTTTCTGATTTTGTTGTGTTTTTGCCGTTTTTATTAGTTTTTGTTCTTTTTAAATATTAAAGACCGAAACTGTATTTTCTACTGCAAAAATCTTTTCTACAGCGTACGTCACAGTCCCACCCTCCTCTCACCTTGTGCGTGAGCGCGTGCTGCTTGAGATGGTGCGACTGGACGAACTCCATCCCGCACTCGCTGCAGATGAACGGCCGGATGTCCTTGTGCTTCATCATGTGGTTCTGCAGCTGGCTGGGATACTGGAAGCTCTTGCCGCATTCGCCGCAGTCGTACTGCACAGGGCCACGGTGCGCCGTCAGGTGGCGTTTGAGCTGCGCCAGCGTGGGGAAGTCGAGTCCGCACTCCACGCACACGTTCTCCTGGCCTCTCTCGTGCTTGAGCTCGTGTGCGCGGAGCTCGCTGGGATACGCGAAGCCCCGGCCGCAGACGCCGCAGCTGTAGGGCTTGACGTTGCTGTGCTGCATCATGTGTCTCTTCAGGTGGCTGGTCTGCGTGAAGGCTTTGTGGCACACCTGGCATTTGTGCGGCCGCGCGCCCTGGTGCGTCAGCTTGTGTGTGTGCAGGTGGCTCAGCTGCTTGAAGAGTTTCCCGCAGAGGTTGCATTCGTGCGGCTTGATGCCGCTGTGGCCCAGGATGTGTGTGATCAGGTTATATTTGGACGTGTAGGACTTCTCGCACATGCGGCACTTCCAGCGCTTCTGATCGCCGCCCACGTCTATATAGTAGCTGTCGTCCACGTGCACGTTCAGCTTTTCGGCTTTGCTGGCTTCTTGGCTCCTGTGGCGAAACCGCACGGCCTCTGTAGGGAAGAAGGGATTCGGAGAGAGATGCGGGATGGAGCCGGGCAGGAGGAACGGGAACGGGACCAGACTAGGGTGGAAAGGATGGAAGTAGGGCGCGGGAGAGCGCAGGAGTAACGGCGACGGAGGCCACAGCGGCAGCGGCTTCACCGTCTCCTGCTTCACCTGGACGACGCGATGGAGCCGCAGCCGGTTGAGGTCGATCATGTCCGGGATGTATCGGTGTGGCTGAGGCACAACGGGATGAGGAAGAGGATAGGGAAGAAGAGAAAGGTCGATGTTTCTGCTGGCGAAGTCCTCTGGACGCTTGCTTTCGCTCTCGTTCGAATCCATGCTGGAGGTTTCTACACGTTCAGATCAAATCATCCATCACCTGCTGTCAAAACATGTGGAATGAGTTACTGCATTCATGCATTTGGCAGAAGCTTGTATCGAAAGTCATTTGCATTGCATTCACATTTGATCAGTTCATGCATTTGCTGGGAATCGAACCCTTGACCTTGGCGTTGCAAGCGCCACTGCAAAAAAAAGTGATGTTCTTCCTCAGTATTTTTGTCTTGTTTTTACAGTACAAATATCTAAACATTTTCAAATTAAGATACATTTACTTGAAACAAAATGAGTAAAGATGTTTAGTATATCAAAATGAAGTGTGTTTGCGTAAAACAAGAAAAATATCTACCAATGGGGTCAGAAAAACAATCGTTTTCACTTTGAATTTAGTTTCATTTTCTGACTCCACTGGCAGATGTTTTTCTTGTTTTACGCAAAAACTCACTTCAATCTGTATGCATTTTTCCGATTTTACAGTCATTTAGCTTCTCAAGTAAATGTATCTTGATTTAAGATTGTACACTAAGTAACTTCTGCAGCTACATGAATTGATCTTCACTGGCTTTGTTGTAAACTAGAACTAGAAATCCTGTTGTGTTCCTGTCAGACAGACGCGGCGCTCTCTTCCTCTCTGCTGTTCCTCTGTTTCATTTTCACTGCATTAGGACTGGAACTTCTCTTTTTCATTACAAGCCATTAGCCGGTGCTGTCATTCGAGAATACAATCATATCTCAGCGAGGAAATACTCAAAAACGAGCCCAACTAATGCAAACAACACCAAATACTACTTCTACAAATGGCATTAATGACACAAACAGCAGACAGAAACTATCCTCAAATGAAGAATTCGCATGCATAACCACACATTTCAAACTAAACATGCAGATTATTTACTAAACCCTACATGCACTAAATACAGAAATCACTGTTTTATAGTCTGAATGTTTTCCTTTTGCAAAAAACATGACGATCTAGTATGAATTTGTATTGCTAAAACATGCAGTTTAATATAAACTCAAAACATGCACTGCAAAACAGTTTTTATTTGGTATTTTTGCCATGTTTTCCAGAGCAAATATCTCAGAATTCTTACCTCTTAAGAAACATTTACTTGCAAGCAAAATGACTTAAGAAATGAAGTCTTGTTTTCTGAAAAATGCATCAAAATGAAGTGAGTTTTTGTCTTAAACAAGAACAAACATCTGCCAAAGGAGTCAGAAAAACAAACTTAATTCAAAAATAAAACATCTGTTTTTTGAACCCCATTAGTAGATATTTTTTCGTTTCAAGCGCATGCAGTCACTTAATTTAGAGGTTTTTTTCTTCCAGAAAATAGCATTTGTTATCTGCCATTTTTCTTCTCAAGTAATTATATCTTGATTTAAGGATCTTTAGACATTTGCATTGCAAAACAAGACAAAAATACTGAAGAAGAACATCATTTTCAGCATGTTAGTGTATCATGTGAACATTTGATTATTACAGAATCCATATTGATCCATAACTGAACACCTGCACCTGTAAAGCGCATCGGTGTGTGTGTGGAGGAAGTCAACAAGCCTGTGCTTTCCTGCACAAAAATAAGGAAACACTAGATACACATCTCCATTCCTTTTCGAAACGCTGCGGAGGATCGAAGCGACCGCATTAACTCTGGAGATCAGAGCGAACATACGACCAGCCTCTGATTTCTCCATCACTGCACTGATTTAAGATGTAATGTTACGAGCAAACCACCCTGCCTGATGACCTTTGACCCCTAGCCATAATTCTACACACAACTGTCCTATTTAAAAGTCACCGTGTTTTATTGAGGACAGCATCAGTGAAGAATGCATTTTAGCATGTTCTTCTATTGCAGTGAACAGATGATAATGTAGTAATTTCTACACAAATCAAACGCACAATGAGTGCAAACTCGTATGGCAAAAAAGCTATATTGTTTTTCTGATCAAAATATATTTCAAGTATATGGCTTGTTTAAATCTTCAAAGGCAAAAAAACAAACAAAGTCTAAACAAAACAAAAACAAACAAAATATATGTACATACTTTTAAAGAGGCAAGAAAATTAATTTTGGAAAAATTCAAAATATGTAGTTTTTTTTAAATATATACTGTATCTGTTTAAATGTTTTTTGAACTATATATAAGTAAATATAAGTAACTAAACCTATAAAATATATTTATGTAAATACAAATACATACTTGAAAAC
>NW_015547777.1:247099-257006 GCF_001515605.1 Sinocyclocheilus anshuiensis | reverse complement strand
GTGTGTGTGTGTGTGTCTGTGTGTGTGTCCTAACCAGGGTTAGTATTTCTAATGTTTGTTCAAAGTTGAAGTATTAAATAACTAAAAGTGGAAAAAAGACATAAAAAAATTGTACAATTAAAAATTACTCAAATTAAAACAGAAAATATAAAAATAAAAACTAATTTAAAATATTAATAAAAACTATAATAGTAATACATTTACATTTAGTCATTTAACAGACGCTTTTATCCAAAGTGACTTACAAATGAATAATAGAAACAAAAAAAGTGATAAAACATAAAAAAACAACAAAATTTAAATTGAAAATATATAAAAGAATTCTAAATATTAAAAAATATATTTTCTCAATTATTATTTTTTTAATTATGTACTTTTATAGAGTTGCACATCTGACTAACAGATAGGGAATGTTCCCTAGTATGTCAGATTTAAAATTAATTTTTATAAAATATAAAAAATATAAACTTCAGCTAATTGGCAAATAAAAACTACATAGATATATAAAAAAAAAATATAAAAAAATAAAAAAACTGGCAAAAACACCAAAACAATTCAATTCAAATGGAAAATATGAAAATAAAAACATTCCAAAAAAAATTCCGAATAATTAGGAGAGAATTCATCCGTTCACAGCACTAGCAGATAGTAAATAACAAACTATGTCACTATGTAGAAGTATAGGTAAGGGTCAAAGGTCATCAAGGTGGTTTAGACGTCACATGGCATCCTAAGCAGGGTTAATATCACTAACTAAACCCATTAAAAACCTTTTCATTGCTCAAAATAAAATACACATTAACAGAAATGAAATATTTTTAAAACATCTATATTTTAAAGTCGACATCATACTGGTTTTAAAAGATAAGCTGGGTAAAGCACAATCTGTGAAAGGTGGTTTATGGTGTTATTGCTTGCACGGTGTTCTCTACATCAGTGTTTGTGTCGTGCCGCTCTGATAAAACACTGATAATCATTCAGCTCTGAAAGATGCAGTCCAGAGTACAAACCAACTAATGCTGAGCATGAGCTGACCATCGTCCGTGATGCTGCTAATGAGGCACAGAGACGCTCACAAATCAGTTGCTCTGCTTATAAATCAAGCTTACGATGCATTTGTGCTGCTCTATATTTTCTCTGATGTGGCATGAAAGTTCGGTCCCGTGAAAAATCCCACAAGCCTGTTTTCTGCTCCATATCAAAGCCACTGAGAGACTCTTTTATGCTGCAGTTACGGATCATTTGCACGACGTTTGATGTGCCGACGCGGCCTCAGAAACACAGCTCTGTCCTTATAATAACACCGCGAAACCTGCGCTGTTTTTATCAGACTCATGACTGATTCCTGATCTGAAGACAGCACAGGCATTCATGCATGAGCAGGACGTCATTTGCAATGAATTGTCCTGACTTTAACATCTGAGAAACATCCGGGACAGATATTTAGCAATAAAATTACAGCTGTTTCTTTATGTGTCGCTATTAATATTCTGACATTAAAATCCTACAGTTGTTCAAGTTGAGTGTGATGATCAGGGATATTATAGTTTAAACTAAAACTGAAACCATAAAAGAAATAAATCACTGCTTGAAATAGAATAAATGTTACATGAAATAAAACAAGTCACATTTTGATTAATTTAACTTGAAACGCTAAAATAATTGCAACTAAAACTGAAATAAAAGAATGAACAAAACTATAGAGACATGTTACAAAAAAACTAACAAAACTGTCAAAAAAAACCACAACAAAAATAAATGTTAATTGCTATGAAATAAAAAATATAAGAAAGCAAACTTATTACTTATTAATGCAACATTGTTTCACTTTTGATTAGTTTAACTAAGTACTCAAATTAAATAATTAATTAAATAATAATAATAAATGGTAACTGAAAAAAAAAACAACTATAAAAAATTACATTTATTTCAAATAACACTTAACACTAAAACAATTACAACTAAAACTGAAATTAAAAAATGAACAAAACTACAGAGACTAACAAAACTGGGGAAATAAAGAAAAAAAAGAATGTTAATTGCAATAAAATAAAGAAATATCAGAAAGTAAACATTTTATTTTAACTAGTTAAAGTTTAACTAGTTTAACAAGTAAATTTTAACTTTTGATTAAAGTACTAAATTTAAATAATTATATTTATTTAAATATTTATATATATGTAAATATTTATTATAAATGCTCTAAAATAAGTGTTAAACTTTCACAAATTAAGGTGAAAACAGAACATATAAAAATAAAATCTAATTAAAAGAATGAACCAAAGCTACAACAGTTACAACAGTAGTAGTAAAGTGATGATGTCATGGCGCTGAGGGCAAAAGTCAAAGGCCGTGATCTGATCAGACTGAACCCTCTATAGATCTGTACTCTTTTACCCCACATGACATTTAACCTGATTTCACAGTAACTGACCAACCAGGACCATCAGGTCAGGTTAATAATTATTCATCTCTGTGTCTGACGATATAAAAGCGTCTTTCAAATGCTCTGGAGTTACTCAACATATTCACCGGTCACCATGTCGTTCAGTGGGAAATATCAGCTGGAGAGTCAAGAGGGATTCGTGGAGTTCATGAAGGCTGTCGGTGAGTTGAAATCTAACATTAATGCATGGATCTGATGAATACTGGATCTGAATGAACTGCTGATAAACTGACCAGTTACATGCATTGCACTGAGCGTTTCATGCATTGCACTGAGCGTTTCATGCATTGCACTGAGCGTTGCATGCATTGCACTGAGCGTTTCATGCACTGCACTGAGCGTTTCATACATTGCACTGAGCGTTTCATACATTGCACTGAGCGTTGCATGCATTGCACTGAGTGTTGCATGCATTGCACTGAGCGTTTCATGTATTGCACTGAGCGTTTCATGTATTGCACTGAGCGTTTCATACATTGCACTGAGTGTTTCATGCATTGCATTGAGCGTTGCATGCATTGCATTGCTAATCACCTGATTATCGTTTCAGGTCTTCCTGATGATATGATTGAGAAAGGCAAAGAAATCAAGAGCGTGTCTGAGATCGAGCAGAACGGAGATCAGTTCAAAGTGACCGTCACCACCGGAGCCAAAGTCCTGACCAACAGCTTCACCATCGGACAGGAGGCTGAGCTCGAAACCCTGACCGGAGAGAAAATCAAGGTGGTGCTGCGCTCACGGACCTGCATGCAGGATTTGATGAGCGTTTGATTGCACTGATGATAATGATGCTGTCGTTTGTGTTTTAGGCTGTTGTGAATAAAGAGGGAAACAAGCTGAAGGTCGTCCTGAACAAAATCACATCCGTCACAGAGCTGGTGGATGGAAACACACTGGTCAATGTGAGTGAGATCAGTGGTTATCATCAGCACACGTGAGGTTTTACTGAATCAAACTGATCTGACTGATGTTGTGTTTCAGACCCTGACTCTCGGCAGCCTCGTCTACAAGAGGATCAGCAAACGCCTGGCATAAAAGCAGACCACACTCGCCATAATCTGAGAAAAACAACAATATGAAGGGATTTTTTTATTAAAGATTTCTCAAAATCAGATCTGTGTATTTATTTGCATTATTTGAAAGAGAAGGTTTGTGCTGTGCATGTCTTCAGCTACAACTAAGACCATAAAAAGTTTGAAATAAAAATTTAATGAAATAAAATAAAAGTTTTCAGATAGATATTTGTTTAGTTTGACTATAAACTAAATAAACTAATAAATACTATAAAGACATATTGGATTTAAAAATAAAAACTAATAAAAATGGCAAGAAAATGGCTAAACCCTTAAAATTAATGTGAAAACAGGAAATAAATAATTACATCTAATTCAAAATATTATAAGGGCAACATTTTTGATTTTTGTTTAACTCAAAGTACAAAAAACTAAATAAACTAAAATAAATAAATAAATGCAATTTAATAAATGCTATTTAAAAAGAACAAAAACTAATAAAACTGACAAAAACAAAAACTTTCTAAAACTTTAAAAATAAAATGAAAACAAGATTAATAATTAAAATCTAAAATATTACAAGGGCAACATTTCAGATTTTTGTTTAGTTTAATTTGAAGTACTAAAATAACTAAAATTAAATAAACTAATAAATAAAATGTAATAAAGACTATATAAACTTATTTAAAAATGACAAAAACACAACAACAAAATTACTAAAACTTTAACTAAATTTAAAGTAAAATCTGAAAATATAAAATTAAAATCGAATTGAAAATATTAAACTAAACTAAAGTAACACTGGTGCTCCTGAGAGGGAAACAACACAACGAGGATCTCTTTAATGTCGCAGTTGTTTCTCCTTACAGTGAGCAAAAATTGATACTTTTCCAATAGTTTCCTTTTTTTCTGAGAAAAATACTAATATCACATGTGACTCCTCTTGAGATTGAAAAAATAACTCAATTTTTCCCTCCAACACCTCATCAAATGATTTGAGCACTGATTTTACAGCTCTGTGTTCTTTCTGAATGATGACTATTGACTCACTCGGGTCTGTTTGAGGAGAAACACTAGACAAAGTTGATCATTTAATGACGCATAACTCATATGAGAGAGCAACACGAGCAACATCATCCTTTAAACCTCATGAGATTTTAATTACAAAACACTACGATTCAAAATGACACTCAAAAACAAAGAAGAAATTCTCATCACACAATCATCATGTAGAGAAATTCTGATTGTATCTATTCTGAATTTTGCTGCTTTTGCACACATGCATACAGTTTTTGCATACAGTAGACGTGACTGTGGTGTCACAGTGGATGCTGTCGGAGCGGTTCGGTGTGTGATGTCACTTCCTGCGGAACAGGTTCTTGATGCTCTCGGTGGCCGGTTCTGCCATCATCCTCATGGGCTGGTTCTTCAGCGCCGCCTCACGCATGGAGTGATACACGTACTCGTTCTGCTTGAACATGCGCAGCTCCATCTCTGTCTGCATGCGCATGGCCTGATCGGAGGAGAGGGGCGTTCAAACACTACGCTACAAGTGTGACTCTTCTTATCGAATGCACTTTGAACTTAAAGCATTAGATGAACAATTTACTCATCGTCATGTCCTTCTAAAACCTCATGGTGTTATTTTTCAGAGTTAGGAATTATTAGTTATTTTGACATACCATGCATCATGTTTTCTTATATTTTGTATTTTTTTTTATTTATTAAAACTATATTATATATTTAATATTATATTATTGTTATATAATTTTTATCACTTATTTATGCATGGCTTCTGACAAAATCATCTATTTTGCATAAAGTAATGCATACTGTATAATGCATATATTATGAAATCATGCATTCAAGTTGGAAAAATCTTTTTATAATTTTTAATTATTAAAAAAAAATACATTTAACATTATATAATTTTTATATAATGTTAATGTTTGTACTTATTTCTGCATGACATCTGACAAAATCATTTATTTTGCATATAATGACATGCATTTAAGTTAAAAAATATTTTAATAATTTTCATTATATTTTTTATTATTAAAATATATATATTTATTCATTTTACTTATTTACCTATGGAATCTAAGAACATTTATTGTAATGCATTTTGCATAAAGTAATTTATATATATAATGCATACATTATGACATGCATTAAAACATTTTTATTATTTTTTTAATATTTTTTTTATTACAAAAATATATTATATATATAATATATTATTATATTATTACATAACATCACTTATTTATGCATGGTATCTTACAAAATAATTTATTTTGCATAAAGTAAACCATTAAATATGAGTAATTGACTTTCCATTTCTTGCTAAAACTAAAACTAAAATAATAAAAAAAAAAACATTTTTGTTACATGAAATGAAATAAACTTAAAAAAAGAGAAGTGTCAATGGCAACTAGATTAAATAAATAAGTTTATTTTACTTCAGTTTAAGTACTAAAGTAACTAAAACTGAAATATAAATTATTATTAAAATCCATATATAGTTAAAAAATAACAAAAAAATGTAACTAAAATTAAAATGAAAACAGAAAAATGTAAACTAATATTAAAATGTATGACTAATAATAAAAATAAATCTTAATAAAATGATCGAATATCAGTAACATTATTTCCGACTCCACTTGACGGCTGCATCGGTATGAAATTCTGACGTAGAACGTAAGTCATGCAGCTTTGTTTGTGAGGACAGGACTTTCACACACCGGGTTAGTTTCATGTTTACCTCCAGGTCTTTGGTGATGGGGTGTGTCGGGCCGTGGGTGATCATCAGGATGGCGTAGGCCTTGCAGATCATGCCGTGAGCGATCTTGATGAAGCCGGCCTGCCAGTGCGTCACGCCGGCCCTCATCGTGACCATTCCTATCTGAGCATTATTGGGATGGTAGAGCTTCCTGATTCAGCAGACACACACACATAAATGTGTTTTTAACTGTGCATGACTGAATGAAGCTCTCTCTCTCATGCATGCACACACACTCACATGTATCCCTCCGCCATCTTGCACACATATAAAGGTGTTTTAAACATGCATGACTGAATGAAGCTCTCTCTCTCTCATGCATGCATGCACACACACTCACATGTATCCCTCCACCATCTTGCACACATATAAAGGTGTTTTAAGCATGCATGACTGAATGAAGCTCTCTCTCTCTCACGCACGTGTGCGCACACACACACACACACAATCACAGGTATCCCTCCACCATCTTGCACACATATAAAGGTGTTTTAAGCATGCATGACTGAATGAAGCTCTCTCTCTCTCATGCATGCGTGCACACACACACACACACACACACACACAATCACAGGTATCCCTCCACCATCTTGCACACATATAAAGGTGTTTTAAGCATGCATGACTGAATGAAGCTCTCTCTCTCATGCATGCATGCACACACACTCACAGGTATCCCTCCACCATCTTGCACACATATAAAGGTGTTTTTAAGCATGCATGACTGAATGAAGCTCTCTCTCTCTCATGCATGCATGCACACACACACACTCACGGGTATCCCTCCACCATCTTGCACACATATAAAGGTGTTTTTAAGCATGCATGACTGAATGAAGCTCTCTCTCTCATGCATGCATGCACACACACTCACAGGTATCCCTCCACCATCTTGCACACATATAAAGGTGTTTTTAAGCATGCATGACTGAATGAAGCTCTCTCTCTCATGCATGCATGCACACACACACACACACACTCACATGTCTCCCTCCGCCATCTCGCGCACATATAAAGGTGTTTTTAAGCATGCATGGCTGAATGAAGCTCTCTCTCTCTCATGCATGCATGCACACACACTCACAGGTATCCCTCCACCATCTTGCGCGCGTACGTCACCGCCTCCTCGAAGAACTGCAGGTAGGACAGGACCTCACTGAGCGTGCACCACATGCGCAGCTGATAGATGTGTGTGTCAGCCAGAACGTTCTCCTGCTTCTCCACACACTTGCGGCAGATCTTCACCACCTGCACAAACGCTCACGTCAAAGATCTGCGCTTTCGTCTTTAGGCTGGCCTCTATCAAACTCATCAATACCTCGTTGTAATCGGCTTCTATCCGGGCCTTTTCCATCTTTTCCATCTTCACCTGCTCTTCTGGCACCTTCAGAGCTGAAAATAATCTAACATTAAACCTGATGCTTGTGCAAACAAACTCTTTTGAAAGCTGGTCTTTTTAAAAAGTAGTTAGACTACAAGTTACTTAATAAAAGTATATCTAACTACATTAAACTAAACAAACATCAGATTAATATTTTTGCCATCAATGTTGCACAAAACAATGAGAATCTCAATGTTGTTTATTATAAAAAGTGCATTATAAATTTAGTATATATTTTTTTTTACATTTGTTTTTATCACTTATTTATTCACATTGTCTAAGAAAATCATACATTTTGCATTTAGAAAATCATAAAATAATTAAAATAAAATAAAATAAAACGTGTTGTTAATAAACTGTTTTATACATACTGGCTTATTGAAATACAGCACAAAAAATTAAAATAACTTTGATAAATCATTCATTACCATCTCAATTACGTTGAGGTAATTGCACCATTCAATTTAGATAAATTTACAATAAATGCAATAATAAAACTAAACAACTCTAATTGATGTAACTTGGTCAAAAACATTAGATAAATCACAGTATTAACTATATATTTTATAAATATTATATATTTTTAGATAATATAAAAAACATATTAAACTCATCTGAAAAAATATTTTCAGAACTATACATTTTTGTATAAATTAATACAGGGAAATTAACTGGTTAACTGATTCTCTGAGTCATTCAGACTTCCCAATTCTTAACAGTAATTTAATAAATTATATAAAATTAAAAATTAAAATTAATACATTAATTTAGTACAAATACACAACACCCTAATTTATATAACTGAATGCACAGCAGCGTTTAATTAATTATTTGATAGAAAAAAGTGAAAAATAAACTTTTATTAGTAATTATGTAATAAATCATATAAATATTAATACATTTAATTAATAAAATAACACCCTAATTCATATAACTGAAGAGCAGCGTTTAACTATTACTACAGGAGTTTTGTCTCAGTTTTCAGTGCATCTTTCTGAATGGAATACAAACTATGATCTCTACAAACACACACAGATGATGAAAAGGCCTGTTCTCTCATGTCTCAGTATAATGACTCGAGCCGGAGTCTCTGCTCCTTATCTAGTGGACTCACTGACTGAAGGACTGCTATATTTAACAGCAAAGATAGACGTGTGAGCGCTGGAAACACACTCATATCTCAACATTTCATTCATATGCACACACGACACTTATTAACCTTCACACCATCCCAAATCCATTTGACATTTAGCAGCGTGTCTGCTTTCATAGGACTTTTATTTTGTTCTTTTTATGGCTTGTCACTGTCAGCTTTCTCTGCAATGAAAAGAGCAGCAAGAACAGCTTCTTGTTGTGTTTTACAGACATCGTGCGGGTTTGGCGAGTAAATGACAGAATGATGATTTTTAGATGAACTATGCCTTTAAAGGAACACTCCACTATTTTTGAAAATAGGCTCATTTTCCAACTCCCCTAGAGTTAAACTGTTGAGTTTTACCGTTTTCGAATCCATTCAGCCGATCTCCGGGTATGGCGGTAGCACTTTTAGCTTAGCTTAGCATAGATCATTGAATCTGATTAGACCGTTAGCATCTCGCTCAAAAATGACCAAAGAGTTTCTATATTTTTCCTATTTAAAACTTGACTATTCAGCTAGGTAACTTCCAATAAGCCTATTTTCAGGTGCTGCGTAATATCATTGTGCCTGCTGCACCCATGCTACGGCAGCAAAGTTCCTTGATTATTACGCCGGAATGAGAGTATAGTTAAGATTTATATTTTAAAAAATGAAAAAAAAAAAAAACAATTCTGAGAAAAAAAAGTCAGAATTGTAAGATGTAAAGATGTCCTTTTAATTCAAGTTGGAAAAATCTTTATCCTTTTTATTGTTTTTATATTGTTTTATTATTAAAAATATATTATATGTTTAATATTATATTATAATATTATATAACATCACTTATTTATGCATGGAATCTTATAAAATAATTTATTTTGCATAAAGTAAACCATGAAATATGAGTGATTAACGTTCCATTTCCTGCCTATAAATGTATTTCTTGCCAAAACTAAAAATAAAACCATTAAAAACATTTTTGTGACTTGAAAGCAACAAAGTAACTGTTACTGAAGTAAAATAAAAAAAACTTGAATTTATTTTATTTCATCTACTTGCCATTGACGTTTCTCTTTTTTTTTGTTTTGGTTTAGTTTAAGTTGAAGTACTAACATAACTAAAACTGAAATAAAAATGAATAAAATATAAAATATATTTAAAAAAAAAA
>NW_015547777.1:235174-247089 GCF_001515605.1 Sinocyclocheilus anshuiensis | reverse complement strand
ACAGCTAAAAGTGCTACCGCCAGACCCGGAGATCGGCTGAATGGATTCGAAAACGGTAAAACTCAACTGTTTAAATCTAGGGGATTTGTAAAATGAGACTATTTTCAAAAATAGTGGAGTGTTCCTTTAAATCCGATGCAGTGCTGTGATTTTTGCAGTATTTCTATGATGAAGATGTGAATGGAGTCTTATTTACACCACAAAATAAAAATATTTTAAAAACAGCGACTTTTTAATCTTAGAATTACGAGTTTATATCTCACAATCACAAACAGTTATAAATAATTCTGAGTTTACATCTTGCAAATCTGTTATTTATGTTTAGATATTAGTTATGTTTAGATATTCATGCAGGATTGAAAGCAACAAAGTAACTGTTACTGAAGTAAAATAAAAAAAACTTGAATTTATTTTATTTCATCTACTTGCCATTGACGTTTCTCTTTTTTTTTGTTTTGGTTTAGTTTAAGTTGAAGTACTAACATAACTAAAACTGAAATAAAAATGAATAAAATATAAAATATATTTAAAAAAAAAATTTATTTTTAAAAATATATTTAAAAAACAAAAACTAATAAAAATGACAAAAACACAACAAAATTACAACAAAAAATTATGACTTTTTATCTTAGAATTGCCCACTTATATCTCATAATCGCAAAAAGTTACTACTAATTAATAAAACTTTTTCGCAGTTTTTTCTCCGAATTCTGAGTTTACGTCTCTTCTGAGGAAAAATAGCGAGATTTAGACTCAGAATTTCTAGAAAAAAGTCAGAATTGCACATGTATAATTCAGAATTGTGATATAAAGAATGCAGTTCTGAGAACAAAGTCAGAATTGTGAGATAAAGTCACAATTACTTTGTTTTATACTTGTATTGCACGGCAGAAATAAGCTTCAGATGTGCTATTTTAGGCCAGTAGACATTTTTGAGTGACTGAATTCACCTTCTCTCCCTCCAGCACGGCTCCGGACATCTTCAGCTCGTCTTTGGTTTTTTGTTAGTGCAATGTTCGCAGGCGCAGTCGAAGAAATACTGCTGCTTCAGCAAACGCCTGCGATCTTCAGACAGTCCACGTACGACACGGTCACTTCTTCTCCAGGGCTGATCTTTCCCAGCGCTCGCAGCTCAATTCTGCGACACAGACGGACTCAGTGGGTTTAAAATGAGATTAGAAACCAAACAGATAACTAGTCTACTAGTCCTTCAGCAGATCTCACAACCAGTTCCCGCACCAACAGACCCTCCAGATCAAGAAAGAAACACAAAACAGATGAGTTCTGTATATAGACCCACATAACGATCATATACAACGTCTTAACTCGATCTGACCGCAGGCACAAAAGCAATGGGTCTTATTCACTGATAATCGCATGGATTATTCAGATTCATACGCACAGGAGAAATTCTCATGAAAAATTTCCACGTCAAATTTCACAACTTCGTCGCTCTCTGCAAACACGATATTCACTAAAGACGCGCAACAAGAAGTTTGTCGTCCTCAAAACCAGTACAAACACAAAAAACATCTTTAAGTGACATCTTAAAGTGGTTTCAGTAGTTCCTACTTTTTTCATTGTTGTTGTAAATTTAGAATACATTTCAGTACGAATGATTTTGATTTGTTTGTGAAAATGTCCATATGCACAAATATTTTATTATTTAGGATTTTTGTCTAGAAATGTGTAAATCAGGGTATATTTACTTGAGAAGTCTTGTTTACTGCTGAAAAAAAAATAATCAAAATTAAGTGAATTTGAGATTAAAATGAGAAAAAAAAAGTCTGCCGATGGGATTATATAAACTGGATTATTTTTTCTTGTTTTAAGCATAAAAGCACTTATCTTTATTTATTTTAAAGAAAACAAGACTTAATATCTTAAGTCATTTTGCTTCTCGAGTAAATATACCTCAAAACATGTTCTGAAAAATGCATCAAAATTAAGCAAATTTATGCATAAAACAAGAAAAATATCTGACAGTGGGGTCAGAAAAAGAGTCGTTTTCCCACGTTTATTTTTTTGACCCCACTGTCAGATATTTTTTCTAGTTTATGCATGAATTTGCTTAATTTTGATACATTTTTAAGTATTTTTATGCCTTTATTTAAAAATGTTTTAGATATTTATACTGGAAAACAAGACAGAAATATTTTGCAATGTATATAATGCAATCAATAATAAAAAAAATAAGATTTAAATAAATTAATTAATTAGTTTATATAATAATTAATTAGATAATAAAATGAGTTAATTAATAAAATTAATAAAAATTAGATTCAAATAAATAAATAAAGACATCTAACAGTACAGTACTGCTTGATTTAAGAATGTTGATTTAAGAACTGAAAAACAAGACAGAAATACTGAGAAAGAACCTTAGTTTTTGCCGTGTTTGTGTGTATGCATGCTTAATGAATGAGACCCAATGCCACACACAGACAAAGCTTACAAATGTTGTTTTTTAGACGAGTGCAGGAAGTCGTAAACTCACATATATTTGCATATTAAATGGTAATTAGTTGTGGCATCTGTCAAGACAGAGATGTGCTGGAAGAGTCTGCTATTAGGTGTGAAAGAGATTAGAAGAGACGACAAATGGACCAACCACCCATCATTACAGGGATATTTCAGACAGAAATCAAACTCTGTCATCATTATATATGTGCTCTAATGTCCAAACCCTGTATAACCCGAGCTACAAACATGAGCATGAGTAAATGATGACAGAATGTTCAATAGGATAAGCCTACAGTATTCACTAGTGTTCAAAAGTTTGAGAAGTCTCTTCTGCTCACCGAGGCTGCATTTATTTGATCAAAAATACAGTAGAAATTGTGAAATATTATTCTAATGTAAAACAGCTGTTTTCTATGTGAATATCTGTTAAACTGTAATTTATTTCTGTGATCAAAGCTGTATTTTCAGCATCATTGCTCCAGTCTTCAGTGTCACATGATCTTCAGAAATCATTCTAATATTCTGATGACCACATTTACATTCATGCATTTTATCCAAAGCAATTCATCAAAGAGACATCAATATTTTTTAGATATAATATATATTATTATTATTACTATATATTATAAGAAAACTAGATTAGCAAGCAAGATAGAGAAGATGAGAAATCAGTTTGTTTTCAACATTATCAGTGTTTAATATTTTTGTATTATCTGCTTTAAATAAATATTTGCATTTATTTCATTTCAGGATACTTTGATGAACAGAAAGTTCAAAAGAACAGCATAGAAATCTTTTGTAACATTATAATAGTCACTTTACATCACTTTAGTAAATTATAATTATAATATTTTCGAAACAACCATAATTTTTTAAATCTTTTGTAAATTACAATTTTAATATCTTTTGTACACTGAAAAAAAATGATTCATTGAATTTACTAATTTTTTTAAGGTAAGTGGTTGCAATCAATTTATTTGAGCTACATTTAAATAAACAAATTTTGCTGAAAGTTAGTCAACTAAATTTGTTTATTTAAATGTAGCTAAAATAAATTGATTGCAACCACTTAGGCTAAAACTGAGTATCATTTTTTTGTGAATATTGCAATATTTTTTAACATTATGTCTTTGCTGTCACTTTTGATCAATTTAATGCATCCGTGTTGAACAAAAATATTAATATCATTTAAAATAAAAAATTACTGACCCCAAACTTTTGAATACTAGTGTATCTGACATGAATGATTTATTAAAGCAATACGCCCCAAGAAGCCGTGGTTTGCAGTGAATTTATAACAGATAAGGGGCGTTGTTAGCTTAGCTGTTATAAATTCACTGTAAACCACGGCTTCTCGAGGCTTATTGCTTTTATAAATCGGTTATTCCATATATGTAGTAAGGTTTCACAAAATAAAACAGAGCAAATAAAGTGTAATGATATTAATAAAAACAGTATTCTTCCACCAAACAATGTAGCTCCTCAGAAACAGTTGTGGTTGCTACAAAGTGGTTGCCGAGCAACACACAAACATAAACAAAGGTGTATGTTACTTTGTAGAGTCATTTACAACAGCTTCGAACGTGGCTCAGCCAATCAGAATCAAGGACCGGAACTCTCTGGTTTATAATGATACAATTGTAGCAGAAGTCATTCTCTGTGCTCTCTTTCAGTTGCATCCTGCTGACCGAGAAGCTCTTTTCTGCACATCATGAGTTGAATGTGACATTTCACAAACATGATTAGACAAAAATGCATGTACATGCCAAACTCTAATGATCTCTGTAGGCCTATGGTGCACACAGGCCACAGTATTTCGGTTAATGCATGCTTTTCACGGAAAGCCTGAATCACATGAGCCTTCCCGACTCTCAGTTCCTCTGCCATCTTCTCTCTGATTCCTCTCCCACCCACCATACTTTCACCTGTCTGCTCTCACGCTCCTCCAGAGGATGTGAAGACTGGGGTTTCTCGACTTACTTGCCGCTGTTGAGGATGACGGTGCAGTTGGGCCAGCAGTTGTGATTGACCAGACACAGGTTCGGGAACAAACCGACGCCGACGGCCTGCAGCCCTCGCTGATCGCTCACCATAAACCCGTTACAGTTGATCTGTCACAAGAAGAGTCACAACACATCACCTGCACATCTCAGCATCTAACATGACGACTGTAAGTGCACGCACCACTCCGAGGATGTGGGAGACGCTGTCCACTGTGTGTGGTTTGCTGGACCGAGGCCAGTAGTCTAGGAAGTTGTGTATGTCGACTTTGAAGTCCTTGAGGTCGTCTTCGGAGATGTCGTAGATGTGGTCCTCCAGCTCCTCCAGCGCGGTCAGCTGTGTCAGAAACCACGCTTCCATGCTTATCCAGACGCCACAAGATGCGAGCGGCAAGACTAACACACACAACATCAGATTTCACATAATTTGAGCGTGAATGCTGCATACATGCAGACGGTTAATCTCGGCTGTGAAGGAAACATGAGCAACGTCTAAACATGACATAAAATAAAACAGACTCGCTGAGCTGAAAACACCAGCATAAATGCACAAATGTTTTGTTTTCCAGTACAAACGTCCTTAAATCGAGATATATTTACTTGAGAAGCTAAATTAGTTTATTATTAAATGTGACCCTGGAGCACCAAAGCAGTGTTAAGTCGCTGGGGTATATTTGTAGCAATAGCCAACAATACATTGTATGGGTCAAAATTATAAATTTTTCTTTTATGCCCAAAATCATTAGGATATTACAATCAAGTTCCATGAAGATATTTTGTAAATTTCCTACCATAAATATATCAAAACTTCAGTTTTGATTAGTAATATGAATTGCTAAGTACTTCATTTGAACAACTTTAAAGATGATTTTCTCAATATTTAGATTTTTTTGCACCCTCAGATTCCAGATTTTCAAATAGTTGCATCTCAGTCAAATATTGTCCTATCCTAACAAACCACACATCAATGGAAAGCTATTTATTCAGCTTTCAGATGATGTATAAATCTCAATTTCAAAAAAGTGACCTTTATGACTGGTTTTGTGCTCCAGGGTCACAAATGGGGTCAAAAAAGTAATCGTTTTCCCTTTGAATTAAGATTATTTTTCTTGTTTGAAATCACTTAATTCTGAAGATTGTTTCATAGGACAAGATTTAATATGACAGTATTTTGCTTCAAGTAAATGCATCTTGATTTAACCCTTCTGCTGCTGAAAATCCCAGTCAAACATGGATAAATCTCTCATCATGCTGTATTATTATCTGATAATGGACTGAATCTATTAATCAACTTGTTTTCTTTCAATCAGCACAGGTTTTGTGTTTCTTATTGGAGCTGATTGAGCTCATGCACCTCAGTTTTTGAGTGAAAAAGCATTATTTGTGAATATTTTCGGCGCATGAGCACAGATCAATGAGACCTGCAATCAATCAGCTCTAATAAGAAACACAAAACCTGTGCTAAATGAAAGAAAACAAGTTTGAATCCAAGATTTGATCAAACTATAGCCGAATGAGAGATTTGCAAGCAATTTTTTTGTAGGCCGTTATCAAAAAAGTTATCAAAAATTGTTTGTGCAGTTGTTTTCTACCATGTGTAGGCAAAGTTTTTCTCAAATATGATTATTACGAGAATTTAGAGAAAAAGAAAATCCGGGTCAAAATGACCTGAACACATGGAAGCCTGTTTCTGGCACAGAATAAACAAATAAAAAGGTATTTGTGATTATTTATCTCACAATCCTGACTTTTTTCTGGCCTCACTGATCTGAGCTTATGCACCTTTGTGAGTTTCTGAGCGAAAAAAGCATTAACTGTTGACTCAATATTCACTCAAAAACTGAGCTCAATGAAGCCTACGCCTACGTTTAATCAAATGACCAAGAAAACCACAAGTGTATCAAGATGGGGGGGGACGAAAATTGCAAAAAATAACAATTAAAAAAAAAAAAAAA
Source organism: Sinocyclocheilus anshuiensis (assembly GCF_001515605.1). Classification (NCBI taxonomy): domain Eukaryota; kingdom Metazoa; phylum Chordata; class Actinopteri; order Cypriniformes; family Cyprinidae; genus Sinocyclocheilus; species Sinocyclocheilus anshuiensis. The sequence goes on along the minus strand of NW_015547777.1, from coordinate 240,671 downwards.
AAAAGTTGTTTTACCTTGTGTGAGCAAAGTCAATGCACAACACGTACACAACATTTTAATGGGTATTTTAATGGAAAATGACAAAAATGCATTTTTGCATTTTCGCCACCATGCTTTTAGACATTGCTAGCATGCATTAAAAGCACGAGCTCACGAAGAGTTTAGGCTCCTACCGGACGTTTTCATTGGGCACTTTGCCGTAGCTCTTGACAGCAGCACACTCCTGCTTGTGCTCTTAACCTGCACTGACCGCAGCGCTGCAGCTTCTGCTGCCGCCGGAAACAGCTGTGACAGATGCTGGCGGCGTGACTGGATCAGAAACAACAGATACAGTAATGTTTTATTAGGTCATTCTTCACGGTGAGCAATTAAGATTCTTCACTTCTCATCCTGAGTTGCTTGAATCTAATCTTGATTTTACGGGCTGTTTTTAGACGAGTTTGAGTAACACAAATGATCTTAAAGTTATATATAGATCATCAGCAGCCACAGAGCACATGACACGACTGAACCGACCCCTGATCATTTAAAAAGCAATGCTCATCAGCGTTATTGAAATATCACTGATGTACAATAGTAATGGTTTGAATTAGGCTACACTTAGAAAAAAAAAAAAAGTATTTTAAAACAATTTTCACTTAGAAATCGCTTGTACGAGTAAAGAAACACATTGAATTAAATACGGAGTTTTTAAGTATAAAAACTAAAATACGCACCCATTCCAATAATTCATACAAAAAAAATCTAGTTTCCATTTTCAAATTAATTTGAGTTAAATTGTAGGGGTTTTTTTGTGTTGTTTTTTTTATGTTTTTATGAAATATTTACATACAGTTCAGTTTTAGCTCTAGTTACTCTAGTTCTTAAAGCTAATTTAAGGAAAAATTAGAAATTTTTCTAAAATGTTAAGTATTTTTTATATTTTATTTTGTGTCAGTTAACATTCACTTGATTACAATGAATGAATTTTGTTTAGTTTTATTTATTTTTTATTTTTGTCCCCCATATTTTATTTCAGTTATTTCAAGTAAAAGAAATCTTTATTTTCATGATTTTAGTTTTTTTTTATTATTATTTAATCTCAGTTATTTCAAGTAACACACATCTTTATGATTTTAGTTTAATGATATTATGATCGTAATCACCTCTTTCACTTTAATTTCTCACACATTGTAATAATTGCACCTCAATCACATCAGATTATTTCATCTTCATATCTGAAGTCTGTTGTGTTCTATATTTTGCGTTGCTCTGGAACAGGGTTATCGCAGTCAACTAAAACTAAAACCGTAAAAACAATGTTCACTTCTTAAAACAAATACATAAATGTTAACAGAAATACAAGGCAACATTTCTCATTTTATTTTAATCTTTATGTACCCGAATAACTAAAACTGAAAACAACAGAAAAAATTAAAACTGACAAAAACACAAAACAAAATGACTAAAAATTAAAGTCACAACGCTACTGTAACGTTACAGTTTGAGCAGCATTTTTCAGATGATGCATAAATCTCAATTTAAAAAAATGGACCCTTATGACTGGTTTTGTGCTCCAGGGTCACATATACTCCATCATCGCTCTGATCTACTAAACCTGGCGTTCCTCCGTCATCGTGTTTCGTTTTACCTCTTACCTCTCAAACACAACCGAAGCGAAAGGGGGTTCAGCGAACAGAACGTCTCCAGCCCAGACCTCTCTGGTGGCCCGCAGACCCCTGCCTTTCCCTGGAGACTCAAACACTTCCACAAACTCCATGTCTGCCATCTTCACCGATGCCGACGAGCCTCTGCATGGCAGCTGGGATTCACCAGCTCTTACTAAAATAATCGAAGCCTCCAGCTGTACCATGTGGGGGTTCACAGGGGGATGCTTTCTGCTCTCTTCTCAAAGCTCTGGGTTCGACTGAGACGCATCCCATCTGCAGTCGTGCATCGACACCTCGAACCCAGAGCTTTGAGAATAGAGCAGAAAGCATTGCATGCAACAGTGACAGCTGGATGCGATTTAACACTCTTTTAACATTTGCACACTTTTCATTTACATGCACTTTTTACCTCACCGTAAGAGCCTCGTTTGGGATCCCGCAGGATATTTTTGTCCCTCAGTTGTAGCCGCCAGGCAAGAGAGGAGAAGAGACAGCTGGATGGCCTTCGGACACAAATCCACAACAATGCTAAAGAATAAAACTGTGAAAAAGCACTTAAGCACTCAATTAATTCACTAACATTGTGATGAATAACTGACTTTACGATCTGATCTAAGCCTAATTTACACAACCAGTCAAACGCTTAGACACATCTACTCAGTGATGACTAATAACAGAATATACTAATAGTGATGAAACTCAGAAAAAGCACAAATGGAAGTTTTGGGAATCATGTCGCGATCATGTGACACAGAGAAAAACTCTTATATTTGAGCTTTTTTGATGCCCCAATACAATGAATATCAATACAATTTCAATACAATATCAATGCAATATCAATACAATATCAATACAATATCAATACAATATCAATGCAATATCAATACAATATCAATGCAATATCAATACAATATCAATACAATATCAATGCAATATCAATGTCAAGATTCATCGGGCTCAATTGTGACTGGTGGGATAATGTGTATACTGAATTAACATATTTCTGCAGTCATAAAAATTGTTATATATCTTAGCCCAGCTATTTTAAACTGTTTGATCACATTCTAGGGTTATTATTATTATGCATAAAAAAAACTTTATGCAACATTGATAGGAACAAAAACATTCAACCAACAGCGCATTTCAAAATTGTTACTTTTTTGTAAAATATAACATCAAATGTTTATATTAGTGCTACCAGTATTACAACATCAATATTGTAAATTTTGTGCAATATTTTGTATTTGCAACATTTTAGTGTAATTTTCACTAGCAACTGCAACTGGATTTATATTGTAAACCTAAGTTCACTGTTATCCCACCGCTCACTATTGTGACTCATTCTATGACCACACTCAACAAAACTGAATATATGTGAATAAAAGCACTAAAACATCAGTCAGTAAGGTTTTTAGAGCTTTATAAATGAAAACTTTTTTTACGGTCACTATTGTGACCGGTGGGATTAAACGGGTTAACTGCATTTGATCCAGACAATCAAGTTATTCAGGGTTAGTTATAGGTGTGTGTGTTGGAGCTAAACTCTGAAGGACTGTGTTGAAAGTCTTTGGGATGTGCTGGAGTCAGCTTTAAATATGGGTTCGACTTTCCCTTTGTCAGTACAAGATCTTGGCCAAAAGTTCATCTTGTCTCATCTTGTTTATTCATATAACACTGCAGGTGTTGACCAAAGTGCTTTACAGAAAAAACTAAACGATAAGCACACATATAGACACCGCATATACCACACACGGTAAAGTTTTACTGTCATAAGCTGCTAACACAAAACGAGATTTCAGCAGATTTCGAAACACTGACAGGCAGCTCATTACTGAAAATCACCTTTTTGACAACGATTAGTTCTGGGCACTACAAGAAGTTTAGTATCTTCTGAGCGCAAAGCTCTCGGGGGATTATAAGGAATCAAAAGGTTAAATTGCAAGATATAAGGGTGCCTGATTATTTAAAGATATGTATACGAAAATTTAAATCTTATGTTTGACACTAATAGTACTTTCTTGTAAAACGCACCCATTCCAATAATTCCAACTAAAAAAAAAATCTATTTTACTGTGTAGTTTTTATTTTTATTTTTTCCATCCTCAAATTATTTTAGTTAAAGTTTTAGTAATTTTTTGTTTTTGTATTTTTCTTGTTTTTTTTTGCTTTTATGTTTTTATGAAATATTTTTGGACATTCATATATATATATATATTTATATATATATATATATTTTTTTATGTATCAGAATTAAGTGAGTTTATGCTTAAAACAAATTTTTGTTTTTCTAAAAATCTGCCAATTGATTAAGATTTTTTATTTATTTATTTATTTATTTTTATTAAGCATAAACCCACTTAATGCATTTTTCAGAAAACAAGACTTAACTATGATCTTCAATAGTTTTGCTTCTCCTGTAAATGTATCTTGATTTAAGAATGTTTAGATATTTGTACTGGAAAACAAGACAGAAATACTAAAGCAATTTTCTATATTGATTTGTCACAGTTTTTTTCCCCTGTATTTTGAAACATGCATGGCATTGAACTGTGTTTTAGGTTTAAAGGAAATGTCTGTAAAACAGAAAATATCCTGGCAGAAAATTTAAAAAATATATTTTTCTTACACTGTGCATTTTAATAAACCCAGACGGCCAACTGGAATTGTGTTGCCTGTGTAGTTTACTTTATCATCCGATGCCTGATTTTTAATTCTCATAGATTGATATGTGACCGTATTCTGTGTCCTCCTGACCATCGCACGAGGAGACACGGACATCTGCTGCTCTGACGATTAGTGATGGACGTTAAATATATGACACATGCCGCCATCTTCAGTGCTTGTTGCACTAGTTTAAACACATATGCTTTATATATCATAATTAATATAGTTCTGCTTGTGTATCCTATGAAAGAGAATCTCTTTTCTGTCCTGTTCCGCATTTACACTTCTGCTCCGGCTGTTATTCTGCTTCACTCGTTCTGTGGGTTCCTGTATAATAAACTGCTTGTCTTTCTCATTAGTAAGTGTTTTAGATGAAACTCAGTGTAATTTTAAATGAGTTACACTGCTGGTCAGAAGTTCAGAACCATTATGATTTATCAATGTTTTTTTTAAGTCTCTTGTGCTCACCGAGGCTGCGTTAATTTGATAAAAAATACAGTAAAAATTGTGAAATATTTTTACAATTTAAAACAGCTGTTTTCTGTGTGAATATCTGTTAAACTGTAATGTATTTCTGTGATGCGCAGCTGTATTTTCAGCATCATTACTCCAGTCTTCAGTGTCACATGATCTTCAGAATTATATGTTTTCTATGAATTATTATCTTCATTATAATATGCTGCTCGAGAAACATTTCTGATTATTATCAATGTTGAAAAGTTAGATAGCAATGTTGTAAGTTAGATTAAAAAAATAAATTAATATTTTTATTCATCAAGGACGCACTAAACTGATCAAAAGTGACAGTAAAGACATTTATAATCATACCAATAAAGCCAACTAAAAAAAAAATCTATTTTACTGTGTAGTTTTTATTTTTATTTTTTCCATCCTCAAATTATTTTAGTTAAAGTTTTAGTAATTTTTTGTTTTTGTATTTTTCTTGTTTTTTTTTGCTTTTATGTTTTTATGAAATATTTTTATACATTTTTAAATTCAGTTTTAGGTGTAGTTAATACAGTTCTTAAAGCTACAGTATATATATATATATATATATATACTGTATATATACATATACACACACTACTGTTTGAAAGTTTGGGGTCAGTACTTTTATTCAGCAAGAACACATTAAACTGATCAAAAGTGACAGTAAGGACATTTATAATGTTACAAGAGATTTC
>NW_015547777.1:229630-235096 GCF_001515605.1 Sinocyclocheilus anshuiensis | reverse complement strand
AATAATCAGAAATGTTTCTTGAGCAGCAAATCAGCATATTAGCATGATTTCTGAAGATCATGTGACACTGAAGACTGCAGTAATGATGCTGAAAATACAGCTGCGCATCACAGAAATACATTACAGTTTAACAGATATTCACATAGAGAACAGCTGTTTTAAATTCTAATAATATTTCACATTTTTACTGTATTTTTGATCAAATAAACGCAGCCTTGACGAGCAGAAGACACTTTATTCAAAAATAGTAACAAATCTGAATTGTTCCATCACTCATGGTCACTCTCATACATTATTTAACGGCATTAACTCTCTCTTTATGAATGATCTTTTATGAAACTGCGTGAAATGGATTAGTTTCTCTCGCAGTCACTGGATATAAAGCGCCACACGCTGCTGAGATTCCTCATCATCTGAAGTCCAGTGTCTCTGAAGGCCTTCGATGGAAGACGAGATCTCTCGAGAGCCCAGGGATCTGGGCAGAGCTCTGTGCATCATCACAGGAGCGTCTAAAGGCTTCGGCCGGACGCTAGCGTTGCAGCTCAGCTGCCTGCTGAAGCCCAGATCCGTCCTGATGCTGGTCGCTCGAACCACAGAGCAGCTCAACCAGCTGAAGGAGGACATCATAACCCTGTACGGCGGACAGAACCAGCTGGACGTCCGCTGCGTGCAAGCCGATCTGGAGAAGAAGGAAGGCGTGTAAAAAACGGTTCAGGCAGCTAAAGAGACTTCAGTGTCTGAAATGGACCACTTGCTCCTGATCAATAACGCAGGTGCGCTTGAGTTTGTCATTGCACTGCAAAATAATGCTTATCTAACTCAGTATTTTCGTTTTGTTTTCCAGTACAAATATCTAAACATTATTAAATCTAAAAAAAAATAAAAATACATTATAGTATTGTATTGTTAGATATATTCATTGATTTAAATCTACTTTTTATTATTTAATAAAAAAAAAAAAAGTTAAATATAAAAAAACAATAGTAAAAATAACACATTATAAATAAATCTTAATTTAAAATTAAAACACAATTTAAAAATAAAAACAATAAAGATAAAAACGTACTAAAAATTTAAGTAATAATAATGTTGATTTAAATAAATAATTGAAAAACAAAAATAATTAAATAAAACATACCAAAAAATGCAAAATAAATGAATATATTTTTTAAAGAAATTTAATCAAGAAAATGTAATTTTTTTTATGTATTATTCAATTTTAGCAATTTATTTTTATCTTTTTTATTATTGATTTAGTATTTTAGTCTTGTTTTCCAGTCCTAATATTTAAATATTGTTAAATAAAAAACATTAACATTTTAGTACTGTACTTTTAGATGTATTATGTATTAATTTAAATCTAATTTTAATGTAATTCTTAAAAATATATTTATATTTTTTTAATTAAAAAATTATTAAAATATATTCATTGAATTGTATTTATTTTTATTGAATTTATTTTAATCTTATTTTTATTATTGATTTATACACATTGCAAAATATGATTTTCTTACTTATTATTTTTCTCTTGTTTTCCAGTAAAAATATTTAAACGTTCTTAAAATAAAGACACATTTTCTTGAAGCAAAATGACTTTATCAAGTTTGTTTTCTGAAAAATGCATTTTTAGTTTATGCTTAAAACAGGAACAAATGTCTGCTATGAGGTCAGAAAAATAAACTTAATTTAAAGGGGAAAACAACATTGGCAGATATTTTTCTTGTCTTAAGCAATTTGCTTAATTTTAACAAACTTCTCAGAAAACAAGACTTTATTTCTGATGTCACTTAGTTTCAAGTAAATGTATCTTGATTTTAGAATGTTTCGATATTTGGGCTGGAAAACAAGACAAAGCTGATCTTTCTCTTGTAATGTGAAGAACGTGAGTGATAGATAGCTGGTCCTCTTTGGTTTTAGCATCTCTGGGCGACGTGTCTCGCTTCGCTCTGACATTCACGGATCCGGTGGAGGTCAACCGTTATCTGTCGCTGAACGTCAGCGGAGCGCTCAGTCTGACGGCCGGCGTCCTGCAAGCGTTTCCTCGCCGTCTGGGTCTGCGGCGTTCGGTGGTCAACATCAGCTCTCTGTGTGCGCTGAAGCCCTTCCCATCGTGGGTCCTGTACTGCACCGGGAAAGCCGCCCGCGACATGATGTTCCGCGTGTTAGCCGAGGAGGAGCCGGATGTAAGAGTGCTCAGTTACGCACCCGGTGAGTGCCGCGGAGCGCTCCGATATATCGGCTGATTATCCAATATTTCATGAGCTGATCAAAAGCTATAGATAGATAGATAGATAAAAACAATTAAAAATAATACACTAGATAAATAAATCTTAAAAATGTAAAATTATAAGATCATTTTAAAATAAAAACAATCAACATAAAACTTAAAATTTAAATCATAAAAATTTAAAATTAAATTAATAATTGAAAAAACAACAACAATAAATACATTTAAAAATATAAACAATTAAAATAAAACACTTGCTACAAATTAAATCATTAAAATGTAAAATTAAAAATTAAAAAACGTAAAAATTAAACTTACAATCTAACACTTACCAAAAATTTAATCAATTAAATATAAAATTAAAACAAATAATTATAAAATATAAACAATTAAAATCTAACACTTACTAAAAAAAAAGTAATAAAAATGACACATTAAATTAAATAAACAATAAAAAAAACACTTCCTAAAAATGCAATTAAAATTAAAACAAATAATTTAAAAATAAAATTCATATAAAAAATAAATAAAAACGTAATGTCACAATAAATAAACAAAAAATATTAAAAAATATAACACAAAAAATGTACATTGAAAGTTAATAAATAATTTAAAAATAAAAACAATTAAAATATAAAACTTGCTAAAAACCACACAATAAAAATGAATAAACTAATAAAAAATGTAAAACAAAAATAACACCAACAATTAAATGATATAAATGTAACGTCACAAATAAATAAACAAAAACTATTAAAATATAAAAAAGTACAATTAAAATCAAGAAATAATTAAAAATAAAAACAACAAAAATATAAATGTACTAAAAATTACATAAAATGTAAAAATAAACTTAATAAATAATTAAAAATGGTAAATGTAATAAATAACATTTACATTTACAATAAATGAATAATTTTTAAAACAAACACAATCAAAATAAAACACTGAATTATTTTTTATTAAATTTAAATTTCTTTGAAAAGGGTCCATGCACAATTTTAACATAAATGTTTCCATTTCATGCATTATGCCGAATTTAGCCAATGGCTATAGTTTTCATCCGCGGTCCCTTGGCAGGTAATCATAGGTAAACATAAGACAACAAACACATACAACACAGCAATACTTATACACATCCTATCAGAGCCACACAAAAAGAACAGTAAAGAAAAATCATATGAATATTGCATTTGTTACCTGCATGTCACGTGACCATTAATCAACATCAGAGAACCGTGAACATGTGAGTGTGTGGATATATATCGACTCTGAAAATAACATCTCAACCTCAAAGTAAATATTTTAGCTCAAAGCGGCTTGGATGATGAAAAGGTTTGGGAATCGATGGTTTGGGGGAACGTCCGGGGACCCTGGCAAAAACACACGGCTGATAACAGGCAGAGGTTAATCAGCTGTTCTGAGCCTCAAAGCGGCTTGGATGATGAAAAGGTTTGGGAATCGATGGTTTGGGGGAACGTCCGGGGACCCTGGAAAAAACACACGGCTGATAACAGGCAGAGGTTAATCAGCTGTTCTGAGTGTTTTCTAATCATGTGTGCCGCAGGTCCTCTGGACACAGACATGCAGCTGCAGGCGCGCCGGTCCTCCAGAGATCTGCAGCTGCGGCGCTCCTTCTCCTCGATGTTCTCCGAGGGCCAGCTGCTCTCCTGCGAGGAGTCCGGAGCCAAACTCATGAAGCTCCTGCTGGACAACGACTATCAGTCCGGCGCTCATCTGGACTTCTATGAGCTCTGATGCTCACAGCTCTCACACTGCATGCTCAACAGAGGCTTCTAATGTTTTGATAGATTTGTGTTCTTTTTAGGTCTTAAAAATCTGTTTAAGGAATAAAAATGAATAAATGTTCATGCATTCTTCTGCTCCAGCTGTGTGGAGTTTGATAAAGCAGCTGAGGACATCTAGTGGTGGAGGAGAAGATCTGCACAAAGAAACACAGAGAACCGTCATCTAGTTCACTACATCTATAGTGTGTTCCCTTAAAGTGCCCCTATATGGATTTTTGAAAATTACCTCCCACAGCTGAATGAAAACATCCTGCAAAGTTTTAAACCTGTGTATAAAGTGCACCGTGTATAAAGTTATTATCTCTCAAAAGAAAGAGTCGACTGAAACGAGTCGTTTTTTAAACGAATCTTTAGCAGTTTCATGTTGACGTCAACATGAAACATTAGCATATTTATGCCCGCCCACTTGTTGCGCGCGCAGATGCCGGGAAAACTTGATGGGCGTTCCATTTCTCACATGTGCTGCAGGCAGTAGACCAATCACAACAGACTGGGACATCATCGGACCAATCACGGCAGACTAGCGTCACACAAAGGAAGGGTTTTGAAAAATGAATTGTTTGGGAGTCGTTGAGCAAATAAGGTAAAAATAAATGCATATTATAAGACAATTAAAATGTTTTTTTTTTTACCTTGCATGCATGTCAGCCTGTTGTTGTGGACTCCCAAAACCAAAACAAGAACGTTCCTAACCCATAATAGAGGCACTTTAATAAACAGATGATGGGGGTTCTTCTAGTCCACTAGATGGCACAAAACTCTTTTCTAAACATCCGATTTGTACTGAGACATTTTTGTGACGCAATTTTGCTATTCATCTACTACGTCATTTTTAAACATGTTATAGATTTATGTAGTAAATGAGAATCATTACAGCTACCAAATATATTTTGAGACAAAAGTTGTGTTCAAAGTAAACAAATCATCAGTTTTTCAGTAACTGAAGAATATGTAAAAGTATAGTATGTGGGTTTTGACGTGATATGGTAAGATTCAGATAATATCATTTATTATTATTTGGGTGTCCACCTAATAAAATAATATAATATATAATAGTCACCATATTTATAATGAAACCATTTTATTAAAAAATGATAATCATATAATAATATTATTTAAATATGATATATAAAACATAATTTTTACTGTAAAGCGATATTAAATTATTTTATATTTCCGTATTTTTTTTTAAGCGAAATATTAAATTATTTTAGATTTCTGTATTTTTTTAAAGCTAAATATTAAGTTATTTTATATTTCTGTATTTTTTTAACCGAAATATTAAGTTATTTCATATTTCTGTATTTTTTTAAAGCTAAATATTAAGTTATTTTATATTTCTGTATTTTTGTAACCGAAATATTAAGTTATTTCATATTTCTGTATTTTTTTAAGTGAAATATTAAATTATTTTATATTTCTGTATTTTTT
>NW_015547777.1:219784-226530 GCF_001515605.1 Sinocyclocheilus anshuiensis | reverse complement strand
ATTTCTGTATTTTTTTAAGCGAAATATTAAATTATTTTATATTTCTGTATTTTTTTTAAGCGAAATATTAAGTTATTTCATATTTCTGTATTTTTTAAAGCGAAAAATTAAGTTATTTTATATTTCTGTATTTTTAAAGTGAAATATTAAATGATTTTATATTTCTGTATTTTTTAAGCGAAATATTACGTTATTTTATATTTCTGTAGTTTTTTAAGCAAAATATTAAATTATTTTATATATCTGTATTTTTTTTAAAGCGAAATATTAAATTATTTAACATTTCTGTATTTTTGTAAGCGAAATATTAAATGATCTTATATCTCTGTATTTTTTTTAAAGCGAAATATTAAATTATTTAACATTTCTGTATTTTTTTAAGCGAAATATTAAATTATTTTATATTTCTGTATTTTTTTAAGCAAAATATTAAATTATTTTATATTTCTGTATTTTTTAAGCTAAATATTAAATTATTTTATATTTCTGTATTTTTTAAGCGAAATATTAAATTATTTTATATTTCTGTATTTTTTAAGCTAAATATTAAATTATTTTATATTTCTGTATTGTTTTAAAGCGAAATATTAAATTGTTTTATATTTCTATATTTTTGTAAGCGAAATATTAAATTATTTAATATTTCTGTATTTTTTTTAAAGCGAAATATTAAATTGTTTTATATTTCTATATTTTTTTTAAGCGAAATATTAAATTATTTTAAAAAATACTGTATTGTTTTAAATAAATAACATATTATTACTTAAAGACAATTATATTATTATTAAACTAAACTAACTCAACAGTTTATTCAATAACTGAAAATTATATGTTAAAGTATTTTGGTTTTTTATATTTCTGTATTTTTTTAAGCGAAATATTAAATTATTTTATATTTCTGTATTGTTTTAAAGCGAAATATTAAATTGTTTTATATTTCTATATTTTTGTAAGCGAAATATTAAATTATTTAATATTTCTGTATTTTTTTTAAAGCGAAATATTAAATTATTTTATATTTCTGTATTGTTTTAAATAAATAACATATTATTACTTAAAGACAATTAAATTATTATTAAACTAAACTAACTCAACAGTTTATTCAATAACTGAAAATTATATGTTAAAGTATTTTGGTTTTTTATTAACTGACATGGTTAGATTCAGATAATATTAATATCATTTATTAATTTGGGTGTTTAATTTTAATATATAATAATAGAATAAAAAATACATAATCACCACATTTATAATGAAACCATCATATGATATTGATAATATATAAATAATAATAATTAACAAAACATATAAAATATAATATATTGGTACTGTAAAGCCATATTAAATTACTATGGGATCTCCTTCAAACTTTCAGGATAATGTGCCTTTTTTTTTTTATTACATTTTCTGTATTTTTAAAGTGAACACATTTAAATGACAGTGTATCTACTGAAGTAAATTCAATTATTTTATTCAAAATAAACAGAAAATGGGAAACAATTATGGAGGAGGAGAGATGCACGAGATTAATTTCTCTGGGTTTCTGTGATTGAATCATGAGAAATACATGGCAATACATTACCTCAAATAAACACAAATACTAATAAGTTATGCTCAAAACACTTTTTAGGCAATTACGTCAATGCAAAGACTAAAGATGACTAGAAATGGTTAAATATATGCAAGGATGACAAGACTAATCGCACATCAGTATGCAAATATCGCATCGTCACTGCTTCTTTTGAATATTGAACATTCTATTAATACAAGTCAGGAAAAGTATTACATTTTTAAACCAATACGCACTCATTCATATCCACCACACAAAGTTTGAATGGAGTCTGTATGTTCAGCATTTCAGTATAAATTAATTGTAGATGTTTTATATATTACGCATGACGTAATCACGTTGGAAAGGTGACGTACGCGTGACGTAGGCGGAAGCACCGACCCTGTGTTTACAAAGTGAACGTGCAAAGAAACGCCCTTTACAAAAAAGGTAAAACAGCGATGTCGGATGATTTTGAAGTTGGAGGAGAAAATGAGATGGAGTTTTTCACCCTACTCTACATTTCTGAACCGGAGCACACAGACGAAGAGCTGACCGCGTGCGAGCTTTCCAACGTGATTACGTCATGCGTGACGTCCAGCATCTGTGGTTAAAAAGCATATAAATGTTTATTTTATTTTTTTTAGAAAATGAGCGATGGTTTGGCTAGATAAGACTCTTTCTTATTCCTCGGTTGGGATCGTGTAGAGCTCTTTGAAGCTGCTCTGAAACTGCACTGAAGTTGGTCCCCATTGAAGTCTATTATATGGAGAAAAATCCTGGAATGTTTTCCTCAAAAACCTTCATTTCTTTGCGACTGAAGACAGAAAGACATGAACATCTTGGATGACATGAGGGCGAGTCAATTATCAGGAATTTTACCCCCTCTACACTGCACGACAAAGCTGAAATTCGCCCCGACTAAAAAAAAAAAGTCAGAAATCGGCTCAAAATCTGATGAAAATCGCACTTCTGATCGGCCATTGCTTTCATGAGCTCAACAGAATCACGTGTGATTGTTTATAGTGCGCAACGTTGTACGAACGCGTAAATAGAAATATGATGCGATATTAACAAATCTAAATTTAATGCCACAATCGACACTTTTCAGTTTATTCACAGCCATGATAGCTTTAGTTTAATTGTGCAAATTAATTAAATGCCCCCTTTAATTTCCGACCCACGGTCACATATGTCCCCTTTTGCAGCCAGCCTCTAGCGGCCAGTTGATGAATTACAGCTTAAATCACTTCCTTGTTGGCTTCACGAGAGAGAGCGGGAGGTTGCCGCTTGGTCAATACATGAGAAAACTAACTGGCGTGGAAAAGTAACTCTGATATTTCCTTGTAAATTAAAAAGTCATGCATTACTTTACTAGTTACTTGGAAAAGTAATCTGATTACGTAACTCACGTTACTTGTAATCCGTTACCCCAATACTGCTCATATTTAACAGCCTTTTCACTGTATGTTTCACTCCGCCTCGACTCTTTCTGCAAGTTACATCGTTCCACCAGAAGGCGGCGACAAGTACCTGTCTCTTTGAACGAGTCATTTGAATCATTTACAAAACCGAATCATTCCAAACCACCGATTCATTCAGAAACGGCACTGCGCCCTCAGTTGCAGCTCTGTTGTGAACAGTCTGCGTTAATTAATTATTAAAGAAAATATTATGGTGAGCAAAAACTATTATCTTGAACCCCTTTAGGAAGACCTGGGGTAGTGAAACAACAATTCCGAAGCTCCTAAACAATATGTTTGAGGAAAAACATAAATGTTCTCTTACTGATATTGCACATCCTTTGGATCTCCCTCAGGAGGATCACGAAGTACGCAAGCGCCATATAGTGACATATACTACGCGCATGCGCAGTGCCGTCGGCGTTTCGGGGGGCGTTGCTGGCGTGCGGCAGAGGGGCGGGGCGGAGGTGGGCGTGTGGCTCAGCTGATACACTATCATCATCATCATCATCATCCTCCTCCTCATCGTCACCCGAGACCTGCTCCTGTCAAGATACACACCGCTCGGTTTCATGGACGCGACGCGACCGGCTCGGTGAATGAACGCGGCTGCTGTGACGCGCGTCGCTGTCCGCGGTGCTGAAACAGTGAGTACGATCGCAGTCATGTGGGTTTCATACTACAGCGGTGTCGATGTCTGAAGCGACTGATTATAGAAGAATAGAGAGAGAGAGACTGCGACTGAAACCAGTGAACGGACCTCCATTCTCTCTCGCAGATAAAGCAGCTAGGACGCATTATGTAATGCACTGATAGTGGGAAGGAGGGAAAAAACAGACCATCTCCTGGTTTCCATCTTCATGGTGCGTCTTTGTTTGTGTGGAGAGCCGAAAATGGAGAGTGTGTCTATAATAAGATGCAGTGTTTTGATGCTCAAAGGGATTCGCGCTCTCTGAAGGTGCTGCAGATCTCCATTCAGCCGTTAGATAACAATAGCGCATGCAATCTTTTGTGCAGACGCACAGGGTTTGGAGAGAGTTTGGTCATCTGAGGTCTGAGATGACTGTGCAACTTGTTGTGCATTGGCTTTCATGACGGTTCCGGGCCTTGTGGAGCCAATAAAAGTTTAACCATTCCTCCCTTTACACACAAAGCCACACACGGCGACCTCGTGGCCCATAACAAGCCGAGGTGCCAATGCAAATGTGTGTGAGATGTGTAAGTGCGAGAACAGATAAGGTAATGGCAAAGCACTGGAGTGTGAACCCTCTGTTGGCCACGCATGGTGCTGCAGCTCGTTGTGAGATCAAACAGCTTCTGTCTTTCATGGTGTGTTTTCATGCACATGGATGTCACGTTACCGACAAAACTCAAGCTTGGATCAATCTGGCTGCCGGCTCACGTGATGCTGATGCTTGCGTAACGCACAGTAAGGTTTGGTTATAGTAAGTGCATTTGTTTATGGTTGGGGATCGTGCACTGAAGCTCGCCATTGTTTTGCTGTTGTCTCACCTACATCTCTTAAACCTTTCTGAGCAATTTGCATTGATACTGTCTGTGCTTTTGAATAAAATGTTCATAATCAAATAATTCCTATCAGACTACTTGCATATTTGAGGTTTGGGGTTGATATCATTTTTTATGTTTCTGAAAGAAGTCTCTTCTTCTCACAAAGGCAAAATACAGCAAAAACTGTAATATTGTGAAATATTATTATAAATATTGTTCAGCACAACTGTTTTCAACTGATAATAATCAGAAATGTTTCTCGAGCAGCAAATCAGCATATTATTATGATTTCTGAAGATCATGTGACACTGAATACTGGAGTAATGATGCTGAAAATTCAGCTGCGCATCACAGAAATAAATTACAGTTTAACACATATTCACATAGAAAACAGCTGTTTTAAATTCTAATAATATTTCACTATTTTTACTGTATATTTTATCAAATAAATGCAGCTTAGGTGAGCAGGAGAGACTTCTTTTGAAAACATTAATTCAAAAATATCTTACCAACCCCAAGCCTTCAAACACTAGTGTACAAAGTAGTTTGATCCTAAATTGATCAAAAGTGGCATTTATAATGTGAAAAAAGATTCTATTTCAAATAAATGCTGTTCTTCCGAACTTTCTGTTCATCTGTGAATCCTGAAAAACAAAATGTGCCACAGTTTCCACAAAAATATTGCGCAGCACAACTGTTTTCAACACTGATAATGTTGAAAATCAGAATATTGTTGATGATTTCAGAAGCATCGTGTTTTTTCAGGATTCTTTAAGTTCAAAACAACAGCAATTATTCAAAACAGAATCTTCTGTAATATTATAAAATTAATAAATGTGTCCCTGGAGCACAAAAGCAGTCTTAAGTCGCTGGGGTATATTTGTAGCAATAGCCAACAATACATTGTATGGGTCAAAATTATAGATTTTTCTTTTATGCCAAAAATCATTAGGATATTAAGTAAAGATGAAAATATTTTGTAAATTTCCTACCGTAAATATATCAAAACTTAATTTTTGATTAGTAATATGCATTGCTAAGAACTTCATTTGAACAACTTTAAAGATGATTTTCTCAATATTTAGATTTTTTGCACCCTCAGATTCCAGATTTTCAAATAGTTGTATCTCAGCCAAATATTGTCCTATCCTAACAAACCATACATCAATGGAAAGCTTGTATAAATCTAAATTTCGAAAAATTGACCCTTATGACTGGTTTTGTGGTCCAGGGTCACACATATCTTCCCTCTGCTCTGACTGCAGTGTGTCTGGAGGTCCGGCAGCTATGATGGCCCATGCGGAGGGTTGCGGCGTTGAGTGACGCTCTGGTTCCCCAGCATGGGCAGTGTAGGCAGCGGGGTGGCCGGTGAGCAGGAGTTTGCCATGAAGAGCGTGGGCACACGCACCACCCTTCCTCGTGGCCCTCCCCTGTCCCGCCGCGGCCCCTCCGAGCGCCTCCACGCAGCTCCCTCCACCTCGGAGGGCTCGAGTGACAAACGAGGCGGGAGCAGCACCACCACGGATCGAGGCCAGCTCACCATCGCTGCATCTCGTCCCAGCAGGGGGAGCAGGCTGGAGGGGAACGCCGCGGGCCGCCGGGACACCACCAGAGTGTCTCTGGATGCTTGCGGTAACGTGGTGGGTCACGGCGCGGAGAAGAACCACGAGGTAAAGGGCAGAGACGGGAACAACGGCAAGAGAGACAGTCGCATGCCACCCAAGATCCTCACTGTATCTGGGAAACTCGAGCAGGTACGACTGACGCCGTTACTCCATTAATGGACTGCTTTGGTTGTAGTATAAAGTGGAAAAGTTGGGTTCTGGAAGTAAAAATCCAATTCATGTTCTCCATGGAGAAACTAATGATGCATATTTAAACATTATTTTATCAAATGTGACCCTGGACCACAAAACCAGTCATAAGGGTCAATTTTTCGAAATTGAAATGTATGCATCATCTGAAAGCTGAATAAATAAGCTTCCCATTGATGTATGGTTTGTTAGGATAGGACAATATTTGGCTGAGATACAACTATTTGAAAATCTGGAATCTGAGGGTGCAAAAAAATCAAAATATTGAGAAAATCACCTTTAAAGTTGTTCAAATGAAGTTCTTAGCAATGCATATTACTAATATATTTACAGTAGGAAATGTACAAAATATCTTAATGGAACATGATCTTTACTTAATATCCTAATGATTTTTGGCATAAAAGAAAAATC
>NW_015547777.1:218259-219206 GCF_001515605.1 Sinocyclocheilus anshuiensis | reverse complement strand
AATTTCGAAAAATTGACCCTTATGACTGGTTTTGTGGTCCAGGGTCACACATATCTTCCCTCTGCTCTGACTGCAGTGTGTCTGGAGGTCCGGCAGCTATGATGGCCCATGCGGAGGGTTGCGGCGTTGAGTGACGCTCTGGTTCCCCAGCATGGGCAGTGTAGGCAGCGGGGTGGCCGGTGAGCAGGAGTTTGCCATGAAGAGCGTGGGCACACGCACCACCCTTCCTCGTGGCCCTCCCCTGTCCCGCCGCGGCCCCTCCGAGCGCCTCCACGCAGCTCCCTCCACCTCGGAGGGCTCGAGTGACAAACGAGGCGGGAGCAGCACCACCACGGATCGAGGCCAGCTCACCATCGCTGCATCTCGTCCCAGCAGGGGGAGCAGGCTGGAGGGGAACGCCGCGGGCCGCCGGGACACCACCAGAGTGTCTCTGGATGCTTGCGGTAACGTGGTGGGTCACGGCGCGGAGAAGAACCACGAGGTAAAGGGCAGAGACGGGAACAACGGCAAGAGAGACAGTCGCATGCCACCCAAGATCCTCACTGTATCTGGGAAACTCGAGCAGGTACGACTGACGCCGTTACTCCATTAATGGACTGCTTTGGTTGTAGTATAAAGTGGAAAAGTTGGGTTCTGGAAGTAAAAATCCAATTCATGTTCTCCATGGAGAAACTAATGATGCATATTTAAACATTATTTTATCAAATGTGACCCTGGACCACAAAACCAGTCATAAGGGTCAATTTTTCGAAATTGAAATGTATGCATCATCTGAAAGCATAAGCTATAAGCTTCCCATTGATGTATGGTTTGTTAGGATAGGACAATATTTGGCTGAGATACAACAAATCTGGAATCTAGAATCTGAGGGTGCAAAAAAATCACCTTTAAAAATCGCCTTTCAAGTTGTCCGAATTAAGTTTCTTAGAAATGCATATTACTATCAA
>NW_015547777.1:217452-218232 GCF_001515605.1 Sinocyclocheilus anshuiensis | reverse complement strand
TAATGATTTTTGGCATAAAAGAAAAATCAATAATTTTGACCCATACAATGTATTGTTGGCTATTGCTACAAATATACCCCAGCGACTTAACACTGCTTTTGTGCTCCAGGGTCACAAATAAAGATTTACCTTGAGCTCAGAGATGATTTATGCTTCAATAAAAGACAAAAGAGATTAGAGATGACCATCCACTCCCATGAAGCATTGTGAACAGCATAATCTAATTGTTTTTCTTAGATTATCAAACTACTTGCATATTTGTACACTAGTGTGCAAAAGTTTGGAGTCGTTTTTTTTTTTTTAAAGAAGTCTCTTCTGCTCACCAATGCTGATCAAAAATACAGTAAAATTATGAAATATATATTTTTTATTATTAATATTATTCGCTGCTCAAGAAACATTTCTGATTATCATCAATGTTGAAAACATTAATATAATAGAAAGTTCAAAAGAACAGCATTTATTTGAAATAGAAATCTTTTGTCACATTATAAATGTCTTTACTGTCACATAATGCATCCTTGATAAAGTGTTAATTTTTTTCGTAATTTTACTGCAAGCTTTAGAAGGTATTACATCTATCTATCGATCTATTTATCGATAGATACAGATAGACAGACAGACAGATAGATAGATAGATAGATACAGACGGACAGAGAGATAGATAGATAGATAGATAGATAGATAGAGACGGACAGACAGACAGACAGACAGATAGATAGATAGATAGATAGATAGATACATAGATAGATGCAGACAGACAGACAGACAGACAGACAG
>NW_015547777.1:185921-215921 GCF_001515605.1 Sinocyclocheilus anshuiensis | reverse complement strand
TTAATCTAATTTTACTGAGACAGATTACTGGAGATATAGAGCGACCACTGATATTTAGATCATTTTATGTCAGTATCTGCTGTACTGTTATAAAGATCTCATTGATTTACAGCACAAGCATCAGAATTACATCAGAGAAATATCAGCATCTGATGCAAATTCATATTTTTGCTCATGTTGGGCCTTTGAATAAAACTGGGCCGTTTTTTCCTCCTTATTCTCACTGTATCAGATTATATGAGCCATAAAAGCCTGATGCATCAAATATGATACTCAAAGAAATGGTCACAAGTTACAGCAATAAATTCCCTTCACATAATTATTAGATATTTTAGCACAGTTTGAATCAGAGATACTGATTCAACTTAAATTCCCCATTTCAGCATAATGCGACTTGATTTTGTCTTTCTGAATATTATCTTTTTGTTTTGAGCTCATGCAAATTCTAGACTGTTACAATTTTGGGAACAATTTACAATAAGGTCTTATTAATATATTTTTACAGTATTAACCTTTGTTAATGTTAGTTAATAAAAAATTTAGTCCACAATGCACAAACTAATGTTAACAGATACAACTTTAGATCTTATCATTAGTAAATGGTGAGATTAATAAATGTAGAAGTAGTTAATTTTTAGTTAAATTGTTAGTCATTGTCATGTTAAATAATGTAGTTAACTAATTTTAACAAATGGAAACTTATTGCAAAGTGTTACCATAAATTTCTTCATTGATCTCCACTAATTTCTTCTACACAAGACATTTAGGTTTTCAAGACCATTTCACTGGTGCCAAACCAACCATTTTTTTTACTGAATTTGATTAGAAATAATTTTACAATTTCTAAAAAAAAAATAAAAAAATAATAATAATAATAAAATATATGTGTGTGTGTGTGTAAAAAATATTAATATGAAAAAGTTATTTTTTAATTTATTATTTAAAAATCAATAAGTGAATTTGATTAAAAATAATTTCAAATTCAGAAGTATTTAAAAAACAATAAGTGAATTTGATTAGAAATAGTAAAAAAAATTATAAAAAAATATGTAAAAAATATTCATATCAAAAAGTTATTTTTTATTTATTATTTAAAAATCAATAAGTGAATTTGATTAAAAAATAATAAAAAATTCATAAAAGTATTTAAAAAAACAATAAGTGAATTTTATTAGAAATAATTTAAAAAAATTCTAAAAAAATATATATGTAAAAAATATTAATATCAAAAAGTTAATTTTTATTTATTATTTAAAAATCATTAAGTGAATTTGATTAAAAAATAACTTAAAATTCAGAAAAGTATTTTAAAAAACAATAAGTTAATTTGATTAGAAATAATTTAAACATTTCTAAAAAATATATATTTAAAAAATATTAATATCAAAGTTATTTTTTATTTATTATTAAAAAATCAGTTAATTTGATTTAAAAAATAATTTAAAATTCAGAAAAGTGTTTATTTAAAAAACATTAATAAAGTTAATTACATTTTTGTTTACTTATTGAATTTTTAACAAATTAATACATTTTATTATAATACTGTATAGTGTATGATAAAATGCAACTCACTTTTGGCCCATGGCCCTCAATGAAGTTAGATTTTTGGCCCTCTGTAATAAAACGTTTGGGCCTCTCTGGTTTAAACTGATATTTCATTAAAAAATGAAGAATCTGTGATCATTTACTGAGCTTCATGTCGTTCCAAACATGTATTATTTTCTTTCCTCAGTGAAAAATAAAAGGAAACACAAGGAATGTAATTTGGAGGTCGTCAAAAAGAAACACCATAAAAGTCTCATAATGAGATTTAAGAGCTTTGATGGACAGAAAGATTTTCCTTAGATAACAGCACAAAGCGATGGCAAGCTGAAGTTGTAGAATACTGTACCTGGAGTATGTGTTTATGTTCATTCTGTGATTGTTCCTCAGGTGATCCACATGCGGCGTAACCTGGACCAGAGCGAGGCGGCGATCGCGCAGGTGTTCGAGGAGAAGCAGCGCGTCTGGGAGCGAGACATGGAGGAGCTGAGGCAGAACTACGCCAGGCGTCTGCAGCAGGTGACCCACCGAGCCCAGCGCACACAGCAGGCCCTGCAGACCCACATCGCCCGTCTGCAGCAGGACAAGGGCCGGCTCCAGGAGGAGATCAGCGCTCTGCTCGCACAGAGAGAGGAGCTGGAGCACAAGTGTCTGGATTACCGCAAGGAGCAGGCGGATATACTGCCTCGCCTGGAGGAGACCAAGTGGGAGGTGAGAGGTATTTCCAAAAGGTGCCCACATGGAGTCTCCGAGTCGCCCGCCAAGCACGTTCTATAAATAGCCTAAATTAGCATCGGGCCATAAATGATATCATATCGAGTAGGGATATGCCGGTATCAAATTGTCATATTGCGATTAATTGCTAATGCTTTTATCACGGTGCGCGGTATTATCACGGTATACAGAAAGTAGCGCAGCTGCTTTGTTTACAGGGTTTCCGGGGTAAAGGCAGCATTTCTGCAGTTTAGCGCCATCTGCTGTCAGATAGCGAAAGTGTGCTTTCATCCAGAGCGTCTCTCACATGTTCCGCCATGTGCTTCTCGTCCGCGCTTGTTTACATCAGAGTGAGCACGCGTCTTTCACGCAGCATACAGCGGTGTTGTGCATTTTGACCAGTTGATGGGAAAAGTATTCTTAAAATGCATTCAAAATTCTGAATAATTTTTAATATATAGTTATTCATGGTATTTAGAAGTGCCCACGATAACAATATCGTGCATATTAATTACCGTGATATATCGCATTACCGAATACCGGCACAAGGCTAATATCGAGATTATGATAAAATTCATGTTAATAATGATGATAAGCTCTTGACATTTTTACTCAATATGGATTAATTTAACATCCTATTACACAACAGAAATAAATAAGTCTGCATGGTCTGTGTGAATGCGTGGAGTAGTTTCATCTGATGCACAAACTCAAACACACGTGACTCGCGGTGTTTTCAGCGTCTGCGTCTCAATATATGAGTACATGAACACATGCACTTCATCTTCAGAGCTGCTTCACCAGCTTTATGCAGTTTCATTTGAGGAAAAAGTACCATCAAATACACGCTGAAACTGAAACTGAAAGACCTTCGCGACAAATCGTCAAAATAAAAGTCCGGTTTAACTTGAAATTATGACGGAATATATCACTACTGTATACTACAATGCAATTCTCAAAGTAATAATAATATTATTTTTAAGGAATATCATACAACCGAGTTATTTTTTTTTTATTATTAATTTATACGGTTCTGTTGTGCGTCATCATGTCTGATAAAATAAAATAAAAAAAATAAAAATGCAATGTTTTGTTGTAAATTGATTTTCATTTGATTACATTTTAAAAGATTGATTAAATTGTTGAAGTTGTATTCATTCATTTCACTAGACACCATTTTTTATGATAAATTTGTACTGAATCATAAAACACGGAATCCATAAGAAATCAAATGGAAAACACAGAATTGAGGGAAAAATTAAATGCATTTTTGCATAAAATGCAAGATATTAGAGAAATATATATATGTATTGGATTATATCAAACAAGTAGCCCTTGAGACTATTTTATCCCTTCAGGGAGCCCTCACTCACACAAAGGTTGGAGACCCCTGATAGAAGAACCATTTTTGGATCCTCAAAGAACCTTTCAGTGATCAGTTCTTAAAAGAACCAATTTTTCTTTGTTTGAAGAACATTTTAAAAATCCCCCCCAAAAAAAACTTTTGTTCAATGTAAAGATTCAATGGATGTTAAAGGTTTTTCATGACACCATCAATGCCAAGAGTGCGATGCTTCATGAGGGGTGAAAACTAATAATTAATTAAATCATAAAAATGTAACATTTAAATGAATGCTTTTTAAAATAAGAACAATCAAAATAAAACGCACAAAAAAACTGATGGAAAAAAATATGCAAATGTGTTGTTAAATTATTGAAATATTAACTTAAAATCTCAGGGGGCTTTAAGAAAATGTTTTAGTTCAAAGCGGTTCGGCTGGGAAAAAAACTGTGAGAGATAAAAGAGCTTATTTTATACAGCCCAGCATTTTTTTTTATGGCATATTTATGTATAGATTTAGTTTAGCGTCACAATTTTAGAAGAATAAGATTTGTTCATGTGTTTGAAAGAATCTTTTATGCTCACCCAAGGCTGAATTTATTTGATTAAAAATACAGTAAAAATTGTGAAATATTATTACAGTATAAACAGCTGTTTTCTATTTTAATATACTTTAAACTGTAATTTATTTCTGTGATGCGCAGCTGTATTTTCAGCATCATTACTCCAGTCTTCAGTGTCACATGATCTTCAGAAATCATTCTAATATTCTGCTCGAGAAACATTTCTGATTATTATCAATGTTGAAAACAGTCGTGCTGACGAATATTTTTGTGAGTCAGTAATACTTTGAAAGAAATTAACATTTTTATTCATCAGGGAAACATTAAATTGTTCAAAAGTGACAGTAAAGACATTTATAATGTTACACAAGATTTCAAATAAATGCTGTTCTTTTGAACTTTCTGTTCAATCCTGAAAAATAAAATGTGCATCTCAGTCAGCCTTGGTGAGCATTAGAGAGCATTTTTTTGAATATCATTCATTATATCGACCGTAATTTCTGGAAGAGTTTCATGCAAGCAATTTAAGTCCGTGATCTGACGTAGACTAACAGCAACATACAGCAGACTAAACAAACAGCTGTGTGATGGCCTTCGTTTGCTTTGCGTTGCGCAGCTGTGTCAGAAAGCGGGCGAGATCTCTCTGCTGAAGCAGCAGCTGCGGGAGAGTCAGAACGAGGTTACGCAGCGCGCCGGAGAGATGGTGGCCCTCAGGGGCCAGCTGAAGGAGCTCAAGGGCCAGATGAAGGAGCGCGAGGAGACAATGATCGGCCTGAAGGACTCGTACACCAACAAGAGCCGCGAGCTGGAAAGATGTGAAGGAGAACTGAAGAGAACGCTGACAGAGGTGCGCAACATAAACACACACTCATATCCAATGCATCACACTTACTATGCCTGTCATATATGTGTCCCTGCAGCACAAAATCAGTCTTAAGTTGCTGGGGTATATTTGTAGCAATAGCCAACAATACATTGTATGGGTCAAAATTATAGATTTTTCTTTGATCCAGATTTTCAAATAGTTGTATCTCAGCCAAATATTGTCCTATCCTAACAAACCATACATCAATGGAAAGCTATTTATTCAGCTTTCAGATGATGCATAAATCTCAATTTTGAGAAATTGACCCTTATGACTGGTTTTGTGCTCCAGGGTCACATTTAATA
The DNA here is from genome assembly GCF_001515605.1 of Sinocyclocheilus anshuiensis. Classification (NCBI taxonomy): domain Eukaryota; kingdom Metazoa; phylum Chordata; class Actinopteri; order Cypriniformes; family Cyprinidae; genus Sinocyclocheilus; species Sinocyclocheilus anshuiensis. The sequence continues at coordinate 210,590 of NW_015547777.1, read as the reverse complement.
ATAATACAGCTATTACTAAGGCTGACACATAAGGTTTGTTGTGTTCTGAAACCTTTAACACTAAGCATTAAAGTTCAGTGCATGTTTGTGCTCAATGATTGATTCCTCAGATCATGCGTGTTTGCTGGTGCTTTACTAAGTGTTCAAACACGCTATTTTCACCTGCTGGACCAGAAAACAGCTGAAAAATATCCCACAGACAGGCACTGAAGGAGACATCAAAAAAAAAGAAGTCAAAGTCAAAGTAGCTAGTCAAAATCGTACTTGACAATACAATTTCCACATTTAATTAAGTGTTTTAATATGCAAAGGAAAAAAAAAAGAAAAATCAGTTTCTGAAACAGATGGAATCTAGTAGACAAAATGAGATTTTCGTATTAAAGTATGTTTGATGCACAAACTTTTACTGAGCTTATTAGTCAAATTAAACTGCTATGCATTTGACCTCTTGTTCATTTCTATATATATATACACACTACCAGTCGAAGGTTTGGAATAATTAGGGTTTTTAAGTATTTCTGAAAGAAGCCTTTTCTGCTCATCAAGGCTGCATTTATTCAGTCAAATAAATACAGAAAATACAGTAAAAATGTGAAATATTATTACAATCTAAAACAGCTGTTTTCTATGTGAATATCTGTTAAAGTGTAATTTATTTCTGTGATGCGCAGCTGTATTTCCAGCATCATTACTCCAGTCTTCAGTGTCACATGATCTTCAGAAATCAGTATAATATGCTGATTTGCTGCTCGAGAAACATTTCTGATTATTATCAATGTTGAAAACAGTCGTGCTGCACAATATTTTTGTGATGCATTTTATTTTTCAGGATTCACAGATGAATAGAAAGTCCAAAAGAACATCCTCTAATTGAAATAGAAATCTATTGTAACTAGTGTTGGGGAAAGTTACTTTTAATCAGAATCAGAAAGTAATGTAATTAAAAGTAATGCGTTACTCTGTGAAAAAGTAACTAATTGCATTGCTTAGTTACTTTTTATGAAATGTAATGCAAGTTACTTTTGCGTTACTTTTTGTCACCTGGCTTGCTTATTTGTTTTTTAATAACAACAAAATAAACTTTGATCACAGAAATAAATTACAGTTTAACAGATATTCACATAGAAAACAGTTGTAATAATATTTCACATTTTTACTGTACAAATGCAGCGTCGGTGAGCAGAAGAGGCTTAAAAACACTAACAAATCTTAATTATACCAAACATTTGACTGTTAGTGAACAGATTTCTCTCATGATGAGCAGTTCAAGTCAAGTTTATTTGTATAGCGCTTTTCACGATACAAATCGTTGCAAAGCAACTTTACAGCAAATTAAGTTTCTACAATATATTTAGTGGTAGCTTATCAGTGGTGACTGTCAGTTAATGTACGGAAAATCAATTAAAGACGTAATCAAACAGACGATGAACACTATTAACAGCAATTATTATATGATGCAATCAAACTTGTAGCAAAATGTGGTAGTTCTGTATGTTGTTTCAGGGTTGGCATCATCTCTTCTCAGATGTTCTGTGAAGTATGTAATTTGTACTTATACTCAGCACATGCTGTAAGCGCTGGTTTGGTGTCTCCGCAGGTGTCGATGTTGCGTGACAAGCTGGTGGTGTTCGAGGCCGAGCTTCTGGGTCTCAAGCGGGCTCTGAGCGAGCTGAGCTGCAGGAGCGATCACGCCGTGTGTCTGAGGGACATCAGCGGCATCAGCGGCAGCTTACCGTGGGCCGGCTTGCACTCGCCCCGAACGCCCGAAACCCTGCCCATCGACAGCTTCCTCAGCCTGCAGAGCGACGAGGCCAAAGCGCAGCGGCAGGAGGCCGGAGAGCTGCGGCGGCAGCTGGAGAGACTGCAGGGCGAGCTGCACCTGGAGCGGCAGCAGAGAGAGAGGCAGGTGCTCACCTTCGCTCAGGAGCGACACACCTGGCAGGACGAGAAAGAGCGCGTGCTGAAGTACCAGGCGCAGCTGCAGCTCAGCTACGTGGAGACGCTGCAGAGGAACCAGGCGCTGGAGGAACGGGTCGGCCAGCTCGGAGCCAAACTGGGCACCTCGCCTGGATCACCCGGATCGCCCGTCAGCCTCTCCATCCCCGTCCCTGTGACCATCACTCTGTCCCCAGCCGCGGACGATCCCAAACATCAGCTGGCGCCTCCGTGGCCGGGACCGTCTCGCTTGGAGCGGATCGAGTCCACCGAGATTTAGACGCGAGACAATCGACTTGAGACTAAAGCCCCGTTCACACCAAAAACGATAACTATAAAGATAACATTACATTTAGTCATTTAGCAGACGCTTTTATCCAAATGTGACCCTGGACCACAAAACCAGTCTTAAGTCGCAATAAAATTGACCCTTATGACTGGTTTTGTGCTCCAGGGTCACAAATGAGGACAAATGGAAGCAATCAAAATCAAGAAAAGAGCAATGATATACAAGTGCTATAACGAGTCTCAGTTAACTTAACGCAGTACACGTAGCAAGGTTTTTAAAAATAATATAATAAATAAAAAGAAAACAGATAGAATAGAAAAAGAATATAGCAAGCTAGTGCTAGAGGTCATTTTGCTTTTATTAATTGTATAATAAATTAAAAGAAAACAGATAGAAAGCAAGTGTTAGTTTTTTTTTTTTTTTAAAGAATAAAATTAGAATAGAGAGTGCTAGAGTTAGAGGGTCAAATACAGATGGAACAGATGTGTTTTAGCCATTTTTTGAAGATGGCTAAGGACTCAGCTGCTCGGATTGAGTTGGGCAGGTCATGCAACATTAAAAGTAGTACACACTGCTAGAGATGGGTGCTGTTGAAACCTTTATCTGGTGAAACCATGAATGAAAAATAATATAATAAATAAAAAGAAAACAGATAGAATACAAAAAGATTAGAAAGCAAGTGTTAGTTTTTTTTTTCAAGCAGCAAATGAATAGAGTGCAAGTCTAAAAGGGACTTGTATTTTTATTTTTTTTTAAAGAATAGAATTAGAATAGAGAGTGCTAGAGTTAGAGGGCCAAATAAAGATGGAAGATATGTGTTTTTAGCCGATTCTTGAAGATAACCAGCGGACGATATCGCACGCGCATCTGCCGCTTTAAATTCTCGAGCTCGGTTCACTGGTCGGATTTAAGGCCTGTTCACACCAAGAACGATAACTATTAAGATAACTATATAAACATCCACACCAGCAGACGATATCGTCTGTTTATTCTAAGCGCATGCTCATCTACCGCTTGAAATACTCGAGCTCGTGACAGCAGGATGGATTCTGATTGGCTGTCAAAGTTTTTATCGTTCATCAGCTAGAAAAAAAATCCTTTTGAAAGGGATTCCAACAATATCGTTTCTCTGTGCCTTTATCGTTATAGCTGTGGTGTGCACTCTGCTATTCTTTAATATTGAGAACGATTTTTACTATATCGTTATCGTTATCGTTATCTTTATCGTTATCGTGCTTGGTGTGAACGGGCCTTAAGAGCTGAATGCACTAAAGAGGGCTGTGTTACAACAAATGCAGTTATGAATCACATTTCTCCAGCTTTTAAACCTTCTATTGACTTTTGACCTCTCTTTTGGTCATAAGTGATATGGAGGGAAATGTTTCATTAGTCTGTGTGGGCCAAAAGTTTGGTATAAGTAAGATTTGTTAATGCTTTGAAAGAGTCTCTTCTGCTGACCAAGGCTGCATTTGTACAGTAAAAATAGTAAATATTATTACAATTTAAAGTACCTGTTTTCTATGGAAGCTTGTTGCCACCACGGAATAAAAAACAAAAGGTAATTGCTACTTTTGTTACAATTTGGACTCTCGAGCAGCAAATCAGCATATTAGAATGATTTCTGAAGATCATGTGACACTGAAGACTGGAGTAGGGGAGATCGAGCGGGGCACAAAGTAACACTTTTTGACTTTCTCAAATTGTGTAAATCCACATGGGGTTCAGAATATAATTTTTTTTTATCCACAGTAATTTCACACTTTGTTTCATAATTACAGTGTATACGTTTTTCTTTATTTACCCTCAAAAATTGGAAGTGAAATGTGACAACATGCCCTGTAGGTGGGGTACATTGTAACATCTGAGGGGCACTTTGTAACATGACCATATAACAGCTTAAAATGTTATCTGATCAAATGAAAAAAATATACAAGATAAACTAAAATATTTTGTCAATAACATAAAATAATTATTTATTTCAAATAAAATAATGGCGTTTTTTAAGAATTAAAAATCATCTGATTTTGGAGTTTGTCAATGAACGCATTGAAACCAAGCTTGGGACGGCGCACATAAACGAGCCAAAGTGCTTTACATGTCTTGAAATAATAATTTCTTAACACTAAACATTGACTGTCAGTCACCAGTTTCTCGTCGTTTATCATTCAAATTAATTGAAGTAAATAGTGTGAATTACATCGCTAATGTCATAGAATAGCACATTGTAACGCAGTGTAACGCAACCGGAATTTAAAACCGGTTATGATAGTTAGCGAAGCATTAAAAAATAATCTAAACTGATAAATAATAGATTGCAAAAATAGCAGATTTGTCTCATTTTAAATGAGTGATAAAACCTGAGATGAAAAATTTACTTAAGCCAGAAATAAAATGTTACTATGGTAAAATAAATGTTAAGCGATATCTTCAAAAGACTTTTGAATTTTTTTGCACTTTTTTTCTCTATATAATGTTGATATGGTAACTAGTAAATGCTGTAAATGTGGTTATGCTAGCATGTGTGGAAATATTCAAACCACGCGTGTTACAACTTACCCCGCGTTACATTGTGCTCCCCTAATGATGCTGAAAAATCAGCTTTGATCACAGAAATAAATTACAGTTTAACGCATATTCACATAGAAAACAGCTGATTGAAATTGTAAAAATATTTCACTATTTTTACTGTACATGTTATCAAATAAATGCAGCATTAGTGAGCAGAAGAGACCGCGGTGACTAAACGTGAACACCAGGGGTCACTAGACGACAAACAGAGGGCTCCTATCTACAGGTAGAATTACTTGGGCTGTTTTTGTCGGAGTTTTTTAAATTTGGCGGAAATTGAACCCCAACCCGGACTTGCTTTCCTGATTCTACAGCGATGCTTCTGGAAGCTTCTGAGAGATGATGCTATGTTCTGATGTGACGTCACGGTGTGTTGTGGGTAGACAGGCAGGCTGTGAATATGACGAAAAGATGAGAATTATTGTTATTTCATCGTTCTGATTATTGTGAATAAAGCCGATATCTTAGCTTCGTTTTTCTGTAACAGGACATGTAACACCGTTCAAATGCATCAACAATTTCCAAAACCATATTCCTTTCGATGTAATTATTTGATTTGATGATGTAATTTATTTATTTAGAGATCCAATGCTATGTTTTTATACTTCTATTGTTTGTATTTATGCTACTGTAATGACTTGCGCAAAAGCATATCCGATCAAAAACACATTAAATGATAAAGACTTTGATTTTGGCATTGGACAAGCTCTGATTCACCATCCGTGCATTTTAAAATCATTACGATGTCGAAATTCGGAAATGAATGGCTCTTTTGAGCTGGTTTTTGCTAGTGAATCGAGTTTGAACCAATCGGAGCTGTTCGAGCGTAAATGATTCACTCAATTGAATCGGTTCGTCTGCTGTTCCGTTTTCGAGTCTTCAGTCATGTTTACACGACACTCAGCACCAAAAAAGCATGATGTTTACTAATAAAATAGTAACAAAGATAACATCCAACACAAATCTAGATCATATTCAGGCGAGGAAACCGGTTTACTGCTAACTAGTGAATCACATACACATAGGCTATATTTAAATGTTTGATTAAAATTATTTCTAGGGACAATTTAGTAGGCGCTGGATATTGATAGAGACATAGTGTCCCTACTAAATTCTACACCCTTATTAATCTCCGTAAAAACAACAACATGTAAGCTAAGTAACAGCAGAGAAACCTTCAGAAAGCATTCTAGTATGCTGATTTGGTGCATATTAAAAATATGCATACTTTTGTGGAATCTGTGATACACTACCATTCAAAATTTTAGAGTACTTTTTAAAAATATATATACATTAATTCATCAAGGATGCATTAAACTGATCAAAAGTGACAGTAAGATTGAGTCATTCATTTAAAATTCAATTAAGTCTTTTAAAATAAATAAAACATTTTATGCAAACCGAGATTAATCAGCTCATGTACGGAAATGACGCAATTATTCAAATTCAAACTGTAAAAAAGGTAAACCAAGGCACAACAATCTTACACTCCGAATATTAGTTATTAGTTCAAGTAAAGACGTCTTTTAATAACAGATTTTATAACAGACTCTGAAATAAAAACCGGCCGCAAATGTATAAAAAATAATATTGGAGTCAAAGCAAATAAAACTGATACATAGTGGTTTCCCGCCAGCAGGTGGCAGCAGTGAGCCGCACGCGCATTTGATCCCGGAAGCAGCGGTGACGTCAGCGGCGCGACTGTTCCTGCTCTTGTGGTGAGTTTTGTTTTGGTCAGCGCGTGATGTCGAAATGTTATTTGCTTTATTCACGCATTTATCGAGCTAAGAAACCCATTCTGTCTGTATGATCGCTCGGCGTGTTTGATGTCAGCTTGGTCAGTAACAAACTCACAACTAGGCTATTTTTTGCACATCTGCACTGGAATGCTATCGTGTTTGTTTGCAATGCTATATCGTAAATTGTGTAGTATACCAATTTGTTAATCAGTAGTGTGTGTGTGTGTGTGTGTGTGTGAGAGTGTGAGTGAGAGTGAGTGTGAGTGTGAGAGAGTGTGTGTGAGTGAGAATGAGAGTGTGAGAGAGTGTGTGTGTGTGTGTGTGAGTGTGAGTGAGAGTGTGTGTGTGAGAGTGTGTGTGTGTGAGTGTGTGAGAGTGTGCGAGTGTGTGTGTATGTGATTGTGTGTGAGTGTGAGGATGTGTGTGTGAGTGTGAGAGTGAGAGTGTGTGTGTGAGTGTGTGTGTGTGTGTGTGTGTGTGTGAGAGAGAGAGAGTGTATGTGTGTGTGAGAGAGTGAGAGTGTGAGAGAGTGTGAGAGTGTGTGAGAGTGTGTGTGTGTGTGTCTGTCTGTCTGTCTGTCTGTCTGTCTGTGTGTGTCTGTGAGTCTGTGTGAGTGAGTGAGTGTGTGTGTGTGCGTGCGAGTGTGTGTGTGTGTGTGTGTGTGTGTGTGTGTGTACTACAATGAACTGTATGCATAAACTGTGTGTACCAAAGTGTATTTTTACTTTAAAGGTTTAGTTTCAGGATCTCTGTTGAAATTGCCTGTAGAGTTCTATGCATGATTTTCTATAGTGCTGAAATGTCTCTGACTCTCTGGTTTCTATAGATTCTCTTTCAGTGCTGTAGATGCAGTGGTCATGGTGCTCAACCTGTGCTTGTCACACTTTCAGACCTCCATTCAATGCAACAAGGTACCACACAAATTACAGCCCATTATGCTGTTAATGCAGCTTGACCTCAGGTTAAAATTACACTCTTACGGCATTGTTAATATACAGACTGAAATGAGACATTTAAACAATATCACATCAACAAGAGCTGTTCTAAATATCAATACCGCAAAGAATACGGTGTTTGTTTTTAGCAACAGTGCAATTTTTGAGAAAATTTACTGTTATAATTTACTCGTGTCATTCCAACCCAGTATTGTTTTCTTTCTTCCATTTAACACAATAGGAGACCATTGGCATAATTAACAGTAAAAGCTATTTAAATATGCTTCATTCAGAGTCTTTAGAAAGCAAATAATGTTTCTGTGTAAGAAACTGTAATACTATATTATACTAAATCCAGTCTCTTTACTAGATTATGCTGTATCTGTTTTGTCTGGTCTCCAAAACCAGTGTTTTATCCGGCACCTAAAACTATATCTTAAAGAGAGGTTGACGGAGGAAGCTTGTGGATGATAAAAATTAACAGGGTTTATTGAATCATTTTAAGTGCTTGGTTATTTTTATTTGCATATGTCTATCACAGATGCAACATATATTGTTATATTAAACTGCTACACAGCAAAATCCAATTCAACTTTTTAAAAAATTGAGATATATCCTCTTATCAGTTATTCGTGAAGACAAATATTCCACAAAACCACAATCATGAGATAAAACGACTATAGCAAGCATTGCTAGGGCAAGAAAAAAAAGTAATGTACAGTATAAAAATAATAATGAAATTGCATAAGTGATTAAATGCTAAATAGCATAAATGATTAAAAATGATAATTAAACAACACAGACTGCTACCATTGTTATTTTAGTGTCATTGATATACTTTTTTAATTTGTGTTAATATTTTGAACTAAATTTTATTTTTATGTTTTCTGTTTTTACTTAAAACATTTTTTTTTTTTCATTTTGTTTTTGTTTTTTTTCAAATATGTGCATATAGCTTTTATATATATATATTTTTTTCATTCTAGGTTTTAGTTATTTTAGTACATCAGGTTAAACTAAATGGAAATGAAATGTTGCTTTGGCAGTTGGCTGTTTTCTTATATTTTATTACAGTTAACGTTTCATTTTATCTTTAATAAGCCTGGTTGCTCCGGAAACAAATCCTTCGGAACTAAATTTGAATTATTTTCTTATTTGCATGAAAAGGAGCACAGAATGTTCCGTGGAATAAACAAAGACAGTCATACAAATTTCGAGCAACATGTTGCTGAATACATAACGGTATTCTCAGTTTTCAGTGAACTTTTCCTTTAAAACCCCTCTCGGAAATCCCTTTGAATAACCTGATGGTGAGTAATAGAGGGTTCAGCTCTGACTGCTTTGTGTCTTGTGTGCGTCTGAGCCGACCTTGCAATGTTCTCTACCAAGAACACACGTCTGTGACTATTCGATACGTGTTTTGATATTGTCATTGGTCCTTCAACATCTTTTTTTTTCACAGCTGTGTGCCGACGGTTACGATGTCTCCAACCTTCTCTCCGCGGATCCGATCGCACGCCGGAGGGGTTTCAAGCTGGAATACTTCCTCCGGCCTCCAGTCCACGTCACACTGAGCTTCCAGGTCAAGATGGAGCTGTGTCGGCTGGACGTCGAGCTTTGGCCGTGGGGAATGGATCAGGGCCGAACCTCGCGAAGGCTGGAGATCCTAACGTGTTCAGAACGAGACGGCGATCGGTTCGAACTTGTATCTCGTTGTGATTTGCAGGAGGAGCTGCAGGTGTGTTTCCTCAACCCTGCTTTTAAACCTCGAGCGCCGTTTTCCGATGCTCCACCGCAGACGCCGGTTGGAGCGAAAACGCAGGAGCTTTGGAGGCGCAGGTCTCTCGGATCGGTCGCGCAGCTCAGAGTCAGTATTCCCTACAGCGGCGCCGCGTCAGCGCTCGGCATCAAGACCCTCGCCGTGTTGGCTTTGCCTTCTCGCTGCTGTCCTGCATCTGAACTGGACAAAATTTGGGATGCGCATCTAAACAGCCTGAAAAAAACAGTCCATCTGACCATCGTACCTCCCAAACCAGATCCCGTCCCAACCGATATCCCAATCCCAGAGGAGTTTCTCGATCCCTTAACACAAGAACTCATGGTTTTCCCAATGATCTTGCCCAGTGGAATGGTGATCGATAACGACACGTTAGAGGAGTACCAGAAGAGAGAAGCCACATGGGGCCGTTTACCCAATGACCCATTTACCGGCGTCCCTTTTACCCAGAACTCAAAGCCAATTCCAAACCCTCTGCTCAAATGCCGCATTGACCGTCTGGCTCTGCAGACGGGATGCACAGGAGTCAGGAGCAGGAATAACCTAATAGCTGAACCACAGCCATCCAGACTCACAGTGGAGGCCAAAAGCGTCACAGACTCCAGTAGAAACTGTGATCATACAGACACTTCACAAGCACAGTCCTTCGCATCGGTTTCAGAGTCTAAAACAGGACCTGATGCCTGCAAAACAGGACGGACACAGAGCCATTCTGCTAAAAGGAAGCACGATTGCAGTTTTCCTTCCACCAGCGATGATCCTGATCGCTCTCCTTTGAGGAAAGCGCATGAAACTCCCTCAGGTTTGTATGGAAGCTGCCATAGAATTGAAAAATTCTGACCTTTTTTTTTGTTTTTTAGTTCTCTCAACTATTGTCTTAATTGTACTAAATGTGACCCTGGACCACAAAACCAGTCATAAGGGTAAATTTTTTTTAAATCGTCACGATAGGACAATATTTGGCCGAGATGCAACTATTTGAGATAGGACAATATTTGGCCGAGATACAACTATTAGAAAATCTGGAATCTGAGGGTGCAAAAAAAAAAAAAAAATCTAAATACTGAGAAAATCGCCTTTAAATTTGTTCAAATTAAGTTCTTAGCAATGCATATTAGTAATCAAAAATTAAGTTTTGATATATTTACGGTAGGAAATGTACAAAATATCTTCATGGAACATGATCTTTACTTAATATCCTAATGATTTTTGGCATAAAAGAAAAATGTATAATTTTGACCCATACAATGTATTGTTGGCTATTGCTACAAATATACCCCAGAGACTTAAGACTGCTTTTGATTTAAATTTACATTTAAAAATCGTATTTCATTAACTGATACAATGTTAATATACCAACCTATTGAAGTTCTGAAATCTGTTTAGTACCTTTGTAATACACTGATAACCACCTAAAACAGGTGGCAATGAGGAAGTCACATGATGAACCAAAGCTCATCACAAACAGCTCTTCCACAAGCTGAGAAAGAAAATACTAATATATATATATATATAGAAGGTGCACAGTGTCATTCACACAAATACTAAACACCGTCATGGTAACACACATGATACTGAAATAATGCAATAAACATTAATTTAACAACATCAGATGTAACATACAATCCTAATGAACATTACCGAATGTAATGAAAAAACATCAAATGCGAAATTTTACGGAATTCTGGGAATGTCAATTTGTTTTTTTTTACTGTAAATTATGCGTTCTTTTTCCATGTCCAAAAACTGTTTTACCATAAAATTACATGAAATGTCAATTACAGTTTTTCACTGTATATAGTAATGGAACTTACCGTTAACCAATTAATAGGTTTTTACTGAAGCATTTTTACAGTTTTTTACCGTTAAAATCACGATGATTTTTTACAGTGCGCTTCAGAGTGTGAGGTAAAATGTAAGAACTAAACATTTAATATTTGACAACTGTTTACGATAGAAATGTTAAATGACCGATGATAATATCCAGTGATGCGAACTACTCGATTGTTTTGGAGCAAATTTCGCTGTTTTGAACTAAAAATATAGGCATTATTTATGTGATGTAATGAAGACCGGGAACATACGGAAAAACTTTCAGTCTCCACCAGTATAATACAAAAGTTTTAGCGCCTTTCCAAAGAAGAAGTAGCCATTACATATACTTTATATATTATTATTATTATAAAAAAAAAATAGTAAAGTATTAAGCCTCTCACCTCAGAAAACCGAACTTTCCTGTTCTGTCAGACGTTATTGTGCGCATGCTGTGATACAAAGAACATATCGTCCGTATTTTCTGATTTGGTGAAAATAAACGCGTTTTATCATAAATTGTACCTGACGTTTTTAAATAGCTAATTCTTTGTAAAGTAGCAAGTCTCACAGCTCAGGAAAAACTAACTTTTCTGTCCTGTCAGACGTTACACTCAGGGTTGCCAGGTATTCACAACAAAACCCGCCCAGTTGCTACTCAAAACTAGCCCAATCGCGGTTCGAGGGGAGTTCCCGTTAAAAATCGCGTTCCGGGGGAACATACTAAATAATAAATATCACGTTATTGGTGTCGCATCAACCTGCGGCAAGGAGCCCAATTCCGCGGGAAAACCACAGACTTGGCAACACTGGTTATACTTGTGCTTGCGAGTGCAAATGTGGGACTAGTGAAAAGAAATGCATTTTAATATAAGAGAAGTTTCATATTTTAAATGGCAAATTCTGGTCATCAGAACAAATTACGGCCCATGACGTTGCAGTTACTTTGCTAATAATAAGTCATGATGTTATCAAAGTATTATATATATCCCAGACAGCACACGCATGTCTGCAAGACGTCTGTTAAAGATCGCTTCATCTGGAAAGCATCTGCTGTGTGCAAACATCTGATAGACGTCTCTAAGATGTCAGTTTTACATTCATTCTAAATCATAAAGTCATTTTCTAAACGTCTGTTTGACATCTGATAGGAAACGTCCTATAGACGTATTGCAGATGAGCAAATGCGTCTCGCAGACATCAAATAGATGTCTCTGAGATGTACCTGTGCTATCGTAGCTAGAACATTGTTGGTTATCTAGGAGTTCACACTGACAAAATTGTGTGATGCTAATGAAATGAAGTTATGAAAAATTAAATCACCAAAACAAATGGCAGTAAATTACATAACTACCCTGTTGAAAAAAACAGCATATGCTGGTTAGGTATGTTTTGATGCTGGGATGCTGGTTTAAGCTGGTCCTTTGCTGGTTTATGCTGGTCATGTGCTGGCAAAGGACCAGCATAAACCAGCAAAGGACCAGCTTAAACCAGCATCCCAGCATCAAAACATACCTAACCAGCATATGCTGTTTTTTTCAACAGGGCAGTGCATTGTGTGTTAGCTGGGAGAGCATTTGTGGCATACGATTAAGAGTGAACGTGTGTGTATATTTGCTAATAGTTCCCATCCATTAATTTATAATAAGTTCTGGTTCTTTTGTTCGCTTTCTTTATAATTCCTTTAATGGTTTTGGATCCCCCAGACATGCTTGGTTTCTGGTGTAGCCTATTTCTTGCTCATGTTTGGGTCTGTTGTGTTTCAGAGTTGGACTCACATGAGCGGCGGTTAGCGAACAGTTTAGATGAGGCTCTGAACGCTGCTCTTCACGGGTTACCAGTGTTCACCTCCCCGAGCGAAACCGCTTCACGTGTGGACGCCTCCGCTGGTACGAGACTGAGTTCACTTATTACTGCCAATCGTATTCGAATATATTTAACTTCAGAAGCCAGTGTTTAGTTCAGGGTTTCTCAGTCGATGTCCAGTTTAACTCCAATCTTGGTCAAACTCGCCTGCTTGTATCTTTCTGGTAATCCTTGATTAGCGTATTCAGGTGTGTTTGATTAGAGCTGGAGCTAAACTCTACAGGAAAGTTTCTGCACGTCTTAAAAAGTCTCAATTCACATTTTCACAAACGAAGGCCTTAAAAAGTCTGAAATCAGAGCAGAATCTCTTAAAATCATGAAGCTGTGGCATTAAATGTTGCATGCAGTGCAAAAAAACGGTCAGTATTTTTGTCTGGTTTCTTAGTATAAATATCTAAACATTCTTGAATAAACATACATTTACTGGAGATAAACACATGAAGTCTTGTTTTCTGAAAATGTAAAGAGTTTAACAAGAAACCCTGTTCTAATTAAACACACCATTTTTTTTTTTTTTAAGTAACTTGGTTTTTCATGACCATGTTCAGCCAATTTTCTAATGTTTGACAGAATTTCCCATATTTTACTCCTATCTCTATTACGTCACTGCGCCTGGATAGAGTTAGATCCACCAATAAATATTTTTATATGTTGACGGTCATGTGATAATGTATGACATTTGTAAATTTTTCCCATCTTTGTTTAAATAAATGGTCTTTTGAGTTATGAATGTTACAGTATATAATAATCCATTGAACTGATCCCAAAAGACTACAGAAAAAGTATAAACAGAATGATGAATTAGTTGTATTGATCTATAGCTGTCCTGTGTTTTCCAGGTCGGCACGCGTGTGTGTTTTGCTCTTGTTCTCTGACGGTTTACTCGTCGAGCGTGGTGTCGTACTCTCTGCCCTGCGCTCATCTCATGTGCGGAGCGTGTTTGAGGCAGAAACACGCGTCTGGTTCTCGGAGACTGCAGATTAAGTGCCCTGTGTGCGGCACGACTGCCTCCAGCAGAGACGTCACTCGAGTGCATCACTGAACATATTCATCATGAGCTCATTTGTTTGCAGATTTTGTGTATCGTTTTCATTAAAGTTTTTGGAAAAGCTCGAAAAGGACTTTGTTATTGGTTAATGTTTTCTAGTAATATTTGCATTAATACTCTAAAGCACATTGTGTTTGGGGTCGGTGAAAATGTGAAATATTATAATGTAAAACAGCTGTTTTCTATGTGAATATCTGTTAAACTGTAATATATTTCTGTGATGTGCAGCTGTATTTTCAGCATCATTACTGCAGTCTTCAGTGTCACATGATCTTCAGAAATCATTCTAATATGCTGATTTGCTGCTCAAGAAACATTTCTGATTATTATCAGTTGAAAACAGTCGTGCTGCACAATATATTTTTGTGGGAACTGATACATTTTATTTTTCAGGATTCACAGATGAATAGAAAGCTCAGAAGAACAGCATTTATTTGAAATATAAATATTTTGTAACATTATAAATGTCTTCACTGTCACTTTTGATCAATTTAATGCGTCCTTAATGAATAAAACTATTAATTTCCTTCAACAAGGTCATTTCAATATGACGGATAAATAAAATAAAGTTAAGTAAAATTAAAAAGTCAAAGGATTCTTGCACTAGACGTGCTGGTTTGGTCCTCCTCTCATATTTGTGACCCTGGAGCACAAAACCAGTCATAAGAGTCAATTTTGTGAAATTGAGATTTATGCATCATCTGAAAGAATAAATAAGCTTTCCATTGCTGTATGGTTTGTTATGATAGGACAATATTTGGTCGAGATACAACTATTTGAAAATCTGGAATCTGAGGGTGCAAAAAAATCTAAATATTGAGAAAATCATCTTTAAAGTTGTTCAAATTAAGTTCTTAGCAATGCATATTACTAATCAAAAATTAAGTTTTGATATATTTACGGTAGGACGTTTACAAAATATCTTCATGGAACATGATCTTTACTTAATATCCTAATGATTTTTGGCATAAAAGAAAAATGTATAATTGTGACCCATACAATGTATTGTTGGCTATTGCTACAAATATACTCCAGCGACTTAACACTGCTTTTGTGCTCCAGAGTCACATATATAAAACACCAGTGATTCACATCTACCTGAACTCGCTCACATTCACATAAAGAAGCCTTGTTGACAAGTTTGGGTGAGTAAGGGCTAAACGCACAAATATAGCAGCTTTATAGTATCTCTAAATAAACTGCTAGGTGCCATGCAACATGTAATGAGGGATTGCATGAATTATCACAAATGTAGTGAAGTAAAGAATACATATACGATTCAAAAATATAGTGAAGCAGAGAGTAAAAATTGCTAATATCTCAGTAAAACTACAAAGATACTCAAGTACTCACTTTTGATCAATTAAATGTGTTCCTGATGAATAAAAGTATTAATTTTAATTGTTAAAACTGTATATCTAAAACACATTTCCCATGTGAAGTTGAACTGTGTTGGTCCAGTGGATCCTGCTGCTGTCTGAGGAGTGAATGAAGGATCCTTGAGCTCGTTGTGTTCGGTGGGAGGCTGATGAAGGCTGAACTCTCTTTGTGTGTGTTTGAACAGCTCTGTCCTCTGCTGTCTATTGTAACGCTAAACCCAAGTTTTCCACACACACTCCTGAAGGACACACTCACACACACACACTCTCTCACACTCACACACACACACTCTCTCACACTCACACACACACACTCTCTCACACTCACACACACACACTCTCTCACACTCACACACACACACTCTCTCACACTCACACACACACACATACACACACACACACACACATGTTGTGTTTCCATGTTTTATGGGGACATTCCATAGGCGTAATGGTTTTTATACTGTACAAACTGTATGTGCTATTGCCCTACACCAACCCTACCCCTAAACCTACCCCTCACAGGAAACTTTGTGCATTTTTACTTTCTCAAAAAAACTCATTCTGTATGATTTATAAGCTTGTTTCCTCATGGGGACCTCAAAAATGTCCCCACAAGGTCAAAATTGACTAGTATTACTATCCTTGTGGGGACATTTGGTCCCCATAACGTGATAAATACCAGGTACACTCACACACACACACATACACACACACACACACACATGTTGTGTTTCCATGTTTTATGGGGACATTCCATAGGCGTAATGGTTTTTATACTGTACAAACTGTATGTGCTATTGCCCTACACCAACCCTACCCCTAAACCTACCCCTCACAGGAAACTTTGTGCATTTTTACTTTCTCAAAAAAACTCATTCTGTATGATTTATAAGCTTGTTTCCTCATGGGGACCTCAAAAATGTCCCCACAAGGTCAAAATTGACTAGTATTACTATCCTTGTGGGGACATTTGGTCCCCATAACGTGATAAATACCAGGTACACTCACACACACACACATACACACACACACACACACATGTTGTGTTTCCATGTTTTATGGGGACATTCCATAGGCGTAATGGTTTTTATACTGTACAAACTGTATGTGCTATTGCCCTACACCAACCCTACCCCTAAACCTACCCCTCACAGGAAACTTTGTGCATTTTTACTTTCTCAAAAAAACTCATTCTGTATGATTTATAAGCTTGTTTCCTCATGGGGACCTCAAAAATGTCCCCACAAGGTCAAAATTGACTAGTATTACTATCCTTGTGGGGACATTTGGTCCCCATAACGTGATAAATACCAGGTACACTCACACACACACACATACACACACACACACACACACACACTGACCAACTGCAGCAGCATCAGACCTTCTCCCAGCGTAGAGATGCTCAACATAAATATCCCACAGAAAACCAGTCCTGATGAGGATGCTGTCGTCACGGAGACCAGACCATAATGGACTAAATAATAAACTTTAATGCCAGCCCATGGGCTTCTACAATCTAATGTATTCTGAGGTGTCATGAAATATTTTGAAGCAAATATAGAAAATGTACTGAATCTAAAAGCACGAAAAGTCTTTCTGACATAAACGCTCCGGACTGAAATGATCAACAACATTTCCATTTACTGTATGTGCAGCATTTCATTATGACAATTACTGATGTGCTGCTTCTAAACGAGGTGAGTGAACTCTGTGCTGTCTGATTAGGCCTCGTTTGCGTGATGAGTTTATTATCACTCATATTCTCAGATTTACAGGCGTGATGTTCCTCAAAGCACGTCTGACTTCTCCAGGTGTTATTGGATGAAATTGTTCTTTTGTTGGCCTGCATGCGCATAAACAATCTGGAAATGCTGGCTTGGATTAGTGTTTGTGAGCTCTGAATACTGAGCGGGCATTTCTGCTGTTTAGTCCTGCGTTCAGATGAATCTCATATCTGTTATTTCACAGCTTTGACCTTCTGCTCGCTTATGTTACACATTAACCCCTTCAGTCCCGAGACATATAATATATTCATATAAAATGTAAACACTTCAGTTTATATAAAATAAATGTATATTTTATATTCACTTGGAACTAAAAGACTGATAGTCTAGTTTTAAGGTAATAATAAACTTTTAAGACTTACTTTATGATTTAATAATTCATGCATCAGAAGGTTGATGTTGCTGAAACATGTTCTTAAAGGTTTTATTCTTTCTGATTTATTAGTTTGTCAGATGAACTGAATTTTCATTAAACGTCACTCTTCATAAGTTCTCAAGCAGAAACAATGATGTTCTGAACAGGATTGTTATTATTATAATTAACTAAAAGTAAACCTAAAACCATAAAAAATGTTACTTGAAATAAAATAAACATTAACTGAAATAACATTATAAAAACTTTAAAAAGTTATTTTACATGTCTTATTTTTATTTAGTTTAACGATGTACTAAATTTAACTAAAACTATACAGACATATAAAAAATTATTAATAAAAATGACAAAAACGCACAAAGAATTACTAAAAATTTAACCAAAACTAAATGGAAATGGGAAAAAAATAAAAATAAAAAAGGAAAATACTATATATTTATATATAATTAGAACATTAAAACGTGTTTTCATTACCTGAAATAAAATAAAACTTCAATTACTCAATTATTTTACCCAACACACAACAAAATTACTGTAACTTTAACTCAATTTAAAATGAAAATAGGAAATACAAAAAAAAAAAAATACAAAAATAAATACACAAAAAAAAAAAAACGTAAAACATTATTTGCATTGCCTGAAACAAAAAAAATGTTAAGTGAAAAAAAAAAAAAAAAACAAAAAAAAATACAAAAAAAAAAAAATACAAAAATAAATACACAAAAAAAAAAAAACGTAAAACATTATTTGCATTGCCTGAAACAAAATAAATGTTAAGTGAAATAAAAAATAAAAAAAAACACCTGTTTAACCTATTTTATTTTAGCTAGTCATCATTTCTTATTTTCATTTAGTTTAATTTGAAGTACTAAAATAACTAAAACTATACGGTCATATATAAAAAAGTAAAGTATGTCAAAATGTCAAAAGCACAACAAAATGAATACAACTTTAATGAAAATTAAAATTAAAATGAAAATGCAAAATATTTGGAAAAAATTAAACCATTAAAAAGTGTTTTCATTACCTGAAACTAAATAATTGTTAAGTGAAAAAAACAAAACAAAACAAACAAAAAACACTTAAATTATTTTATTGTAGCTAGCTGTCAAGGCAACAGTTCTCATTTTCATTTAGTTTAATTTGATGTGCTAAAACAGCTAAAATAACTGAAATAAAAATTAATAAAAACTATATAGACATATTAAACAAAAGAGAATTAACAAAATTTACAAAACTAACTAAATTCAAAAGAGAAAACTCAATTCAAGTTTATTTGTATAGCACTTTTCACCATACAATCGTTGCAAAGCAGCTTTACAGAAAATTACGTTTCTACAATATATTTAGTTGTAGCTTATCATGTGGGATTATGTCAAATTGATGTACATATGGCAGAAATGTACGGTAAAATTCAATTAATGACGTAATCATTAACACTATTAACAGCAATGATTATATGTTGCAATCAAACTTGTAGCAAAATTTGGTAGTTTATGTTGTTTCAGGTTTGGCATCATCAAATGAAAGATATCAAAATAAAAACCAACTCAAAGTATTGCTAGAACGATAACGGTCTGAAGCAGTGGTGGATGTGAGCTGTTTGATGAGGAGGAGCTCCGCTGGTGCTGATGCTGCAGCTCTATATAAGCGTCTGAGAGCATCAGAGCATCAGTGTGTGTCGAGATGTCCGACTCTCTGCTGCCTGCGTGTGTCCTCTGTCTGCTGGCGCTCTCTGCGCTCTCGTCCGCCTGCTACATCCAGAACTGCCCTCGAGGAGGCAAGAGATCCCAGCCAGAGCCCGTCAGACAGGTACAGACCAGCATCTTCATCATCAGCATCATCATCATCATCATCACCATCAGCATCATCGGCATCTTCATCATCAGCATCTTCATCATCAGCATCATCAGCATCATCATCATCATCATCATCACCATCAGCATCATCAGCATCTTCATCATCAGCATCATCATCATCAGCATCTTCATCTTCAGCATCATCAGCATCAGCATCAGCATCTTCAGCATCAGCGTCTTCATCAGCATCTTCAGCATCAGCGTCTTCATCATCACCATCAGCATCATCAGCATCAGCGTCTTCATCATCAGCATCATCAGCATCAGCATCTTCAGCATCAGCGTCTTCATCAGCATCATCAGCATCAGCGTCTTCATCAGCATCATCAGCAGCAGCAGCATCATCAGCATCAGCAGCTTCTTCATCATCTTCATCAGCATCAGCAGCATCATCAGCATCAGCATCTTCATCAGCATCATCAGCAGCATCTTCATCATCAGCATCAGCATCATCAGCAGCATCTTCATCATCAGCATCAGCGTCTTCATCAGCATCATCATCATCAGCAGGTTCATCAGCATCAGCATCTTCATCATCTTCATCAGCATCATCAGCATCAGCATCTTCATCAGCAGCATCAGCAGCATCTTCATCATCAGCATCAGCGTCTTCATCAGCATCATCATCATCAGCAGGTTCATCAGCATCAGCATCTTCATCATCTTCATCAGCATCATCAGCATCAGCATCTTCATCAGCAGCATCAGCAGCATCTTCATCATCAGCATCAGCGTCTTCATCAGCATCATCATCATCAGCAGGTTCATCAGCATCTTCATCATCTTCATCAGCATCATCAGCTTCAGCATCAGCAGCAACATCAGCATCAGCATCAGCAGCATCATCTTCATCATCAGCAGCATCAATACTGTGGACATTCACTGCAGCTAGTTTCAGAGAATTCAGAATTTCTTTGTTTTAAAGTTAATCTGCTAAACATTCGTACTGTGTGCAGTGAAATATTTAATTTAAATGAGCTGAAAAATTCATCTTAAACTTATTTCAGCTAGTTGCACAGGGAACATTCCTCACATATATTTAGATTAACTTGATGCATTAAAATAACTAAAACTAAAATAAAAAACTATTTGACATTATAAAAACGTTAAATTTTTATAAAAAAAACTCAAAATAAAAACTAATTCTAAATGTAAATAAAATTAACTTGAAATTAAATAAACGTAAGTGAAAACAACTTATACTTACTTAATTTTCATTTACTGTAGTTTAACTTCATGTACTAAAATAACTAAAGCTTAAACTGAAATTAAAATGTATAAAAACTAGACTTAAAAAAACACAACACAACAGAATTACTAAAACTTTAACCAAAATTTAAAAGAAAATGCAAAATACGAAAATAAAAGCTAATTCAAAATATTAATAAAAACAATAAATATCTAAATGATTCTAAAAATAAAACTGATTTCGAATAAGTTAACAAAATTCAAATTTTGTCGGTTTTTCAGTTTAATTTAGTGACAGTTTGAGCAAACTAACATTAATAAAATTAAAATAATAAATTACTAAAAATAAAATAACTAATTAGTAATATGAATAAAATATCTACTCAACATGGCATTTATATTATTGTCAGTTTAGATGTTGAAATCTTAGAATGAAATTACATTGATTTTAATTCTAAATATATATATTATTATATGTATTATAAATGTTCATGAAAAATTGTTACAGTTGCGCTCTTTATATCAACTATGTCCCAATTTATGTATCACGAATCATCCGTTGAATCATCTCTATATGATAATGAATAGACTGTACTGATGCAGTGTGTGTGTTTGTGTGCGTGTGTGTGCGCGCGTGTGTGTGTCTTTGTTTGTGTGCGTGTGTGTGTGTGTGTGTATGTGTTTGTTTGTGTGCGTGTGTTTGTTTGTGTACGTGTGTATGTGTGTGTGTGTGTGTGTAGTGTCCGGCGTGTGGTCCAGGGAATCAGGGCCATTGTTTTGGCCCCAGTATCTGCTGCGGGGCCGGTCTGGGTTGTCTGCTTGGATCTCCAGAGACGCTGAGCTGCATGGAGGAGAATCTGCTGCCGGGCCCCTGTGAGACGGATGGGACGTCCTGCGGGGCCCCGGGGGGCCGATGCGCCACTCCAGGCATCTGCTGCGACTCAGGTGAGCAGAACATCTCCTTTGATACTTTAGTGAACTTAATTTGAAGCTCTTGACTCTCTGACAGATATTTGTGCCTAATGCATGTGTTGTGTCTCTCAGAGAGCTGTGTTCTGGATCCGGATTGTTCTGAAGACGTGGGATCTCATCAGACTGAAGACGGCGTGGGTCTGAAGGGCGTTTCTGGAGAAATGCTGCTGCGTTTGCTCAATCTGGCCACTCGGAGACAAAGACCCTTCTGATGCGATCATTCATTCACACACACACACACACACACACACACACACACACACACGTGTTGCTCATCCCAGCGCTGTGTAAATACTGTATGTAGTAAACGGACGTGAAAGTGAATGTGTTTGGCTCGTTTGTTATTTCAAGCGCTTTGAGTTTATTGTCCCAGAAGCTGCGTGACCTGTTCTTGCCTTTATGTGATGATAATTCAGAGATTCATAAGGGTAATAATTACCCATCTAACATATAATCTGTAGCCGAAGCAGCCCGTGGCCTTTCTGTTAGCTCCAAAAAGTGTTTTCATGGTCTGACAGATCCTGCAGATCAGGTCTGAAACTCTTTTATTAAAGATGAATCTAGTACATTAGCTTTTCGCTTTAATCACTGTAAAATCTTGAAACCCAAGGCACTCCGATGATTTACCACACGTGTCAGAAAAGCAGAAGAAAGAGCTGGATGCAAAAGAAAAGAAAAAATGACAGAAGCACATGAAAGAATTAAAGCCAAACACGTGCCGCCGGTTACATCATGACAAGATATACTTTTGGTCCATTGCAAACAACAATAACAATAATGATAATAATGATGCTGATCAAAAATAAAATAAAAAATACAAAAATAAATTTCACTTTTAAAAGACAATTTTATATCTTTCATAAATTATTTTTTATTATATTTAATTATGATGTATATATAATTGAAAAAAATATATAATATTCTATCTTTCTGATACCATAGATCTTATATATTATATATAATTTTAAAATATTTTAAAATAAAATTTATATATATATATATAAGACACATACCTATGTACATAATATATATAAAAATAAAAAATAATTATACAATGAAAAAATTGTGTAGAACCAATCTTCACTCAAGAATTGCTATAGTAAATTTCACAAATAATTGTTAATAATTATTATTTTTTCCAATAATCTTTCATTTACTTAAATGACCCCTTTAATGTAATCCCTATGATTGAATTAATTAAATGATGCCTTTAGATGACTCAAAGCCATTTTCTGCACTGAAAAAAAATTCTCATATTCTACTAAGTGGGATTTCTTGTAAGGCCAAAGATGAAAGTCTGCTCCTGTAACAATGTAACAATATCAAAAAAGAAACTAAAATAGACAAGCTTGAACATCCAGCGCAATTACTGAACACACCCAGTGACACGCAACTGACCGTAACGAACAACACAAATCAACAAACTCCTGAGAAACACTGCTCAAGACATCATGAATGTGATGGTACGGCTCGTGTCACGCATAACCTGCAGCAAATGGCTCGGTGCATTCATATTCACATTCACCTGAATGAGGTGCTGCGGGGAATATTTCATCTGCTACAAAAGAGATTTCATAACCGATGTGTAAAACTGTTTTCTTTGGTGTGATGGATGAGTTGGGGCAGGCCGGGCGATGAGGGCGTAACAGGACTGGCATGCGTGGGTTTAAATAAGTGTTTCTGTGTTCATTCACGCTCAGTGCTGTTCAGCCATGGAGCTCAAAGCAACATCTGTCCTGCTGCTCGTGTGCGTCACCATCATCATCCTCACCAGCACTGAAGGTCAGAAGCAGATCCAGCTGATGCTCTTCATCATGATCATGTTTATGTTGTTGATGCAAATTGTAAATGTAATATGTTAGTAGTGCAGTTTAGGCTTATGCATTTGTTCCTTTTACCTAAAGCGATTTATTTCTATAACGCTTCATGCAATACATATTCTGTTCTTCAGTAGCTCTAAAAGCACATGTTGTGGTTTTCAGCTCAGTTCAGTGTTGATTACATTAATGCAATGTGCACTTTTTTTATTAACCCTTGCAAGTTTTTATCTCACATTTCAGTTTTTTGCAATTATGCGTTTGTATATCTAAATTCTGACTTTTTCTCTGAGAATTGTAAGATATGAACTCAGAACTGCAAGCAAGAAAGGTCAGAATTTTGAGATAAAAACTTTTTTATTTTTATTTCATGGCATTAACAAACAAAACAAAACAAAAAAAATGAATGCAAGATGTAAACTTTTGTACATAATTTTTTTAAAAATAAATTTTACAATAAATTTTTTATATCTTGCAATTCTGCATTTCATATTTTATATATCAGAACTTTAAAAAAATTATATTATAGTTCGGAAAGAAAAAAAATAAAGGTAATTGTAACTTTTTAATTGTGAGATAAAAAGTCACAAATACCTTTTTTAATGTTTTATATATATATATATATATATATTGTTTTTCCATGGCAGAAACAAGCTTCCATGTGTTCCAGTCATTTTGACTCAGAGAGGATTTTTAATTGATTGTACGCTTCGTTGATCTGAGCTCATGCACCTCAATTTTGAGCCAAAATGATCCACAAATAATACTTTTTCACTTAAGTGCATAAGTTCAGATCAATCAGTTTCAAAGAGAGATGTTTTAAAAGCCCGTCATTTTTGATCAGAAATACCAAATTAGCACAAGAGTAAAGCTCATGCACTCCCTGGGAATCAAACCCATGCTATAGCGATGCATAAGTCAGAACAGTGTCAGTAGAGTCGTGTTTGATTCCCAGAGACACACGTACCTATAAAGCAGCTTGAATAGATAGTGAGTCAGTGTGGACAGCAGTGATATGTGTCGTGACATGCATCGCTCTGCTTGATCAGAACATCAAACATGCCCTCTATAATTAAAGGCTTGTCTGTCTCTGTCATTCTTCTTTTCTGAAAACATCCTACAGGAAGTGTGTGGTTTTGTTAGGACAGGATTTAACTGTTATTCAGTGGCAGATGTTGCTTTTGTTTCAGTGGATGCCATTCCCAGTTGCTGCTTGACTGTTTCAAAAAAGATCTCTAAACGCATGATGCAATCCGTCTCAAGAGTCAAGATCCAGAACAAATCTGGCCGCTGTGACATTGATGCAGTGGTGTGAGTGTTTAACA
>NW_015547777.1:179375-185674 GCF_001515605.1 Sinocyclocheilus anshuiensis | reverse complement strand
ACTCACTCTCACACACACACACACACACACACACACACACAAATCAGTCCTGTGCTCCTGTATTGACTGTGCATGTTTACTGCTCTACAGATTATTCATCCAAAAAAAGCGGATCTGTGCTGATCTCGAAGTCCTACGATTCTTGAAGAAACTCAAGAAGAATCACAAACCGAAACGGACTCAAGCGAAGACTGAATAAACATCATCATCTGACTTATAATGCATTAATCTACTGGCGGTTTCAGTATTTCTCGCATTGCACGTATTAAAACTAATTTTTACAGTTTTTACTACAATATACTGTATATATTCTTTGTATGCTTTGCTTTTGGCTGTAAGTTGGTTGATTTTTCACATGAACCCAAACAAATTAAATGGTTCCATGATGTAATAGAAATAATGTGAGTTGAATGGTAAGTTTACATTATTTGATGAGGAATTGGGAAAGAAGGTATAAAACACAATGGCAAACAGCAATAAATAAAAAAATAAAAATACATACACAGAAATAAATAAAGAAATAAATAAAATAAAAATAATGAAATAAATAAAAATGCATATATAAATAAATAAATAAATAAAATGCATGCATTCACATTAAATAAATAAATAAAAATGCATGTAAATAAATTAATAAATAAAATGAATGAAGTAAATAATAAAAATGCATGCATGCACATAAATAAATTAATGAAATAAATATAAATAAAAATGCATGCATACACACATAAATAAATAAATAAATAAAATGCATTCACATTAATATAAATAAATAAATATGCATGTAAATAAATAAATAAAATGAATGAAGTAAATAATAAAAATGCATGCATACACAAATAAATAAATAAACAAACAAACAAATAAATAATACCCCTTGTTAATTTTTTATTACAGTGCTTTTGACGGAAATTAGAGCATTGGACTTATGTATTCTGAACATTTTTCAAATACTTTATTTAAGACATATTTTCACACACTGATTGGTTTTGTTCAGAGATATAGAGCCAGACACCTGATTACACTCTTATTGATTGATTGATGTAGACTCCGCCCACTCACCATCCGCCAATGAGAACGCTGGATCTCTCACTGATTGATTGATGTAGACTCCGCCCACTCACCGTCCGCCAATGACAACGCTGGATCTCTCACTGATTGATTGATTGATGTAGACTCCGCCCACTCACCATCCGCCAATGACAACGCTGGATCTCTCACTGATTGATTGATTGATTGATGTAGACTCCGCCCACTCACATGATGACTAATTGGATACAGCTGGACGCACCTGCTTTATTTATTAGCTAACAAAATAGTCTTGTAATGGAGAAACTGAGCTTTTCATGAACTGCACAATTGAATAAAATGAATCACTGTATTACTTTCATTTTGATTTACTATTAAAACCCCTATTTTTATGTCCCTGTTTTTGTTTTGTGTATACTTTGTATAACATACTGATGGAAGAGCTGTATATATATATGATATTAAAGGGATAATTCACCCAAAAATGAAAATTCTGCCATGAGGAACGACATGAGGGTGGTGTATAGCCTAAATAAACAGGATTTTCATTTCTGGGTGAACTCTTCCTTTAAGCCGAGTAATTTATGTGAAACCGAACATGTCTCAGTGTTTGGTGTGTCTCTCGTTTTGATGACAGCAGCACTGTCAGGATCTACAAGAACTAAACCTGATGAACATGTTCTCCATCGTTTGAGACGCCATCTAATAATCTGACCATCTGCACCAAGAGTCACGTTTGATTAGTCACATAAAAATATCAACTGCTTAAACTAGTCTCAAAAAGTTTCTTCAAGGCCGATCATGACATAATCGAAGGTAGACTGGTCTAACTAGTTCTTAAGACACAGGCCTCAGAAATTCTACACAGAATGCTATATTTTATAGCAATATGGATGAGAGTGTGGCTGTCAAATGCGGCTTTACGAAGCTCAACGGCTCTGAACGTCTCTAGCCCAAGCTGTGATATAAACAAACGCTATTGGCTATTTTTAAAAAGGGGCGGGGCTGCTTGATATGTCCCGCCCTGTCTTCCTGTTTCAGTTAAAATGACGTCAACACAGAGTAACGCTGCAGCATTTCAGGGGACCTTTAAAGATCTTTGACTTGTTCACTATTCCCTAAATCCTCCTGAGACCCAGAAAAAACAGGTTTTGTGAATTTTGTTGTTCTTTATGTCATGGTTGGAGCATCCGAAACAAATGGAGAAAAAAAAACATTTTTGAAAAAATATATTTTATTCACATTTTATTCTAGAGGACGCCAGGACTGAGTTATTCAAACTAAATAGACATGAAAAGGCATTTTTTTAATTCGCCGATCAGTTTTTAGGCTGTTTTTGGCCAAAAGATGATTCTCAACTGTTATGAAAGATATGACAGAATGATTTGATATACTACTGTACTTTATGGAATATGTGCTTAAAATGTTCATAAATTGGAATTCCCATTCTATACAATGTATCGATACATTGCATCTAATTTGCATATTAATGTAGAACCATAAGAGTTATAATGGAAGTAATAACTTGTCAACATTATCATAAGAATATCTCATATTTCATAGGAACACTGATCAATAATTTCTTGTTGTGTTTTCATCAAAATGCCTGAGTAACATGATGTTTCTCCACCGTCTCGTAACAAAGTGTCATATTTGCGATTTGAAACCCCGTAACATTTTTCTGAGATGTTTGTTTACGACGAACAATTTGAAAATGATCCAGATTTAAATGATTATTACAAAACATGATCATATTTCCCTAAGAGTGCTACATCTGGTGCAATATCAGTCATAATTAAAGACCAAGGAGAGGGAGTTTATAATCAAACCTCCAAACATTTAATATCTCTGAAAAGCCCTGAATGTGCTCTGTACAGAAACTGTGGCGTGTAGAGTCTCAGATATAAACTCAATAAAGTATAACATCCTGTACAGAAGACAGAAGAAGATGCTGGAGCGCCACCTAGCGGCGGAATCACGAACAGACCGAACTTACAGCAAATTATTAGCTAACTAACAGTAACTAAACTCTACTATTTCACCAGTTTCAGTCTTTAAGGGCATGTTTTTAATGTGTGGAGTCAAAGTGCAACAGCTTGAAAACGCTTGTTTTTTTGGAAATGTAAAAATGCAGAAAGTTTTGTGTGAGGGTTAGGGGAATGAAAATACAATTAGTACAGTATAAAAATTATGATGTCTATGGAAAGTCCCTGTATAATATGGAAACACAAAAAACAATAATTTTTGATAGATGCTTGTAATTACGTGTGCACAGTGTTTGTATGAAATAGTAGATAAAAGTATATTTTAAACTGTTTCTTCACATTATGCATAAAAACACTTATACAACACTGATAGGAACACTGAGATAAAAGACAAAAATATAACCATCCACGCATTTCAGAATTGTTACTTTATTGTAACATGTATAATATGTTACATATAATTATTGTTTGGGAGCTTTGATGCAGCTTCTCATGAAGTAAACTGCTCTGGTCATGTGACAATTTACACTAACCATGTGACACTGCACATATTTAACTGAGACGGTTAATTTTTTCCATATTTGCTGAAAATGCACTAAAACACCAGTCAGTAACATTTTTAGAGCGTTATAAATGTAAACCTTCTTTTCGGCTACTATTGTGACCGGTGGGATTAAATGGGTTAACACCTTTGTAACACAAGATGTGCATGTTTATGAATTTGTCTTATACATTTAGTAAATATAATTATATTTTTTTTTGTTAGAGAATTCAAAGTTGCTTTGGGGCCAATTTGACCCCAGGCACCACAGGAGGGTTAAAAAGTGAAAATAAATGATTCATGATTCTCTCCATGTTTTCTCATTTTGTGATGCATTTGAAAAGCCTCCATGGGTTTGTTAAAGTTACAATTATTTTTAATAACACGAATCTGGCTGTATTTTGTTTATTTATAGATGACAGCTACGATCATCATTCTGTATGTCGCCAAAATGAACAAAGCCATCCATTTTCAGGCCTTTGACAAAAAGTATTATTTTAAATGCTAATATTTCAAAATTGTACATTTTTTTCTGTATTTCTGATCAAATAAATGCAAGCTTGATGAGAAGAGACTTCTGTAAAGCACATAAAAAAATCTTACTGATCCCAAACTTGTGAACAGCAGTGTGTATATATATATATATATATATAACATTTCTATTTGCAGGAAAACGTTCGCTCCGTCACTGGTGTGCAGTGTTCTGGCTGTAGTTGTAGGCTCTCTGACTGCAGCCAGGTACATGAACGCAGAGCATTCAAACACATGCAAATGAAGACGTATGTTTATGTTTATTAACTCTGAGCCCACTGCTTCAGTTCGGACCTGTCCTTCAATGCAGAAGGTTACACGTTTGTTCTGCTGAACGACGTCTTCACGGCCGCTAGTGGAGTTTACACCAAGAAAAACTCGGGATGGATGTATATACGACAGCTTGAGTTATCTGTGGACTAGTCTTAATCAAATGACACGGATTAATTTTTACACTTTGGTTAAAAATACACTTGAAAGTCATTCTGTGTAAACTACAACTTTAACTGTTAAACTCAAACACACATTCGTTGTTTTATTTGCTGTCTGTCGTTTCAGGGTCTTGGTAAATATGGGGTTGTGTTCATCATTATGATCCCGACCGTCCGGGCGAGCGCTTACACTGGAGATCTACAGAAGGTGAGAGAAGAAAACCACACTCTACAGACAAGAACTCCCACAGATTTCATAAGATTTCCTCTTTTCTTGTTTTTAGGCTCTAAGCTTTGAAGGATGGATGTCTCTTATGTTCAGATTTCATTTTTTATTGTCTTGTGTCATGGGGTGAGTCTGACTCATGATGATTTTATAATAATTCAACATCTCGGCCAAATATTGTCCTATCCTAACAAACCATACATCAATGGAAAGCTTATTTATTCAGCTTTCAGATGAAGCATACATCTAAAAATGGACACTTATGACTGGTTTTGTGCTCCAGGGTCACAAATAGTTTCTGTGCGTCCTAAAGTCTTTCTTTTTTCACAAATTAAAGCCTCAAATCAGAGCAAATCAAGTAATAGAGATTGGTTAGAAGTTGTATTTTCAAACTTTGAAGTGTTATTGATGTGTTGTGTTCCATTAATTCCTTAAATGTTCTTTATTTGTCCTTAAACATTTTCCTTCGTAAAACGTACAGGAAAAATAAGGTGGATAAAGGCGTTGCATTTTGTAAGTTGTGTTTTCTCTCAGAATGTTGCCGTGGCGTATATTGGCATGTTTATTGGTGGAGACTGTTTTCTCATGGACAAACTTCATAGGCCTGAATATATGGTAGGAAACTTAATTCCTCCCAAGTTGTTTTATAGAATGCAGTATTGCTGCTTGAAAACCATACGAACACGTCACGTTACTTTAGCTTCCCTTGTGTGTTTTATTGAAATAAAAACGAATGCAACAACTAGCAACACTTTATATCATTTAATGAAGACTTGAAGTGCTAACACTAATTAGGAGAAACACGTTTACACATTTACAAAGTCCTTTCAGCACAGCGAACAGAACATCTCAGAATAAAATGCTTGATTACATTCTGTTGTCTCGATGGGATCAGTCCAAGGTACAACGTGCATGGCTTTCCCAAGGATTTATTGGGAGGGGAGGGATATATTATTTCGTTTATAAACTGGACAAATAAAATGAATGGGTTTTTGCACACGGATGCCAATGAAATCTGCAGACGTATTTAATCCAAACGAACGACTGAATGAAGCACGCCAACAGAACGTAGTGTTACGGATCATGAAGACACTTACCGGTAAATAAGTGCTTTTCGGATCCAGAATCTAATTGTGATCTTTGGAAGAAAGTCAAACAGTTGTAGATTAATATCGTAAGTGCTTCTTCGGTTTACCCATCAACTCTTTACACTAAGTGTGTACCAATGCGGCAACTTAAAGCTGGTTAGTTTTCTTGACGTTATTGCGAAGCCTGAGCTGGTGGCTTTAAATAGAGAATAAATACATGATTAAACATGACCAATGTGATGCACGACGGCGTATGAAGCGAACCGGACTAATGTATGAAAGCACTACGCGATCTGCCGTCAGTAAGTCTTCATCTTTAGCGGGTCGGTCACTGCACCCTGTTTCAAAACACACACACTCACACTCACACACTCACTCACTCTCACTCACTCACTCACTCACACACTCACACACTCACTCACACACTCACTCACTCACTCACTCACTCACTCACTCACAAACACACTC
>NW_015547777.1:169191-179161 GCF_001515605.1 Sinocyclocheilus anshuiensis | reverse complement strand
CACTCACTCACTCACACCAAAATCCAAAATAACATCACGTACACAAACCCCAAAGAAACAAACGCTCGTTTCCACAAAGTGCACAACGAAACAAACACGAGACATCTCATCATCTCCTTAACAAGTTGAGAAAACGACGACATTCTTCATATAATGATATCACTACCATCATAGCAGCCTAAAAGTACAACAGAAAGCAAAATAAGGTGCTTGTAGCTTATATGAACCTCGGAAAGGCTCTCGAAGGCGAGGAAAGTTGCTGATCATCCAGACCTGCTCTAAATCTCCTTGTCAAACGCTGGTGTTATTCAGGCGGAGAGATTGTTAGCCAGCTCGATGAGCGCTAGTGCGCCGTGAAGACGCTCGCGCTGCTCCTGGAGACGCCTCCGCGCCATACCGCCGCCGCTCTTCTCTTCGTCCTGCTCCTCTTCTTCACCTTCATCAGACGGCAGGAAGTCCAGAGGGTCCTGCTGCTCCTGGTCCTCTATAGTGGTCTTACTCAGAGTCTTTGCTTTAGTCGGCGCGGGTGTCCGCTGCTCCCTCATCTGCCAGTATCTGACAACACAAACACAAACACAGTCATTCTGACGGACCTTCAGGCTCATTAACACGAAACTAAAACCTTCAAATAATAACAATAAATTAAGCATAAAAAAACTTCCAAGGCAGCAGAACTTGATGTACTAAACTAAAACTGAAAGAAAAATTGTTAAATTTGTTAAACTGTAAAAAATAAAATAAAAACGAATAAAAATGACAAAACACATATAAATACTAAAACTAAACTGAAAATGTAAAATATGAAAATAAATATCATAATAGTACATACATAGTATGTAAAAAATAACATTGGTAATGCACCAATGTTACAAGTTTGTCCAATAACTGATAAATTTCAGAAATTAAAATGCTATAATATTTGATCTAAATAAATTAGTTATAAAACAAACTGGAGTAAAGTTACTTTTTTAAACTTGACAACAATAAAAAAAAATCACAAAATTATTATATAAACTACATAGAAATATAAATAAACAACAACAACAAAATATAAAAAATGACAAACAACAAAATAAAATATAAAAAACTTTAACTTGACTAAAATAACTAAAATAAACAACTGGAGTAAAGTTAATTTTTAAACTTGACAAAAAAACGAAAACATAAATCACAAGATTTTATTATATAAATAACTACATAGAAATATATATATTATATATATAAAAATAAAAAACTAATCACAAAAATGACAAACAACAAAATAAAAAAAAAAAAAAGGACAAAAATAAAACCAAAATATTTGAGCGTTGCAAAAAAAATGTTTTTTTTTTTTATTTAGATTACCTTGAAGCACTAAAATAACTAAAACAAACAAAAAAAAAAGTAGTATTAAAAAGAAAATATTAAAAGATATGAAAAACAACAACAAAATTACTTTAGTACAAAAAAAAAAGTTACTTATTTTAGCTTGTTGCCAAGGCAACAAAGAAAATATTAAAAGATATGAAAAACAACAACAAAATTACTTTAGTACAAAAAAAAAGTTACTTATTTTAGCTTGTTGCCAAGGCAACATGTCTCATTTTCATTTAGTTTAACTTGATGTACTAAAATAACAAACTTAAATAAAATAAAAAAAAAGCTATATAGAAATGAGTTTAACTAAAAAAATAAAAACAAAGTATAAAAGCTAAAACTAATTCAAGTGATCAATAAAAGCTATAACAGTATCTCAATGATTCTAAAGTGTCACTGGGCTCGACGATGTAACAGAGAATAATTTAAATCTCGTTTTGAACTCGAGCGTTTCTGATTTCAGATTCTTTTGATTCAAGTTCCAGAAAAAAAATAAATAAATCAAATGAGATGAAGCACATTTTATTTGTGCTTTTATTATGCTCAAGTATTAAATATAAATCAGATGTCTGATAGCATGGGTATAACTGGTCGACACTGACTATTGGCTGATACACTTTTGTACACGAGTGTGTGTTGATGATTTACTCACTTTGCCAGCCATTCGGCCACAGCCTTGTTGTCGGCCCCCTGTGATGTCCCGGGGCCGCCCGCGGGCTCCTCGCGCTTCAGCCGCGCGTACGGGTGTTTGGGACAGTGGCGGTTAGCGTGAGTGAATCGGCTACCGCAACCTACAACACACAGGGAGAAAAACAAAGCTTTGAAATGACTTTACACATGCTAACAAACCAGTGTCACTGATATACTATAATAGTTTTATTTAAAGGTGCAGTATATAATATTGACAGCTAGTGGTTGAAATGGGTACTGCATCCAAATTCATAATATTGGAGAGAGTTGTTGCGCGTATATGCGCTTTAATTATTTACATGCGTGTAGGTTAAGTGGACATTTGAATGAAATGTTGTTTAGTCAATATTAAACAAGGATTAGATTGCGCTGTAAAGTGTAAAAACAGTCAGGCCGTAGGCGCCTCTGCAGGCATTTGTTATAATGCGTAATTAGCGCTATTGTTTGTTTATAATACATTATGTGTTTTAACAGTTTTGTTCAATAAAACCATATGATTAGTTGCTTTTTATACTTTATTTTAACTAATTGCCTTATTGCTATTATATTTGTGTTTTAAGTAATTTTAAAGGCTATTGTTTGCTTAGGTCTATTTTTATTACCACAAAAAAATTTATTATAATTATCCGATTACTCGATAGATTACTCTGTTACCAAAATAATCATTAGTGACAGCCCTAATGTGAACAGGTGTTTAGCACTAGGGCTGATCGCCTGCTAAATCACTAGAATGAACACTACAGAAACTAGTCCATACTACTTGTGTTTGAGTGAAAGCAGCGAATGCTAACGCTCACCTTTCTCCGAACAGACGAAGGGTTTTTCTCCGGTGTGGAGGCGCTGATGGGTCTTCAGCTGTCCGCTCTGGACGAACGCTTTCCCGCAGTCCGGATAATCACACAGGTACGGTCTTTCACCTGAGACGAGAAGAGGACACTCAATGCTCTCGTTCTGAGATCTGAACACAAAGCTCACTGTGGCGGCGCTGACCCGTGTGCGTGCGTTTGTGCGCCTGTAGCGATTTCTCGCGGGGAAAGACGCGGTTGCAGATGTTGCAGCGGATGCGGCTGGTGGAGTTCTCGCCCTCGTTGATCAGCTCTCGGACGGTTTCTGCACGCGGGCGTCCGCGCCGAATGCCGTCCTGAAATAAGACCGCAGGAAGATGCATGTTAGAGTCATGACAGAATGATCCATATGAACACAGCCACTTTAAAGGGACAGTTCACCCAAAAGTGAAAATGACCCCATGATTTACTCACCCTCAAGCTATCCTAGGTGTACATGACTTTCTTCTATAAGACGAATACAGTCGGAGTTATATTAAATAATGTCCAGGCTCTTCCAAACTTTATAATGGGAGCGAATGGGTGTCGAGATTTTGAAGCCCAAAAAAAGTGCATCCATCCATCATTGAAAGTGCTCCACGCAGTTAATAAAGGCCTCCTGAAGCGATGCGTTTGTGTAATAAACTACACTACACCTACGTCCTACATCATCCGCTGGAATGCCACTTTCTCGTGAACGTGCGTACGACAGCTAGCGGAAGCTAGAGATTAGTTTATAATATTTTAAATATAACATTAAACCTTCAAATGAAATTACTTACAATTCAGATACAGGCTTTCACAAAAACAAAGTCCAAGAAACAGCTAAAAACATCTTTTCCATCTACACTAGATCCTCTAAAGGCCCTGATATACTGTAGGTACTTCAAGCGAAATCAAAGAACGAACTGATGTGACGTCATTTCGAACAAAATCCGGCCAAAACGAAGTTCGTTTTAGGAGTTTGAAACGGCTTGCCAAAGCTAACTTTCCGGAAAAGTTCGTTCCGGCTGCAAAACACCTTCGCACTACCATTGGTCCGTGACGATTGCGTCATAGGTGTGCGCTTAGGCTCCGCCTACCTTCACACAGAACTTTTCTTTTTATCATTTAAAAAAAAAAAAACTACGTTAGACTAACTGAAACATGTCACAGCACTTACATAGCATTACTCTTTTGTTGGTTTTGATTACTTCTATTGTCCTCATTTGTAAGTCGCTCATTTGTGCGTCGAATTATTATATTAATTTAAAACATAAAAATATATATCTTACCGTCTCAATTGTTACGATTTTTAGAAGGCATTTTAGGTTCTTGTCAATCCACTGGTTCACAACTGTGTGTTTGCTGCGTAAAAGCATTGGTCGATTTTGGCATTGGTCTAAACTAGGGATATGCCGCTGCCAAATTTTCATGTTGCGATTAATTGCTAATGCTTTTATCAGGGTATACGGTATTATGACGATATTGAAATTTAGTTTTAAAAAAGTGCTGTCATAATACAGTATAACAGGTTTAATAACTTTTTCTTGTAACAAAAATAACTGAACATTTAAATGCAATAAAGCAATACAGAAAAATGTATAAAGCTAAAAGTTCTACACAGATTAAAGTGCAAAAGAATTATAAAGACCAATAGATATCACTTTACAATAAGACCTCATTAGTTAACCTTAGTTAATGCATTAACATTCACAATGAGCAATAGCTACATTTGCTACAGAAGTTATTAATCTTTGTTTAAAAAAATACAAGTCTTAGTTCATGTTAGCTCATTAAATAACACAGTTGCAACTTTAGATTTTAACAACCTGTTATTAAATATTGGAATACCTAAGATTAATGAATGTTCAGAAGAATTTTTCATTGGCAGTTTATGTTAACTAATGAATTAACTAATGAAGCCCTAATGTAAAATGTGACCGAACAATAAAGAATCAAAACACTTTCAAACAATATCTAGGGCATGTTGTAGTCCAGATTAAAATGTAAAAAAAGTTTGAAAATAAATAGCCTATTAAGTCTAAATATTTAAGTATTTGGCGCTGTGATGAACATCATAGCAAATACACAAATCTGGATGGCTGTTTAAATAATTTAAACACGATTCAGAAACAGAAAGTAGTGCAGCTGCTTTGTTTACAGGGTTTGCGGGGTAAAGGCAGCATTTAAATGAAATTTTATTATTATTATTATAGTTTAGCGCCATCTGCTGTTCATCCAGAGCGTCTCTCACATGTTCCGCCATGTGATTCTCGCCTGCGCTTGTTAGGAAAACACAAGACACAGGAACACAGAACTGACACACGTCTCCTTCACTTGTTCTGCCATGCGCTTCTCATCCGTGTGGGGCTTGTTTACATAAGAGTGCGCATGCATCTTTAACGCAGCATACAGAGGTGTTATGCATTGTAACCAGCTGGTGGGAAAAGTATTCTTAAAATGCATTCAAAATTCTGAATAACTTGTAATATATAATTATTCACGGTATTTAGAAGTGCCCACGATAACAATATCGTGCATATTCATTACCGTGATATATCGCATTACCGAATACCGGCACAAGTCTAGTCTGAACAGAAACAGCAGAAGGCTGATTGAAAATGCTAATTGATTCTCTGCCACTAGTTGGGACTTTTGAACCGGCAGAAATACAGTGTTTTCCCCGGTAACAGCAGGATTTAAAGCAGCGCTGTGCTCATAAACGCTACTTTATCAGGCATTACAAGCAGGATGAAATGAGAATACCATCAAAACTTTTCTGAAGGCAGCGCGTTCCCTTCAGAGATTCACTGATATAACAACACCCTCGCCGCATTTTGACTTTGAAACGTGCAGCGCTCGCTCATATTTGTTAAAAGAAGTTTAACTGTTTTGAAGTTTAATCGTCACATTAGTTCATTCTGCGATCCTCGTCTGTCCATCCCCAAATTTAAGACTTCTTGAAATTATAATTAAGACTTTTCTCATACCATTTAAGGCATTTAAGACGTTAATGGCCTTATATTCAATGCAACTAAATTTAAGACTTTTTAAGACCCTGTATTTAAGATAACCCGTGGGGCAGGGCAATGAAACATTTTGTTAGTCCCGGGACATCAGGCTAGCGATTTTGCGAGCCCTGCGGAGCACTTTTTATGATGGATGGTAGGGGTGTGCGATATATATCGTCTGCGATAATATCGTAAGTGTCGTTTCAACAATGTGCGATTTGACATTATCGATATTTACTTAAAAATTAATGCCACCATGTTTTGTACATTCCACTTGCACCTGTGTCTTTTGCAGCTTCTCGTACTTAACGTGGTGTAGTCATGAGCTGCTAGTTCAAATTTAAAAATTGCTTCTACAAAAAAACGTTTCATCTGCAGATATGGTCTTGTTTAGGAATCTGCGCCTTTGTGCATGCGGACATCTGACTGCTAAGTAGGGATTGTGTTTCTCAGTTAATTTCCATGATCTAAATATTCTTATAAATGAAAAGTTTGTTGTCATTTGGAAGTGTGTAGGCTTTCTTGCATTATTATGCTGTTACATTATGATTATATATTCAGTGGCATGAAATGGTCTTTAAAATGACAATAATATCGCTTATCGCAATTATTTCTGGGGCAATATAACGCACAACAAAAAGCTGTTATCGTGACAGGCCTAATTTACGTAATTATGACATGTCACTATCCATATAGCATAGGATTATATACATTTAATTAAGTTAATCAAAGTTGAACTAAGACAAGAACGGGTTTTGGTTTTAGGACAACTTTGATGAAAGGTTTTGGTCCACTTCAAATGTTGACTACTGTATGTTATTGCATTAAAATGTTAATTATAACGTGTGGTGTTATGTTAATATGCTATTATTAAGTAATTACATTGTTATTATAGTTGTTACATATGGCACTTTAAAGCATTACATTGTTGGATCATTAGTTATGTTTAATATGTGGCACTTTATTTGTGTTAATATTAACTTTTTTGGTCAAAGTACATATGAACTTCTTTTTATTTCAATGTATCCTTATTTTTTTGTAAAGCACTTTACAAAAAGTTTTAATGGTGCTATAAAAAGAAAGTTTATTGTTCTCTTGCAATTATTTAAGTCAAGACAAATGTTTCTATAGCACTTTATACAACACAGATTGTGTCACAGTATCAAACAGGAAAATAACTTAATGTTGTAAAATGCATAGGTTATGTATATAAATTGAATTTCAGCTGGAAAGCAGCTCTAAAAAAGACAATAGTCTCATTATTCAGATTAATTTAGTCCAGTGTTAAAGGGGTAGTTCACCCATAAAATTTGTTAATTTTTTGGGTGAACTACCCCTTTAACACTGGACTAAATTAATCTGAATAATGAGACTATTGTCTTTTTTAGAGCTGCTTTCCAGCTGAAATTCAATTTATATACATAACCTATGCATTTTACAACATTAAGTTATTTTCCTGTTTGATACTGTGACACAATCTGTGTTGTATAAAGTGCTATAGAAACATTTGTCTTGACTTAAATAATTGCAAGAGAACAATAAACTTTCTTTTTATAGCACCATTAAAACTTTTTGTAAAGTGCTTTACAAAAAAATAAGGATACATTGAAATAAAAAGAAGTTCATATGTACTTTGACCAAAAAAGTTAATATTAACACAAATAAAGTGCCACATATTAAACATAACTAATGATCCAACAATGTAATGCTTTAAAGTGCCATATGTAACAACTATAATAACAATGTAATTACTTAATAATAGCATATTAACATAACACCACACGTTA
Source organism: Sinocyclocheilus anshuiensis (assembly GCF_001515605.1). Lineage (NCBI taxonomy): Eukaryota > Metazoa > Chordata > Actinopteri > Cypriniformes > Cyprinidae > Sinocyclocheilus > Sinocyclocheilus anshuiensis. The sequence goes on along the minus strand of NW_015547777.1, from coordinate 171,511 downwards.
TAATTAACATTTTAATGCAATAACATACAGTAGTCAACATTTGAAGTGGACCAAAACCTTTCATCAAAGTTGTCCTAAAACCAAAACCCGTTCTTGTCTTAGTTCAACTTTGATTAACTTAATTAAATGTATATAATCCTATGCTATATGGATAGTGACATGTCATAATTACGTAAATATTATATATAACTTTACACCATATTAACAAATAAAAGCTATATTTACAACAAACTCGAGAGTACTAGTTTTTAAAAATAGTAGTAATATCAATACATCAATGAATAGTTGAACAAAAATAAATATATGCAATCTTTCAAACTGATACTTGATAAAACATTTAACATTTTCCCGCGAGATTTAAAAAAAAACGTACGTTCGGAGTAAAAAAAACCAAAAACGTTTCGCAGTATAATTTAAAGCAAGACACTAAGAAAATACATGTTTCACAGTCAAGAAATCGTGTAAATATTATATAAACAGTCATTTCGAGGTAACGTAAGTGTTGTTTCTAGAAGCCAACATTTTGGCGCGCACGTCTGACGTCACGTTCAATGGAGGAGAATTTAAAATCCCGTTCTGAGCGCGCGCTGCACGCGTTAAAAACACCTCACGTAGCGATAATATGCGCTAATACAAATATAACAGTGTACTTGTGTTATATAATACAGCACTAGTGCAGTATAGCGATTTAACGTTAGTTTGGATCGCACCTTGAGGTGTTCCGGGCAGGAGTTGACATCTGATTCGGCGGGAGAGCCGCTGTTTCGGGTCGGCGAGGCGGTTCCGCTGCCAGATCCGGGGCTCAGAGTCACATTGTGCGCGTTTTCACCCCAGCGCCACGGATACACCATGAAGTCGCTGAATCCGGGGCTGGTGGGCATCAGAGAGTCCGCCGCTTTCGGTTTGATGGGAGTCGTCTTGATCACGGACACCAGGACTCTTTTCGGCGAGTCGTTACGAAATATCACTTGATGCTTGCTGTCAGCCATCGCAAATAACGTTCAGTTAAAATGGAGCGTAAAACCGTTAAGTTAAAAACAAACAAATCTAAGTGCAGTTAGAGGAATAACGTGCCGCCGCTGGTCGCTGTGTTATAGAGTCTGTCATTCCCAATGTTATCTTTGATTCCGTTGTTATCCAGCGATCTCTCTGCCAGGAGCTGCAACAGTGAGCCGAACTCACTCGGTAGTTTCCCGCGTTGGAAATCGCGCCCGAGCGCGGCGCCCAGCCAATCAGCGAAGAGGGCGTTACGGCGCCCGACAGCGAGCCAATGGCAGACGCCGTGGCATTCTCGCAGCCATCGCCTTGCCTTGACCTCGCGACACGTTTAAAATATGGCAGAGCGCGCGCGCTCTTTCTTGACAGACGCGACGGTTGTCCAATCACGTGACTCGTTTAACGTCTCCCGCGCATAATGTTTACATCGATTTAAAGGGAAAGTTACGCAATCAAACCGCCTTTTGTTTCATTGTGTTCCAGCAGCTGTCTCCACACAGCAAACATTTGATTCTAAGATAAAAGCCTCCCGCGTAAAAGTAACATCTGCTGTATTTCTTTCAGCGCCTCGACTAAAAAAATAAAAAATAATAAAAAAAAATTTTTTGAAATTGTTCGCAAGACTTTAGAATCATTTCCATGATTGAGGAATGTCTATTTAAAAGAATATAATTTTATTTAATTTTTAATGAGGTTGATTATTTATTCAGGAAACGAAGGATGAGCGAGTCGAACAATAAACCTGTTTTTGGTGTGATATTATAGAATTGCAATTCTTTTTGGGAGTCATGCATGCTTAAAATTAATTGCTATAAGAGCTGCAAACACCACAGACAGTCCCACCCAATATTCATAATGCAGTTCAACTTAAATCACAAGTTATACAGTTTTAGATTATTTTTAAACTATAAACAAGTGTATAACCAACTCTAAAGTGCCTAAAATCTAAAGTCATAAAGCTATTTCTAGTCAAATAAGTTTATTAGATCCGAGCTTAACCTGAACAATTATATTCACCAGTTTTATTCGAGTAAAATTAATTTTATTTTTAAATACTAGTTTTATTAATATTTTGAATCAGTTTATTTTATTTTTTAAATGTCTATATTGTTTGTATTTCAGTTTTATTTTAATTTAGTATAATATAAATATAACACTATTTTAGTAAAAAAAAAAATGAAAAAGATGTGTTGCCTCGGCAACTAGTTTTGATATTTTATTGCAGTCAACATTTATTTTAAGTAACAATTAAAGTTAACTTTAATAACCCTCATATTTATATAGAAATTACTAGTGGGTCCAAAAGCAAGTGCTGTTAAGAGAA
>NW_015547777.1:165174-167664 GCF_001515605.1 Sinocyclocheilus anshuiensis | reverse complement strand
AAAAAAAAAATGAAAAAGATGTGTTGCCTCGGCAACTAGTTTTGATATTTTATTGCAGTCAACATTTATTTTAAGTAACAATTAAAGTTAACTTTAATAACCCTCATATTTATATAGAAATTACTAGTGGGTCCAAAAGCAAGTGCTGTTAAGAGAAAGGCTAAAATCTGAATAAACATATGGAAACATATGTATAATGAGGTCCACAACCACATTTGCAATAGCAGAAAGGATTTATTAAAAGAGATATGACTCAAATAATTTCCTATTATGTGTGAAATAATCATGATTTAAATTTGCATTATTTACAGTAAAAAAAAAACAGTGCTTTTAGTCTAATCAAACTCCAGCCTATATACAGCGTTCAGTCACGATTAGCACAGTATGATTCACATTCGCGTGTAGTATTATTAATAAAGTACTAGCTACAGTATTTAAAAAACCAAAAACAATATTACAGGTCTAGTAGCATAATGCATAATGGCAAAGGCAGCTTCTGACATGATTCTGACATTTACAATGGCATAAAAAGTCAAACTTCACAGATGCTTAAAGCTCGGATTTAAAATAAACTCTCGATCAAATAACAATGCTTAACATCATCTGCCGATTTCTCAATAAACACAGTTTGAATATGGTTAATAGTAGATCACTTAAAGTAAGACTCGAGTGATATCAGTGCAGGGATGTTGGTCTTTTCAGCGCAGGAGAGGAGCTCGAGCTTTGGAGATGGAGTTACTGTAAAATAAGAAATACATTACAGACCAAACTTATACGAGCAGAACGACGAGCAGCACTCGTGCACATGCTCTAAACTCAGACGGACGCTGAGAAACGCTTTATAATTACAAAGCAGAAGGAAGTTAAAGGAGGAAATCTGATACCATGGTCTCTGAAAGCGCACCGATGGCATTGCGTGAAGCGCTTTCCTTCTTCGGGACAGAGATCGTCTATTACAGGTAAGGTTGGCAAAGAAAAACCCGTTAAAAAATTGAAGATGAAACTAATTTCTGATCTAAAATAGAAGCCCGTTTACAGCTGGTATTCACACATCTCAGGCAATGAACAATATTTTAAAATGTTTTTGAAAGAGTCTCTCCTGCTCACCAAAGCTGCATTTATTTGATTAAAAATACAGTAAAAATAGTGAAATATTATTGCAATGTAAAACAGCTGTTTTCTATGTGAATATGTGTTAAACTGTCATTTATTTCTGTGATGTGCAGCTGTATTTCCAGCATCATTACTCCAGTCTTCAGTGTCACATGATCTTCAGAAATCAGTATAATATTCTGCTCAACAAACATTTCTGATTATTATCAACGTTGATACAATGTTGAAACTGATACATTTTATTTGTCAGGATTCTTTGATGAACAGAAAGTTCAAAAGAACAGCGTTTATTTGAAATAGGAATATTTTGTAACATTATAAATAGTGATCGACCGATATTGATATTTTATAACCGATACCGATACCCCCGGTGAGTGAACAGCAATATGAAAGCGGCTTCACGAGTCTAATGATGAGCATAGACAACAGACATAGAATTAAATTTAGCGTTTTTATTTCCAACATGCGCTCATTCATGGCTGTATTATTTAACTCATGCAAAGTTGCGTCTTTATTGGGAGAGGACTTGACGGATTATTTTATGTGACTCCGACTTCATGAGATGATGAGCATATAGACAACAGAGAGCGAAAATAAATGTAGTAGGTCTAATATTTTCAAATGGAGAAAATAAATAAAGGAAAGGATTCATATCAACTTCATTTTAAACTTCAGTTTTAGTAGGTTTATAAGCTGTTTAATAGGCTCAAGAGTGAAGAATAATTCACTGGATAATGTTAATTCACGTTATTGGTAGACTGCACGTCTGGACATATCTGGACATATAAAATGCAATTACAAACTGTATATTGCCGGTAAAACTAAGATATAATTCTATTATGACTAGGAATTAGACTTAAAAGAAATAAAAGTACCATTCTGCTGTTGGAGAGTGTTGTGTTATAAACTACAGCAGTGCGCGTGCATTAAATCATTAACCGGTGCTAAACTGCTCACTGCATCATGTAATTAACAACTCGAACCATCAACAATCAAACTCACTTAGACAGCCAACGGTTTCTTTTCTACCCGTAATTTTTTATATCCATGCATGTGGTTACAGTAAAATCATATAAAACAGTGAAATCGCTCAGGAAATCTGTCCTGTCTAGCCTGCACTCGAGACGGTGACGTGTGAGCGCCACTGACAGACTCTTCACTCCTATTGGTTGTCGCTCGCGAAATTCGCTGTTCATTTGCATAAAGTTAAACAATTCTTAACGTTTGTCGCTTGACACGCCCACATTCTGTCGCCAACGGTCACTGTCGCTCGTGTCGCCGGAAGTCGCCAGCTCTCCATTGAAAATGAATGGGAGCATGTCGCTTTGTCGCTGTGTGTCGCTGGCAGTGTGAACGGGGCTTGAGGCAATACATTCT
>NW_015547777.1:156041-164198 GCF_001515605.1 Sinocyclocheilus anshuiensis | reverse complement strand
ATGGCGGCGTTTATCGGTGAATCCGATATTACAAAACCGATATCCGATTATTGTAAAATGCTTAAATATCGGTAAAAATATCGGTAAATCTATATATCGGTCGATCTCTAATTATAAATGTCTTTACTGTTACTTTTGATTAATTTAATGCATCCTTGATGAATAAACGTATTATTTTTTTAATCTTTCGAACTACAAACGGCGTTCAACATTGATAATAATCAGAAATGTTTCTCGAGCAGCATATTATTATGATTTCTGAAGATCATGTGACACTGAAGACTGGAGAAATGATGCTGAAAATACAGAAATAAATTATATTTTAACAGATATTCACATAGTAAGCAACTATGTCAAATTCTAAAAATAATTTCACATTTTCTGTATTTTTGATTAAATAAATGCAGCCTTGGTGAGCATAAAAACGTAAAAATGGTAATTATTCCAAACCTAAACTTTGCAGCTTTAAAAGCCTAAATATCATCATGCATACAACCAGGTGTAAACGGCTCCGAGTCATGCTCACAGACTGAGAGTGTAAGAGTCATTCAACGTGAATCATCCATCAGCAGAAGACAGTGTGCAAGCAAAGACAAGAGACGCCCGCTCAGTCCATCAGAGTCATGCAGGAAACCTGAAGACGGGACGGTTGGGCGTTAAAAGCCCGGATCACGCGGTCCGCTTTACACTTACTGAGCCGAGGGAACTCAGACTGTGGCCATAGAGCTGCAGTGAAACAGCAGAGGATCTCTGGGCCGCGTGCGGCTGACTGTTCACTGGGCTTAAGTGCTTTAAGTTCGACTGCTTGATGAAATTACTGTTGGCCACTGAGCCAGCGCTAACATCAGAAAACACGTGATCCTTTTCACAGGCCGTTACGTGCAAGCTGCCTAAAGATTTAGCGAGCCTTGAATGTAAAGGGCTGTGAAAGAAAAACGTCAACCATGAATATGAACGTCAGACTTACTCAAGTCGCTTTAATGCAAAAGGCTTAAAAACTCCGTGAAATACCCACCTACTGGTCCTGCTGGATCCAAGTGAAGCCCGGGTTCTTTTCCTTTTATCGGAGCTATGTGGAAGATGTTTTACAGATTATATGACAGACATACAGTTGATAAGATTTAGAACCCTGAACACGCAACTGCAGAATAATTCTGTTAAAAAGGAATATGACGTAAACAATAGAGCAGAATTCAGAAATGTTGTTTGTTTACATTTACAGCATCACACAAAGCAAAAGCTTTCAGTTACTGATGCTGCTGTAGAAATTTGCATAAAATACAATATGAAGTAAAAAATTAAAAAATATATAATTATCATTTGTGTGTGTATGTGTATATATATTTTTATTGTATATAGATATAATTAGGGCTGCACAAGTAATCGAATTTCTAATCTCAATTACGGATGCCACAATTACGTAATCGTTCAAAGCGGCAATTAATCGTTCAAAGTCCACTTATGTTATTCTGCACGCTTAAGATATGTTTTTTACTTTCTACATGTTATATTTAGGGTTTTTCCATTGTTTTTGTATAACATTATAATACCATTCATATTTTAACTTTTTTTATAATTTAAGGATGAAACCAATCCGATGTGTATTTGACATTTGAGGCTTAATACTATAGAAAAGCACTAAAAGTGTTATAGTTAGAGTGTTTTCAGCTTGTTTATTTTCATATAAAAATACGGCATGCAGTTGCATTAAACAATGGTATAAACATCATTCAATGTAAATTGTGATAATCATAATTAATAATCGCAATTACAATTTCAAGGGAATAATCGACAATTATGATTTTTGTCATAATCGTGCAGCCGTAGATATAATGGTAATTTTATATATAATTGATATTTTATCATTTGATGGTTTCATTTTATTTATTTATATATATATATATATATATATATATATGCTAGGGTTCTCAGGGTGGTTGCTAGGGTGTTGCTAGGGTATTTTGAGTGGTTGCTAGGGTGTTGCTATGCGGTTGCTAGGGTATTCTGGGTGGTTGTTAGGGTGTTGCTATGTGGTTGCTAGGTCCCCAGGGTGGTTGTTAGGTGCGGTTGCTAGGCTGTTGCGATGCGGTCGCTAGGGTATTTTGTGTGGTTGCTAGGGTGTTGCTATGCGGTTGCTAAGGTATTCTGGGTGGTTGTTAGGGTGTTGCTATGTGGTTGCTAGGTCCCCAGGGTGGTTGCTAGGTGCGGTTGCTAGGCTGTTGCTCTGCAGTTGCTAGGGCGGTTGCTAGGCTGTTGCTATGCGGTCGCTAGGATAGATATATAGAGTCAGATTATGGATAGATGAGTTTGAAGGAGTTTAAATGGGTTAGAAATAGTACATAGAAGGGAAGCTTGATTGAGTCTCAAGGGATTCTGGGAGTTTGAATTTTGACAAAAGTACTATTCATCTGAATTTCAATCTTTTCAACAAGGACATAACACAAACTTATTTAAACAAAGAAGAAATGTTACCTTAATGACTTTGATGTTGATTTGGTCTGAATAGTATTTTCTTCTAACCTGCAGGTAGAGAAAAAAACAAAAGTTCAGTGTGATGAAAACACGCAAAACGACTAAAAAAAAAAAAAAGGATGGAGATTTGATGCATTAGATGCATTGTGTTCTCTGATGACATTATCATCACGTGTGTTCATACGTGTAGCATTTGCTTCAAAATCATCCTTTAAAGCCTCAAATGAGCTACACGAAGGAGAAGAACTCCATAAGACCATTAGATGAAGAGAGAAAAACCTTGAGAGGAACCAGATCATCCTCCTCTGACAGCACATACATCAAACACGATCCAGTTACGTAACGTGTGTGATACCGGTCTTCTGTTCACTGAACGAATGATCAGATCGTGTGCAATGCGTTGTGATAAAGTAAGGACACATAAGGGAGCTTATTAAACCTGCAGCTCAACATTAACGCCGAAAGAGGATAAATACAATGATCAATGCATGACATATATGACACATTCACAAGCGCTTCAGCAAAATGCAATTAATGCACAGACAAATCAAGTCACATTATGTTAAGCCTGGTAAAACTCAACACTGAAGAGAAGTGTTTCACAAAGGAGCACAGTAATATTAAGGGTTTAATACACGTTAAGATCTATTAACGGCAGCATGCGAGTCAATGTTCAATACCACAGGAAATAATTTTGTAAATTTACAAAATGTAAAGATTACACGTTAACAGATTAAAGTGGGATTCACTAACTAACCTTGCTATAGACCAATTATAGGTTTGTAAACATTCAGGATGCGCGCGCATCATGGTTGCAGAAAACCTTTACGGATAGAGAATTCACGGATAGGGTACAAAATAGTTAGGTTCAAAAAGATTATAAATTATATTGATTAGATGTCATTTTCAAAATTACAAGAGCTTGTCACCCAGTGATAAGCACTGTTATTCAACGAAATTGACGTTAGAGCGTGGGATAGTCTTAGAGATCCGAAACAGGGGTGACGTTTTTTGTGGGTGGAGCCTATCTGGAGGCAGAAAACGACGGTTTTCAAGCGGCAGTCTATGGAGCCATGGAATAAAAAAAATAGGTAAATTTGATTTTATATTTCAAAATTCTGACGTTATTCTCGCAGTTCCGAGATTATATCTCACAATTCTAATAAGGAAAAGCAACTCGTCATTCTCTCTTTTCCCCTCGGCTCTTGTAGCTTTTTTCCTTCAGATTTGACAAACTCACTATTTTTGAGTTAAGTCGAGTTATAAATGGAGAATGGAGAAGAACCTACGATATCGAACCCGTGGACGCTCTGGACTGCCTCTTACTCTTCAGAGCTCTCAGTTTGTCGCCTTGCGTGAGTCTTCCGCACTCCTCTTCCTCCTCCTCAGTGTGCTAACCAGTGAAAAACACAACCTGGTTAACAATCACTCGAGCAACGGCACGTAAAAACAAAAACGGCATGTTGATCTTTTCCATGTCTAAGTGGACAGACACAAATTGGGATGTTCCAGAATAAATAGATTTACTCACCATCTCACAGGCTGTTTTCCTCTGTGAAATGTTCTTGTTTGTACAATTAATGGAAATATCTTCCACTCCTGATAGGATTCCAGCCACTAGTGTTTTACTCGAGCCGTTTTCCTGCTCATTTATTTTTTGCCGGTACAAATCACCCTCTGTCCACAGACTCGCCTGCTTTCTGTGACATTAAGACATGCATACATTAATATGAAGAGCAGAAAATCCCATGCAGATTGGTACACGGATTCATTGCTTTGCATCAAAGACTCACTCGTCGATGAAGTTCTGCTGAGGTCCGATGATCGAACCGGGCCTGCAGATCCTGATCCACGCGATGGCTTCAGCTGCCGTCAGTCTGAAGTGTTTCATCATATAACAGCCAATCAGTGTCCCTGTTCGGCCCAGACCGGCTGAAACACACGGTGGTTTGGCCTGTTAATATTTCTAACGGAACCAGGAAGACTCAGATCCACTGATGAAGTGAGATGGCTGAATCATGCAATAAAATGAATGCAACAATTATATGGGGATTAGTGCAGAATAGGCCATTTTTTTAAATAGGCATTAAAGTGCACTATCCAAACTTAAATTGAATACTTTGGAATACAGATCTAAGGTTGGTCTCTTTTTAAAGAAGAAAATCAGCAGATTATTGCAAAAGTTTTTTTCAAAAAAATTAAAGTATCAAAAAGTGATAGAAGTTTAAATTTACTGTAAAGAAAATGCGCTATACTAATTTTATTTTATATATAGTAAATATTTTACATAACAGGTTTTACTCAAATTGGTATAAAATTAAAGCCTTGTCTAAATAAGTTATGTTCCAAATTTGAAGTTGATATGAAAAAAATTGAGGTTCCTGGGAGATTTTATTTAGGGCATTATACCACAAACAGCCACCAGGTGCCATCCAAACTCCATTGAATTTTTTAATGCATTTTTCTGTCACAAATGTCTAGATTTCTCTGTAAATATTACTTCATCATATCTCAAAATAACCACAATATATGGAATCCTGAGACTCAGACCTTTCCAATAATATGTATTTTGTCAAGATTATAAAAAGGTTTGATTGTAAAATACCGTAACGCATTTTGTAATATGACACTTGACTCCGCCCACTAAGGGGGAGAAGACCGCCAAAAGATTTTAAAGTACCATTTCCATGGTAACGCAATGTCCGATTTCAAAATGGTTTTCACAGGATGAGCTTCTAAGCTTTTAAATGATATATAATTTATGATGATTACTAAAAGGTTTGATTAAGAAAAAGGACAACAACAAAAAAAAGAGCGGCAAGAGTCCCACAGGTGGGACGGTGACAGTTAAAGGGTTAAAGTAGGGCTGTCAATTTAACGTGTTGTAATAATTAATGCATTAAATGCAGTGCCCCGTCCAGACCTGTCCGTCATCTTCCACTGATGCAGTGTCTGATGAACATGAGGAGTCTATTAGAATGCAGTTAAATGAGCCTAAAATTCAAGATATGAATTTTTCTCCAATATCTGCATGAACGCAAATGTGATCTTATACAGCAATTCAATAAACAAGTTAATACGGATCAGCTGATCACAGAACCGTGCTTCACTGAAATATACGCATGACAATCGCAGCTCCTACCTAATCGCGATTTATCGCCTTTGCGATTTAATTTAATAAACAAAATTCGCATTCAAAGCTTGCAGTTCGTCACTTTCGCCAAAATGGCTCAACGATTTTTTGACGTCACATCGTACTTCATCTTCTCATCAAATCTTCTGACCAATCAAACGCTCTCTAGAAGCCGAAGCGCCCGCCCCCTACACTATAAATAGACGCTGAAGCTGCAGCTGAGATCGGTCGCTTGTTCACAGTGTAGTATTTCCTGTACAGTGAATGGCTCGAAGTGCACAATGTAGGTGATAGGGAACGATTCAGACAGTTTAAATATGCTTTCGATTGGTGCAAATGAGGTCTGGTTTCACGTTGTTTCACGCGAACCGCGGCAGCGCGCGCAGTCAGATCCGGACTTTGGATCCGGTCCAGAGACGCGATCGCACGGAGCGGATCATATGCGCGAGTCGGCATATATTAAAAACTTTTACAACTACACAGCCTCAGCATGATTGTGATCACTATTTTGTTTTACTAAGAGTTTCATATTGAATCTAGGGGGTAATCTATTAAGACTGTGGCTGTCAAATGCGGCTTTACCGAGCTCAACGGCTCTGGCCCGAGCAGATATAAACAAAACGCTATTGGCTATTTTAAAAAGTGGGTGGGGCTGCTCGATATGTCCCACCCTCTCTTCCTGTTTCAGTTGAAATTACGTCACCACATAGAATAATGCTGCGTGTTTCAAGGCACTTCAGGGGACCTTTAAAGGAGTAGTTCACTTTCAGAATGAAAAGACGACATTTTGAAAAATGTTAGTATCCAAACAGTTGATGGAGGCCTCAGCCACAGGAGGCCTTTATTCACCCCCCGGAGCCGTGTGAGGCACTTTTTTTATTATGGATGGACGCGCTTTATTGGACTTCTTTTGGACTATTGAAAAATAACACCCATCCACTGCCATTATGAAGCTTGGAAGAGCCAGGACATTTTTAAATATAACTCTGATTGTATTCGTCTGAAAGAAGTCATATACACCTAGGATGGCTTGAGGGTGAGTAAATCATAGCCTAATTTTATTTTTTTTTGGGTGAACTGTCCCTTTAAGCTTGAAAAACCCGAACCTTTACAGTGGACCGCAATGGCTCCATCAGCATTCTCGCAGATGTTCAGGAACTTGGTGACGATGGCGTCGTTGGGCGCACTGCCGTCTACAAAGAACAGGTCGTGGTGCTTGAAGCCCATGTCTGTGAAACGCTTGGCGTCGTACATTTTCTTGTTGAGCCGGATGATGGTGGTGATGTTGTGCTTCCTGAAGTAGGGGAAATACGCTTCAGGGGCATGAAGAGGGTATCCTGATGGAAAAAAAAAAGTATATATGTTTCCAGTTTTTATTTTAAACCATTAGAATAATGGGTGATCAAGCCAATCCATATGCACCATTCTCAATTTTGCTATTTGGATGAGGGCCGCTGAAAGCCAAAAACTTTCCTGGAATTATCCAGTTGAAATCTCCATTTTCTGCCCGCTGGAAAAAATAATAAAGCAGCATCATCAGTCAGAGTGTGGCTAAACTCTTTAATAGTGATCGACCGATATTGATATTTTATAACCGATACCAATTATTTGCATGTTTATGTGCCCGATAACCGATATGCAGAACCGATATTTATTTACTGTTATAAAGTAAATAAATGACTGAGTAAAGTAAGTCCATGCTTCACTTTGGTTTTTTCCTCCTTTTAGTCATTTTAAAAAAAGTGTTGAAAATGAGCAGTCTTTCATGTTAAATTTAATCTTCATATTACAACAATAAAAAAACATTTTATTTAAAGCATCAGCAGCAACACCAATATTAACAATAAGCAAAATAAATGTAGAAGGTCTAATGTTTTCAAATGGAGAAAATAAATAAAGGATTCATATCAACTTCATTTTAAACTACAGTTTTAGTAGGTTTATAAGCCGTTTAATAGGCTAAAGAGTGAAGAATAATTCACTGGATAATGTTAATTCACTGAATAATATTCTCTGGAATATTGAAATCTAAAACAAAACATCGTATTTTATTGCATTTCTCAACTGGCATGTTATATCAGAATTACTAATAATGGTTTTGTCGTTCTAGATTATGAAATGCCTGCTGACAGCACAGTTTATCTATGCATTTACACAGAACTATATTCAAACTGCGATAACTCGTGGAGATAATAAATAATTAATTTCCATAGAGTTGTATCTATTTAGATGTTTATTAACGAAATAATGGTTATATAGTAAATGTTAATACAATTTAGGGTGTTTTAAACAAGTGAATCTTGTTAAAAGTTACATGCGGTGGCCGTGCAAAATATGAAAGCGGCTTCACGAGGCTAATGATGAGCACAGACAACAGACAGAGAATTAAATTTAGCGCTTTTATTTCCAACATGCGCTCATTCATGGCTGTATTATTTAATTCATGCAGCGTTACGTCTTTATTCGGAGAGGACTTGACGGATTATTTTAGCTTACGTGACTCCACCTTCATGAGACGATGAGCATATAGACAACAGACAGAGAATTAAATT
>NW_015547777.1:152493-155988 GCF_001515605.1 Sinocyclocheilus anshuiensis | reverse complement strand
GATGCGCGTTAAATATTGCATGCGATTTATCGTGCAGCCCTAGTAGAAACTCACCTCATAATGTTCGTATTCCTCCACAGTAAACTTTGAGAAATCCAGCCAGCCGAACTGGAGAGCCTGAAACACACAACATGCGATCATCAGGAACAGCGGATCAGCAAACACGCCTGATGAAGCTTCAGAGAGACTCTGGATTACCTTGTGAACGGCCCGTAGACAGTCAAGGATATTCAGATTGTACATGCAAGCTCCAAAAGATGCATCTCTGTTGAATGCAATGAAAAATTAAGTCAAAGGTGAACAGAAACCTAGAAATTAACCAAAAGAAATAAGATGCACGGTTACTACGGATTTAAATACATTTAGTATTTTCCCTGAGGCCGACGTGTATTTTTTGTGGACAGAAAAACTTGCTATCTCATGAAATGCATGTTCTTAAATAACGAAGGGGATACATTTTAATTACCGAAAAGGAAGATAAGATCCATTTTGAGAGACCAGAAGGCTGTACGCTTCTTCTGGGGTTTTCTGTAGATGCATTACCTAAAAGCGGACAAAAGTGACTTTTCCACATCTAAATATCAAAATAAACTACAAGCAATGTATTCCTTGCATATACATGCTAAACCATTAGAAAAATGTAGAATATTTCATCAGGTTGCACTTTCATGAAAGTGAATTCTTTAGGCTAAATGGACAGTAAATATAAAGCTGGACTGGGAAACTTGCAGCATAAGAGCCGATCAAATACGCAGCATTGGCTTGTTTCTTTCGGTCACCACAGGTATAAAACACAATTGTCTTCTTTGCAAGCGCACAAGACTGTTGAATTAGAAGAGCACAAATTTAAAAGCATTTCAATACAATTACAACAACACTTGCATGCAAAGACTGTGTTTAATGTGCCAGCATAATGAAGCGTCATTACCTTCAGCTTCTTGTTGAGTTTGCAACAGAAGCGATAAAACATGGCCAGGTTGAGCGGGCCAAAGTCTGCATAGAAGCTGTTCAAATATAAAAATCAAAGAGGTCATTGATAAAGGTCTGGTGCAATCCATAGAAACCATATGTACATTTAACAGGCTGTTCTACGGGGAAAAACACAATATTATGCAAAATGTGCATGCATGTTTTATCATATTTGATCCCTCAAAAGATCCTGAGGATCAGATTTGAGACTCTAAAGCATGATTGATGGAGAATCAAGTAAAGCTGAGCTGCTTCAGTCCAGCAAGTGTTCATCTGGAGATATTACTGCAGTTATCCTGATGCTTACTTGATAAAAATCAGTCAAGATTTGACACGAGAAGCTCCAGCTGAAGCTGGACGTTTGTACAATTACACTAAGAGTCCAAACTATCAATCAGAGACAAAAGGCATGGAGTAGATTGAGTGTGACAGCTAACTTTCCATCATTTAAAGACCTTTCATGCATCAATGCACTTTATAGTGTTTATTGAATTATACTGTCTCTAATCATGAGCCATTCGACAGTATTTTAGAAGTAATGCATAATGGCATGCTCACTTCTCATAGGAAAGCTCTTCATCGATGCAGAAACAGTGTCTGTCAGGAGTGCTCTTCACCTTCTGATGAAGAAGAGCAAAATACAGCTGATCTGAAAAACACATGAAGCCAAACTATAAGGCAATCTCTCACAATTAATGTACTTCCTGCAGATTTCATGCAGTCTGTGAATGTAAACACGTATGAGTCCATGTATTAGTTTGAATCCGCGTACCGGAAGTGAGTTCTCAGAACTAATCATGTGCATGATTAAAAAAATAAAAATAAATAAAAAATATGAGCCTCACCTTTAATGAACTCGACGCAGTTTGACAGAGCACACGTTTCTATTGTAACGTTGTTCCGGAGCATTATTTAATCTCGGTTTAGTTTAATAATAATAATAAAGCCAAAACACATTTACACATTCAACCAAAACAGTCTAATTTAGGTCGACACTTCAAGAAATTATGCAGCGAATTTAAAAGAATGTAAAATATCTAATTTTTACTTGTCGAACCGGTTTTACGCAATAAACCCTGCATTAAAAATATTTAAATTAGAACTATGAAATAAAATAACGCCACGCGAGCGATCTCCCTCTCGCCTGAAGTCTGAATAAAGTTCAGTTTAAAATCCAACGCAACGTTAAACCGTTTCCCGGCGCCTGATTGGCTCAAAGCCACGTCAATCACATGAAGCTCCTCCCTCCATAATTTAAATTGAGCAGCAGGCAGGCACGCTGCCCAAGCCGTTGCTAGGAGAGGAGAGCTGATTGGCCAATAGAATCTCACGTCACTCTGACTGAAAGCTTTGATCCGCTATTACACTCATTTCGCGGTGAGCGAACAGAACAAAGCAGCTCGTTCCGTCTCTAACGTTACACAGACACCATTAGAGAGTCATCCTGACATATAATCAACGATAATCGCTACATAAACAGCGCTTAGTTTGTGATGTGATCTCATGTTTCGTGTTAAAACGACCATTCCGTGCTGTAAACCGCCAAACTAACCCCTGACAGGATTTGTACGACGACCGGTTTAACCCTTTGAGGCAGTTCCGGCAGCGTCTGTAGTTTGTTTACCTGTGATACGAAGGTAAATATCGCTCTTGGACTCTGTCTGCTTCCTCAGAGACGCGCGGAGTCTCTTCTTCGACTCGCTCCGTCGCTCACTCTTGCGCTTCATGCCTCGCTACGCGTGAAAAGATGGCGTTTCAAACGCGAACGCGCGATGGAACAAGCATTTGCGCGTTGGTTTGCGTAGTCCGGCTCCTAACGGCTCCACGCGCTGCAGACCAAACTATATTTGCAGCCAGTTGTCCTGCCAGTGACGTAGGGAAGGCAAGTTTGTTCTAAAAGCCTTGCGAGTGACGTCACTGCGCCGCCATCCCTCTGCCCAACATCCGGGCATAAAAAGACTTGTAATATTTTTTCACGAATATAGAGTTTTTGATTAATGACTCAATGGTTTGTACACTCTGGCATGTTTTTGTAAAATATTGTATATTTTGTTCTGGTTAATAACAATAATAATAAATAAATAAATAATAAAAAAAAAACATCCGGGCACCGACAAGGTTTTTTTTCTGATGACTTTGGCCTCGTTTACACTGCAGGTCATTATGGAAGGATATTCCGGACTATTTTCAAAGGGAATTGTATCTTCAATTGCGTTTTCCATATGTGGACGCACAGTGACTGCCAAATTTCAAATTAAAAAGCAAAGTCCATTTGCAACTGTATTTCCCATGTCTTAGGAGTTATGAGCCTGTCATATTTAAATAGCAATATTAATTACCACGTCTGCTTTTTCACTCTCGCTGCATGTAACCTGCCAAAACTCAAATGGAATCGCAATTCATTTTGCATTTGAATTTCCGATGTCTACATGGAAAGCTGCCAATCATCGTCAGGGGCAGGACTATACTATGGGGCGTGTTTGTATTGGGAGGGGACGTCACTCCAAGAAGACCGTGCCGAATGCT
>NW_015547777.1:139495-151756 GCF_001515605.1 Sinocyclocheilus anshuiensis | reverse complement strand
TTTCTCGATAAAAATCAGTCAAGATTTGACACGAGAAGCTCCAGCTGAAGCTGGACGTTTGTACAATTACACTAAGAGTCCAAACTATCAATCAGAGACAAAAGGCATGGAGTAGATTGAGTGTGACAGCTAACTTTCCATCATTTAAAGACCTTTCATGCATCAATGCACTTTATAGTGTTTATTGAATTATACTGTCTCTAATCATGAGCCATTCGACAGTATTTTAGAAGTAATGCATAATGGCATGCTCACTTCTCATAGGAAAGCTCTTCATCGATGCAGAAACAGTGTCTGTCAGGAGTGCTCTTCACCTTCTGATGAAGAAGAGCAAAATACAGCTGATCTGAAAAACACATGAAGCCAAACTATAAGGCAATCTCTCACAATTAATGTACTTCCTGCAGATTTCATGCAGTCTGTGAATGTAAACACGTATGAGTCCATGTATTAGTTTGAATCCGCGTACCGGAAGTGAGTTCTCAGAACTAATCATGTGCATGATTAAAAAAATAAAAATAAATAAAAAATATGAGCCTCACCTTTAATGAACTCGACGCAGTTTGACAGAGCACACGTTTCTATTGTAACGTTGTTCCGGAGCATTATTTAATCTCGGTTTAGTTTAATAATAATAATAAAGCCAAAACACATTTACACATTCAACCAAAACAGTCTAATTTAGGTCGACACTTCAAGAAATTATGCAGCGAATTTAAAAGAATGTAAAATATCTAATTTTTACTTGTCGAACCGGTTTTACGCAATAAACCCTGCATTAAAAATATTTAAATTAGAACTATGAAATAAAATAACGCCACGCGAGCGATCTCCCTCTCGCCTGAAGTCTGAATAAAGTTCAGTTTAAAATCCAACGCAACGTTAAACCGTTTCCCGGCGCCTGATTGGCTCAAAGCCACGTCAATCACATGAAGCTCCTCCCTCCATAATTTAAATTGAGCAGCAGGCAGGCACGCTGCCCAAGCCGTTGCTAGGAGAGGAGAGCTGATTGGCCAATAGAATCTCACGTCACTCTGACTGAAAGCTTTGATCCGCTATTACACTCATTTCGCGGTGAGCGAACAGAACAAAGCAGCTCGTTCCGTCTCTAACGTTACACAGACACCATTAGAGAGTCATCCTGACATATAATCAACGATAATCGCTACATAAACAGCGCTTAGTTTGTGATGTGATCTCATGTTTCGTGTTAAAACGACCATTCCGTGCTGTAAACCGCCAAACTAACCCCTGACAGGATTTGTACGACGACCGGTTTAACCCTTTGAGGCAGTTCCGGCAGCGTCTGTAGTTTGTTTACCTGTGATACGAAGGTAAATATCGCTCTTGGACTCTGTCTGCTTCCTCAGAGACGCGCGGAGTCTCTTCTTCGACTCGCTCCGTCGCTCACTCTTGCGCTTCATGCCTCGCTACGCGTGAAAAGATGGCGTTTCAAACGCGAACGCGCGATGGAACAAGCATTTGCGCGTTGGTTTGCGTAGTCCGGCTCCTAACGGCTCCACGCGCTGCAGACCAAACTATATTTGCAGCCAGTTGTCCTGCCAGTGACGTAGGGAAGGCAAGTTTGTTCTAAAAGCCTTGCGAGTGACGTCACTGCGCCGCCATCCCTCTGCCCAACATCCGGGCATAAAAAGACTTGTAATATTTTTTCACGAATATAGAGTTTTTGATTAATGACTCAATGGTTTGTACACTCTGGCATGTTTTTGTAAAATATTGTATATTTTGTTCTGGTTAATAATAATAATAATAAATAAATAAATAATAAAAAAAAAAACATCCGGGCACCGACAAGGTTTTTTTTCTGATGACTTTGGCCTCGTTTACACTGCAGGTCATTATGGAAGGATATTCCGGACTATTTTCAAAGGGAATTGTATCTTCAATTGCGTTTTCCATATGTGGACGCACAGTGACTGCCAAATTTCAAATGAAAAAGCAAAGTCCATTTGCAGCTGTATTTCCCATGTCTTAGGAGTTACGAGCCTGTCATATTTAAATAGCAATATTAATGACCAGTCTGCTTTTTCACTCTCGCATGTAACCTGCCAAAACTCAAAAGGAATAGCAATTCCTTTTACATTTGAATTTCCGATGTCTACACGGAAAGCAGCCAATCAATGTGAGGGGGCGGGACTATAATAGGGGGCGTGTTTGTATTGGGAGGTGACGTCACTCACGCTCTGATCAATGGAGGTAATCGGTAAAGGCTCCACTAACCTAACCTTTATCATTTTATATCTAAACTAAAGCATTCATGTACGAAGAACAAATAATCAAATGTAAAAAATAACTTAAGTGTGTTCATTACAAATACATTGATTATTAAAACTACAAAAGCAGTTCAATGAAGTGCAGCGAGTGATTCCCTCTTCTTTTATTGTTAGATTAATATTAATTAACCTATAATAATTATTATATATTAATAAATATATAATAATAAATTATTAATGGTACAGACGTCCTATACTGTAATGCACGGATGTAATATAATGTTACACATCAGATGTTTTTCCCCAAATGTTCCCCAAGCGTTCACTTAAGACAGAACAGGTTATGTTTGCGTGAATACTGAAATACTGTAATTCTGTATATGTGTGTATGTTTATCGTGGTCGTAACTTCTTAATATGGGTACGGAACAGATGTTACAGGTAATAACTTGATCAAAAATTCATGGCACCAAATGATTTTTAAGTCAGTTAATAAGTTGAAACGACAATTTGATTCAACTTAACTCTTGCTTATAATGCCATTTTAGGCTTCGGCTACTTTTTCAATGAATATACAAATGAATACAATTAATTTTATTTATTTTTTTGTTGCAAAATTTTAATTTATTTATTTTCAACAAGCTGCAACCTCCTGCTCTCTCTCGTGAAGCCAACACGGAAGTGACAAACTGTAATTCATCGACTGGCCGCTAGTCCCGCCTCTTTGCCCATTTTCGATTATCCGGGAGTGACGCGTGGTGACGCGCGGCCAAGATGGCGACGGCCGGCTCCGCCCACTTTTGAGCGTCAAAAACGCTCTTCGGAAATCTACGGGTGACGTCACGGACACTACGTCCATGTTTTTATACAGTCTATGGTTCTAACACTGCATCCCCAGCCCCCCCATTTTATCTCGGGCTACACGACAGGGGGTGCTGTAGCACCCCTACTTCCCGCGGTACCGCCTGTTATTACTCAAATCTACAATAATAATGCTAAAGAGCTAACCTTAACTGGACATTCCACAAGGCAACTTCAAAAATTAAAAACGCCAACAAAGCAACTACTTTATTAACGTTAATGTTACGTGACGTTCGACAACGAGGCTTCGAAGCTTGTATTTAAAAAAAACGAAAAATTTCTCAGTGAAGCACTGTACCGGAGCTTGATTCGTTTTGCCAAAACCACGTGATCTGTGACGTCCGAAGCTTCGTTTTCACACACAACCACGTGACTGCTTCGTATTCTGATTCAAATAACGCGAACCACTTCAAGTGTCACTCACGTCTTTGAAAAGAATAAATCATAATACGAATAAATATTTGCATGTTTAGTGTAATGTTGTATTAATTCCTGGTTCACAGACACTTTAACTGACCATTCTATGATAATCTTCGGTTATTTTGATCATAGCCTATTGCATAAGGTCATCTGATTGGCTGACGCCTGCGTTGGCGCTTGAAAAGTTGAAAAGTTTTCAACTTCTGCCGCGAGCAACGGACCCACAATTCATTTCGCCAACGCTTGACGTCACTCCATTCAAAGTAAAGAGAGGCGTTGACTCTGACGCCCCGTATGAATGGGGCGTAAGAAAGCTGTAAAAACTGTGAATCTGTTCAAAAGATACATTATTGGCTTGCTCCCTGGCATTTGATTTAATATCATTTTGTTATTAATAAAACCGACAAGTTGATACACTTAATAAAAAATCCCCTCATTTTTGGAAGCAATGAAAGAATACTTCCAGAGTTAATATTTGATGGCATTGAAATATTTACTTCCTCTTGTAATGATAAAAATATAAGACACATTTTTCAATCAAAATATAAAATCTCCCCTAGAGGAAAATTCTTTTGGAATGCAAAAACTTCTGATATTAATTGGAAAGCGGCCTGGTCAAATCCTTAGACCAGTTTGGAGTAGACGTCACAGTTACATCACATGCAGCTGCGTGAGCATTGTGGTGGCAGACAAACACTGCGAGCAAGAAACAGTTAATTAATCGTGATTTACGGACTTGCTTTTTGAGTTGCAAAGATATAGGAATAGAAAACATAGCACATTTATGATCAGAAAACCCATTGTCCACTATCTCCAGATCATAAAGAGAAATTCCATATGATAACACAAGATCAAGAGTATGACCACTTTGGAACAATTTCATCCAAAAAATCTGAAATCTCATTTAAGAAGTCTGCATTGTATTTAGGAGGGCGATATAACAAGGCAATCAATAGTGGACTATTTAGTTCAAGTATAAACAGTTGCAGCTCAAAACTTCTGTATTTATTTTGTACTATTTGGCGATGAGAAAGTTTGTCTTTAAAAATAGAAAGTAATCCGCCGCCCCTGCCAGTTAAGCGAGGCGAATTTAAAAACAAACAGCTTGAGGGTAAAAGTTCCGAAAGAGGGCTTGAATCACCGATGGTAAGCCAGGTTTTCGTAACACATAAGCAGTCCAACTCGCGCGAGGTAAAAAAGTCATTTATAATAAAAGTCTTATTTACCACCGATCTTGAATTTAGTAGACCCATCCTTAACCGAAGCGGATTGTCCGTTAGCTCCTTTGACTGCCGCAACTGAGGAAACGTGCGAAGATGGTTGAAGCACACTCGACGGTAGATTTGGGGAGAGCCATAAA
This sequence comes from Sinocyclocheilus anshuiensis, assembly GCF_001515605.1. NCBI lineage: Eukaryota > Metazoa > Chordata > Actinopteri > Cypriniformes > Cyprinidae > Sinocyclocheilus > Sinocyclocheilus anshuiensis. The sequence goes on along the minus strand of NW_015547777.1, from coordinate 146,882 downwards.
CACAAGAGGTCACCGTGGCTGGGACCAGGGGATATGATAGATCCAGGGAACGCCAGCGAACAGAATAGTCGCCGACCGAACACCTCTCCCGAAGTCCCAAAGGCCGCACACCAGACTGCAGAGCCAGTCTGCAGACTGCAGACTGAGCAGTGGGCAGCCATTTATGCTGCGGCGCCCGGGGAGCAGTTGGGGGTTCGATGCCTTGCTCAAGGGCACCTCAGTCGTGGTATTGAAGGTGGGAGAGGGCGCTGTACATTCACTCGCCCCACCTACAATCCCTGCCTTGGGTTACGAGTCCGACTCTCTAACCATTAGGCCACGACTTCCCCAACCGTGGGGAAGTGTTTCTGAAGCAACAGAACCTAGGCTACTGTAGCACCTGTACAAGAACAAAGTTGGCGCGGCGACGCACGTAGTTCAAAAAATTTTTTTTTAAAAATGACGCTGCAGTTCCACGGCAGCTGCGGAGTGCAAAAATAAATGCAAAAAAGAAATTTACGTGCCCTGCACATGAAATGCAGACAATAGCCTATAGTAGCCACAAATTAATAAGGGCAGCGGCTATTTACACTAATGCTGCCTTCACGTCCTATCTGAATTATCATAAATACGAGTTTCCTAATTGGAAATTATGCTGCATTCACGTCATATCGTAATTATCGTAATTTCGAGATGACAGCACGTGACGTTCTACTCGGAGCTGTTCACGTCCTCGGACTCTAAATTATGCTTTTCTATGGCAACACTATCAACGCCTAAACAGAGCCTGCGGTGGTCACGTGGTACAAGTCGTAGCTCTCAGAAAACTCCCAGTTCACAAGTTGTAATTACGAGTTCTACAAGGACGTGAACGCTTTTTACAAGTTGGAATCTTGTAATTATGGGAATTCCAATATTTTCACTCAAGTTGCATTTACTACTGGGAAATTTTTTTGATACCAGAGTTTCCGAGTTGGGCGGGTCTTAAACTTTAAACATGGTGGAGGGGACAACCATTGCTGCTGTCAATGCTGTTCTCACAACAACTACATCCCTTTGTCTTGTCGCTAAAGTAGCTAGTGTATTTATAGGCTAGATATGAACGATCATTCGAAGAATATTGTATTTTTTATAAGCAATGAAATAAGCATGTATTTGACCGAAATTCCAGAATTCAATTCAAGTTTATTTGTATAGCACTTTTCACGATACAAATCGTTGCAAAACAACTTTACAGCAAATTAAGTTTCTACAATATTTAGTGGTAGCTTATCAGTGGTGACTGTCAGTTAATGTACATATGGCAGAAATGTACGGAAAAATCTATTAAAGACGTAATCAATTAAAGATTTAATCAAACAGACGATGAACACTATTAACAGCAATTATTATATAATGCAATCAAACTTATAGCAAAATATGGTAGTTCTGTATGTTGTTTCAGGGTTGGCATCATCTGAGGGGTTGGAATCATCACTTCTCAGGTGTTCTGGATCCAGACTGAAGCTTGTGTAAATCCTAGTTACCACAGGATGTCAATCCCGTGGCAAAAACAGAGAAACAAATAGAGACATAATTAGCGTAGCTGCTGTTCCAACCAAGCGAAATTGATTTGTTTAACCCAAACTAAAGAATAATAATGTGCATTTGATCAGATATAACTGCAGTAAAAGAATTGGTCATCCAATCTTTTACATTTTTTACACACTCTGTTAGCTTAGATAATTTAGAAGTTTCATCTGGTCTTGTTGAGCTATATAGTTGAGTATCATCAGCATAACAGTGGAAACTAATCCTGAATTTTCTAATAATATTACCAAGGGGCAACATGTATATTGAAAATAGCAGAGGACCTAGGACAGATCCTTGTGGCACTCCATATTTTACTGGTGATAATTGAGATGACTCCCCATTTAAATGAACAAAGTGCTAGCGATCGGACAGGTAGGATCTAAACCATCTTAAAGCCTGCCCTTGAATACCTGTATAGTTTTGTAATCGATCTATGAGTATGCCATGATCTATGGTGTCGAACGCAGCACTAAGATCAAGTAAAACTAGCAATGAGAATGAGAATTGCAATGAGAATTGTCAGCAAACTGCATGTGTAGCGCGGTGAATGTTTATGATAGTCAACCAATGGGATGCTACATTTTATTCTTTCCGACATTAAAGCACTTGAATACGACAAGCTCGTAATCACGACTTCATAAGTGGGAAGACAGGAGACCCACAACCTCAGTCTGTCAGTAGCGAGCCCATTGTCGACCTTCTGGACAAGATGATGAGTGAGCTTCAAGTTTTAAAACAAGCAGCTGTTAGTAAGAGTAAACCTCTTGTTGCACATACTCAAAACCCTCCTATCGTAAAACATGGCCCACCGACAGCAAAGACAAGCAGGATGCTTCCAGGCCATTCGAGTCAACAACAAGGCTTCCACCCTCAGCCACCTCTTTGAGCCAGTCCAGGATATCACCCAGAGCAGTACAAGAGTTACCTTCAAGGTGAGCCTGCAGCGATCTCACAGTCATACCTGCTGATGAGGGCCCACACGAGAACTGTAATCGATCCTTGATACCAGATTCCTCTACCTTCTGAGCCGACATACCGAGGTCCGATGCCATTAATTCCCTACTTCTGTCGCAGAGACCCCAGTGAGTTCGCTAGGATGAAGATAGCTTTAGAGAATCTACTGGCTCCAGATGGGACGGAGCTCTTCACCAAATCCTAGTGGATCACTTGAAGTTGGAAGAGGTAAGGTTGATAGCAGATTCATATCTGAACTCCTCCAGACCTTACAGCGATACCATGGTGGCTCTTAATCTAAAGTTTGGCCAGCCCCATCAGATGGCATTGAATAAAATAGCCAGTGTTATGGACTCGCCTGATATTCGATGATCAAGCTGCCTTTGAGAAGTTCGCCCCACAGGTCCAAGCACTCATGGTCATGCTTAAATCCCTTGGTCCCCCAGGAGAGATAGAGCTACAGTGTGGATTAGAGACCTGCGCGGGACCCAACGTAACAGGGTGTGGCACGGGACAACTCTTGATGGGCGAGTGCGGGTGGGAAGAGACTCGTGTGTGTGCGGGATGCGGGAGAATAAAATGATTCGCAGGACTCCCGCAAAATAGAAATGATCTAAACATAAAGTGTTTAAAACATATAAATTGTTATTTATCTGTTGCACAAAAGCAAAAAGAACAACTAATATTAACATTAAAATGATTGACATGCGCAAGCTAGGCATAGTTTCTATTTATAACACATGTTTAAAGGGTTGCGCAATGTAGCCAATCACAGACTCAGCTGTTGATTTCTGGAACGCAATGGCCAATCAGAGGTGATTAAGTTAGGGCGGGAGCGGGACCAGATAAGATATATTTCTGCGGGAGCGGGCGGGCGCGGGACTGAAAAATCCGTCCCGCGCAGGTCTCTAGTGTGGATCTCACATAGCACGCTTGCTGAGCAAGTTACGGACAGAGATGAGAGTTCAGGCGCAGCAAGTTCCATTATCCAGGAACAACCTATACTCTGACTGATCTCTCTGAGTGGCTGCAATATGAGTCATGGTGCCAGGAATATGACGGTTCGTCAACAGTGAAGAACACTAAGGAGAGACAAGGGCCTAGACAAGAGCCTCGGCAGAAGAGGTGAACCACTACTGTACTACATGGATCCAGAGAGGCAATGGAGAGAGAAGTTTTACCTGCACAAGTGAATCCATCCACTAAGAACAGAACTGCACCTTACTGCCCATTCTGTAACAATTCAGAGCACTTCTTAAGCCAATGCACAGAGATTGTAAAACTGACCAGACCAATTATCAGAATTGATCCATACCAATCGAAGGTGCTGGCGATGTGCTAGAACTCACCAAGCAGCCCATTGCAATCTGCAGAAACCTTGCAGCATTTGTCAAGGCAAACACCTACCAGTGCTGCACGAAGTTAATTCCAAAACACCTAAGACTGTGGTCAAGTCAACTAAAGAGGAGAGCTGTCTAGTGAATACATCTTCTGAAGTGCTGTATGTGGACAAACCAGTAGATGGAAGTCGTGTGCTATTAAAGGTTATTTTAGAGTACTACTCCACCATGGTAAGCGCACTCTGAGCACCTATGCCATCCTGGACGATGGCTCAGAGCGGACTATGCTCTTACCAGCAGCAACACACCACCTGGGCCTCCGAGGAGAGCCAGAAGACCTGGCCTTGCGGACTATACGTAAAGATATTCAAGTTCTTCACGGGTCCAAGGTGACATTCCGTATTTCCCCAGCCGAAAAGCCTCAGCACAGCTTTTTCATCACTGATGCCTTCACTGCAGAACATCTTGGTCTTGCACTTCACTCTTACCCCATGAACAAATTACAGAAAAGTTACAAGCACCCTGTGGGCCTCCCAATACAGGCATTCGAACAGGCACAGCCCTTGCTGCTAATTGGAGTTGATAACCCTCACTTGATTACTCCTGTTTATAGCAGTGTTTATTGACCTCAACCAATCCCCAAGTGGCAGAGCTCTTCAAGAACATAGAGAAACTGTGGCAAGTGGACATACTTACCTTCAGGAACGAGAAAGAGTTCACCAGGTCATGACAAGACCAAGAGACCATTAACATGCTCAAATCAAAGACCACTCGGAGTTGAAGTGGACGGAGTCTTACGTTATGCCACCCCGCTGCTTAGGCACAAAGATATGCCCCCTTTCCAAGCCACAAAGGAAATGGTAATGCCCAGCCTCCGGAACACCGAATGGTACCTCGCTAAAGACCCGGAACGAGCTGAGGTATACAACGCTGAAATTCAGAAATTGACTCAGACCGGAGTAGTTAAGAAGCTGAACTCCCATGAGATGACACAATCAGTGGAATCATGGTATATTCCACACCACATGGTGACCCACAACAATAAGAATCGCAAAGTGTTTAACTGCTCTTACCAATACAGAGGTCTGAACCTAAATGAGTGGCTGTTACCTGGACCCACCTTAGGACCCTCACTCCTAGGAGTGCTGTTACGATTTCGAGAATACCACACCACATGGTGACCCACAACAATAAGAATCACAAAGTGTTTAAGTGCTCTTACCAATACAGAGGTCTGAACCTAAATGAGTGGCTGTTACCTGGACCCACCTTAGGACCCTCACTCCTAGGAGTGCTGTTACGATTTCGAGAGCATAGTGTAGCCATATGTGGTGAGGTGAAAGCCATGTTCCACCAGGTCTGCCTGCTCCCTGAAGATTGCCCGCTTCTGAGATTTGTCTGGAGAGACATGGAAAGAGACCAAATTCCATCTGTGTTTGAGTGGCAGGTCTTACCTTTTGGTACGACGTTTAGTCCGTGCTGTGCCACTTACGCCATGCAGCACCATGTAATCAGTCACAGCCAGCCAGAGGACGATGTGAGGTTTTCCATCGAGAGATGCTTCTGTGTCGATAATTGTCTGCAAAGCCTCTTCTCTCCTGACCAAGCCAGAACCCTGATAGATAAGTTAAGGGAGACTCTAGCCTCCGGTGGATTTGAACTCAGTGGGCCAGCAATAAGCCAGATGTCATCAGTCACCTACCCGAAGAAGCCCGTTCAGACAATCTGGTACTCTGGCTCGCTCACGACCGAATAGACAACCCTGAATACACTCTTGGCCTCAGCTGGCACTGTTCAACAGATATGCTAAGATACAAACATCGCCCTGTGAATTATGATGCTCCTACCATGCGGAACATCTACAAGGTATTAGCCAGCCAATACGACCCTCTCGGCATTATCCTGCCATACACCACCCACGCCAAAATACTAGTGAGACAACTTTGGGACAAACACAGAGACTGGTATGACCCCCGACTGCCGAAGGATTTGCTACAAGCCTGGAGGGATTGGGAAGGAGAGTTAAAATTCCTGCAGAGGATCACCTTCCCCCGAGCATACGTACCTCCTGCCATGGATGAGAGAAGAATTACTCATAAGATACATGTGTTCTGCGATGCCTCGGAACAATCCTATGGAGCTGTCGCTTACCTGAGGACAGTTGACACTCAGGATCAGCCTTATCTCTCCTTCATTGTAGCCCGTTCAAGAATTGCACCTAAACGACTGCACTCAATGCCCAGACTGGAGCTCTGTGCTGCCCTCACAGGAGCTCAACTCAGTAGATTGCTAGAACGAGAGCTTACCCTGCCAATCAGCCAAACTACCCTCTGGACCAACTCAACCACGGTCTTGTCCTCGTTACACTCCGAGTCCTGTCGATTTAAGGTTTTCTTTGGCATTCGAGTGGCAGAAATTCAGGAGCTCACTGATCGACTTTCATGGCGATATGTTTACTCAGCGAAAAATCCTGCGGATGACCTCATCAGAGGTAAGAAACTAGAAGAACTGGCTGAGCCTAACCGGTGGAGCCATGGGCCACCCATTCTTCTACAAAGCCCAGACAAATGGCCAACCCCACCAACAACAGTAGTAGACGAGTGTCACACAGAACTTCGCAAGTCTATATTCTGTGGAGTCACTACGACCATACCTGACAAGGAGCCTTACCTACCAGATGGGCATCAGTACACTACTTGGATGGAACTTGTAGAGGCAACCGTACAGAAGTTTCAAGGGCCAGCTGGTAACAGCAGAGCTCTTAGCGCTGATGACTACTGTACAGCCGAGATTCTAATCCAGAGAAGGGCACAAAAGGATAGCTTCACAGAGGAGTTCAGCCTACTGCAAAATGGGAAAACAGTCATTAAGGTTGGTGGCAGAATGCGACGATCTGAAGACTGAAGCCACCTTTCCACTTCACATGACATTTGGACACGACTGTCTGAATTCGCCCCCTAGTGGCAGTCGCACGGAAATTTCATTATGATCGTACACGGCAACATGGGAGAGAAGCTTATCCTGTCAGTCTCAGAAAACCCCATTCTGTATGATACTTCTCTAGAATCATACAGAGACTTTAATAGGAAAAATTATGCTTGGACGAGAGTTAGCGAGATTGTCGGAGATTGCCAAATTTGATGAATGTATGCAAATCGTTGTCGTGCCTTAATTAGCATCTAGCCTAGTATTCCCATGTATTTCCATGCAGTTATTATTCCGCATTTTACAAATTTATTGAGAAAAAAAATGTATGCAATTGTATATTATTTATTTGAAAGAATGAAAAGAGCAGTTTCATGTCTATCCTTGTATTGTTCAACTGGTTGAGGATCTTGCACTAAACGGTGATACTCGCCAAGATGTTTCCTCCGAGCCAGGTAGTGTTGTACCCACACTGATTTGCGGTATTTCTTTTTGCATCTCCAGTAAAGGAGTGCAAGAGCAAGAGCCTCTGACCTCCGTACATTCACCATGGTGAAATGAATTGAATGCCAACAATAAACAGCTATGCATATAGGACAAATGACCGCCAATAATTT